>NW_024062855.1:0-600000 GCF_006381635.1 Hibiscus syriacus | reverse complement strand
AACTAGTGATTCCAAATTAGCAATCGATAAGACACGTACCTCTAAAAACAAGACTAAAAATAGTTTTCAATCAGGACTGCCTATTTAAATTGCCCCTAAATGGATGTTTTACCTTAAAACGAGCGTCTAACAAAATATAGTTAGGTTCACCCATGTGAAATAAAATAATGGTGACCATAAAAGTAGTTTTAAAGCTTTAGAGGTGAGCTCTAAGCTTAATAAGTGAATGTATTCTCTCCGAAGAAATTGTCTATCCACAGGAAAGCTTTCTAAGGTCCACTCTAAATATTATTTGTTGAAATATTTGCAGAACTCTCTTATATTTTGGGATAATTTTTAAGTTATTTAGATAGATAATCTTAGAAGAATCAATTGAGATTTGTTAGGAAGACTTTTTATCTCTTAGTAGTTTACTAGAATAAGGGAACTATTCTCCCAGTTATGTTGTGAGGTTTCTTTTTTCCTATTTAAACTCAGTTCTTTACCTAATAAAATAAAGAACAATTTATTGAATATAGTCTCTTAAAACTTTCATGGCATCTGAGCTAGGTTAAATCTCCAATAACACCGTGGTTAAAATAGTCTTCACTGGATATAAGATATCCAGCAACCAAACTGAGGTAAAAGATTTGCCATCAGAACAACTACCGAAGCGTCTCACCTCTCTTTTCAACTGACATCTAAGAAGATGGATTGCGAGAATTACCTTGAATTGTCATAGTCCATGTAGTTAACAATTGATGGGCACCGCAAGGTGGGCCATTTAACTGGAGAAGTCAAGCAACCATAAGGGTGAAAATTGAAGAAATCTTTGTATGGCTTGAAGCAATCACCAAGTTCTTGGTTTGACAGATTTACCAAAGCATTGATTAAAAATGGATATAGTGTCAGTCTGATCATAACTGGTGATATCACTAAAGAAATCAATAAGTTAAAGGGTCTTTCGGTTGTTGAATTTGAAACTAAAGACTTTGGTTCACTCAAATATTTTCTGGGAATGGAGGTAGCTAGATCAAAAACCAGAATCATTATCTCTCAAAGAAAGTACATAATGGATTTACTCACCGAGACTGGTATGTTGGGATGCAAGCCAGCCAAGACTCCTATGGATCCGAACTTAAAATTAAGGAAATATGACATGGGAATTCTAGTAAACAAAGATCAATGAGATAAACCAACCAAACATTACTTTTTAGTAAGTATCATGAACCAACATATGAATCACCCTAGAGAAGAGCACATTGAAGCGCTCAACATGATTTTAAGATATCTCAAGATGACACCAGGATACAAAATAATTTAGAGGAAAAATGAGAACCGCCAGAATTTTTTTTTGAGAGAGTCAACCAACAGAAGATCCACGAATGGTTATTGCTCATTTGTTTGGGGAAGGTTACGTGGAGAAGCAAAAAACAAAATGTGGTGTCAAGAGCAATATTGAAGAAGAATTTTGAGCACTAGCATTAGGAATTTAGGAAGGAAAATGGATACAAAGATCGTTGTCAGAATTGGAATTCAACTTTAATGGACAGTTTGAACTACAAAGTGACAACCAATTTGTCGTCAGCATTGCCAAGAATCATGTCCACCATGACCGAACTAAATATGTGAATAATAAGTTGCAGAAATATGAGAAAGCTTAAGGATTTAAGTAAATAAAAAAGCTTTTAATGTGTGCTTGCTACAAGGAGAAAAAAAGTTATGAGTCCGATTCTACTCTTGCATATCCATGAACAGTTGCTTAACTTTCTATTATGGTTTAATAATCTGGTTGAAATCACTAAGAAACTAAATTACAATTACCAACATAAAAATAATATGCATAGTTTTTGCATCTAATTCTATAAAAATTTTGAAGGCACCTTAATATTAGGAGAGATAAATGGGAGAGAGCAATAGAGAATAAAAAAAGTCACGTTTCGTCCGGTGAGGTATGGACGGCGTTTGTGGAAAATCTGAGTCGGAGAGTGTCAAAGAGTGTGTTAAGGGAGCTCTTTCAGTATCATGGGTCGGTTATCTGAATCTTCATCCTAAGAGTTTTGGAGAAACCAAAATACAAAGTTTATACTTTTGCTTTTGTTCAGTTTACCAATGAGAAGAGTCTGATTAATTCTATTGCGAAAGTTAACGGTTCGTTGATCGACGAGATGAAAGTTTCAGTGGGGGTGGTGAAATACCAGAAACCTCGGAGAGGTACTTCCACAAAAGGTTTAAATCAGCCTGGTAAGAAACAGTCAGAGGGAAATGAAATGGTGAAAAACAGGATCCGTAATGTGAAAATAAGAAGTATAAGAGATGATAGGTAAAACAAAGAAGTTTTGGTACAGAGTAAGAGTCTGGGGGGAAATCACGAGCTGGTGGAAAAAAGAGAGGAACTTCAACAGAGGGAATAAGAAAGAGGAATGTATGGCAGATGTATATTCCGTCGAAAGAGACGGATTGGATGAAGCACTCATTGACGGGGGTCATTAAAGCTTTCATTAAGTTGGAGCTGGTTCAGAAGGCTTTATTCAGTGATGGTATTGATGTGAAGCTAGTAAGCTGGGGTTATGCATGGAACTCATGTATTGTCACTTTTCAGGCGATTGAAGAATTAGTTGAGACATGTAATAGCAAGAAAAAGGAATTATCATTCTGGTTCGATTGGGTGGAACCTCTTCTGGATGAAAACGAAATTCCAAAGGCGTTATGTCTGGTTAAATTGTATGGTATTCTGTTGAAATGTTGACAGGAGTCTTTCTTACAGAAACTAGCTAAAAGATGGGGATAACTAGTTTGTATATTGGAGTCAACAAGGAATTGAGGAGACATGTCTGTAGCAAGGTTGATGGTTAGAGTGGAAAGCCCATTCGATGTTCATAAGACGATCACGATAGGGCCATATGGTAGAACTTTTAAAGTCAAAAATAGATTGGGTTCAGTATTCCAGAAGCTAAGTTATCTTAGGGAAAATGATTCAGACATGGTGCCAGAGGATCAGTGGATAGAGGATTCGTCGGAGAAGGAACAAGTTTGAAGGAGGTTGGCGGTAATGGAGGAGGAATACAAATAGTTGAATTATGAATCTAGAACTAGGGTAGTATCGTGGCTTGCAGGATGAAGGATGAATGGTAGTTCAGGGGAGAAGTTGAGAAAGCAATCATTAATGTTGGGTAAGGAAAATGAGAACATTAATGAAGCAGGGACATATTGTCTTGAGCAGATCAGGGGATTAATAGGGGATTAATAGGGGATTATGCGAGGCTGGGGTTAAAAAGAAGTGTGAGTTTATCAATTAATGAACATGCCCAAATAGACGTAATGAGTGAGCCCAATTCGCCTATCCTTAAAATCTACCCTTTAGGGTCGTCCTTTAAAATAACTCAAGGTGAATTTAGAAATGAGTCTGGAAATCAAGCCCAAATCCCAACGGTTGTTGAGGGGGTGACTCGGGTGTATTTGGGGAGAAAGAGATCTTACCTATAGGAGGTGGAGAAGGTAGTGTAAAAGAAAGGAGTGGTTTGAATGGGAAGGGTTGTGGGTCAAAAAAAAGGAGAGAATCAATTTCTGCAGACAAGTTTTAGAATAAGTAGCTTTACATCATTTCCGAGTGTAATGTTTTGATAAGAAGTAAAGTAAATTGTAGTATTAAGGAAAAGAGGTTCAAGAAAGTTTACCGTAGATCTGGAGGCAAAAGGGATAGATGTAGTTCGGAGGCAGGTGACAAGTCGTTACGAATTCAAGAAGTTGATGAGGAAGTCAATGACACTTGGGAGGTAAGAAAATTGTTAGGTATAACTTTTCGGGGTGGGAAAAGATAGTTTGTAAGAAAATTGGAACATTTTTGGGAAAAATAAGGTAATAGAAGTTAGGAATTGATCTCCCAGCTATTATATCAGGTTTTTTGAAACAATTTAATTTCAAATTTTTTGTGTGTGTCTTGGATATCAGAGGATTGGGTGAAAAGAGAAGATAAGAGCAGTGAGGAGTATGATTTTAAGGAAAAAGCCAGTTTTTGTGTTCCTACAGGAGACAAAATTGGAATTTGTAGATCAGGCTCTATTAAGAAAGTTGGGTTGAAGAAAAGTAAAAAGTTCATGTTCATCCCCTTCTGATAGGGTAGTAGGAGGTCTAGTTAATCTTTGGGATGAGAATTGATTTAAGAGAGAGCAACAATTTATTTTAGGGAGGTTCACTACAGTGAAGGGCCAAGTTAAGTAGTATGAAGAGGTTTGTTGTTTTATAAATGTATATGCTCTACTGTTGAATTAGAAAAGGAAAGTGTTTTTAAGAACTTCTTAGCTTCTTAGTACAGATGGATTGCTCTATATGTGGGGGGATTTCAACTCTTATTTGTACTTAGGGGAGAAGCAAGGGAAAACACAGAACGTGCACTCTATGAGATTACTAGGGGATTTTGTTCTTAAGGCTAAACTAACAGATCTTCCCTTATATGGAGGGAACTCTACGTGGTGAAACAATAGAGATTCACCCACGTTGTCAGACTCGATCGATTCCTAGTAAATTCCAGATTCTTGAGCTTTTATCCAGACATGGTCCAGATTCTTATTCCAAAATCGCTATTAGATCATAATGAAATACTAGAAAAGAAGGAGGTGAATTAGGGTCTGAAACTGTTCAAGCTTTTCAATTACATGATGGAGGAATAAGGATTTCAAGAAATGATGGAGTCATCTTTGAATGATATGAAAAAAGATAAGAGGAGAAAGGAGTTGCAAATATGCTGAATGAATCTAAGAGAATTATTAGAAGTTGGTCGAATAATAAACATCTCTTGATTCCGGAAGAATTTCAGAGTTAGAGAAATCTATTTCGGATATGGAGGAAGGTATATTATAGGGTTCAAAGCCAGTATCATGGGAGGCAATAGTGAACGCAAAGAAGGAATTATAGGAGCTATACAAGAAAGATGAATTAATTTGGTTCCAAAAGTCACGACAGAAGTGGATCACAAATGGGGATATAAATTGCATATATTTTCACCAGTGTGTGTTGAATAGAGGTAGAGTAAACATTTTAAAGGTCCTTAAAGTCAGTGGCAAGTGGACCTCGGACCTAAATCAGATTAAAGGTAGTGTTTTTTAATTTTTTCAAAGAGACCTGTAATATGAAGCCAAATGTGGAAGTCGATAAAATGGACCTCTAGTTTTCCAGATTATAGGATGAGAAAAGTATGATGATGGAAAGACCTTTTGCTGAGGAGGAAATTTAGGAAGCAATTGCATCCTCGAATAGCAACAAGGCGCCAGGACTGGATGGCTAAACATGGGTTTTTTTAAGAAATTCTGGCCAGTTCTGAAGGATGACATCTTAAAGTTTTTTTCCTGGATTTTTATTCAGGAAAGAGGTGGGAAAGAAGTGTGAATCATTCGTTTATATCACTGATTCCCAAGAGAATGAATCCGAAGAGCTTGGAAGATTACCGATCGATTAGTCTGATGGGTGGCCTGTATAAAATTTTGTCGAATGTTCTTTTAAGAAGATTGAGGACTTGTATAGATCCTCTTATAGGTCCTGCACAATTTGCCTTTGTGTATGGGAGGCAGATTCTAGATTACTCCTTTCTAGAGAATGAGGGGATCGATTTTTAGAGGAAAAATGTTAGAAAGGGGTGGCGTTTAAAGTTGATTTCAGAATTGCTTACGATTCAATAGGTTGGTTAATCTTGCAAAAGATTATGGACTATATGGGGTTTGGGCAATGATGGCATTCCTAGATTTCAAGCTGTGTATCATTAGCTTTGATTTATGTATTGGTTAAAGACTCTCTAACTGAGAAATTCAAGATGTCTAGAGGGTTACGTTCAAGATGTTCATTGTCGCCGTTTTTTTAATTTAGTGGGTGAGATGCTAAGCTTGATGTTGGCTAAGGCGGTTAAGTTGGGTATTTTCAGTGGGTTTTAGATCGACAGTCCTAATATGGTGTTCCCATTTTCCCATTTGCAGTTCGCTGATGATTTACTAATTTTTTGTCGTGCTTCGGAAGGGCAACTGAAGAACATAATGAGAGTTTTGACTATTTTTTGGTTGTGTTATGGGTTACAACTTAATTTGTCAAAGAGCAGAATTTTCGGCATTAATGTTGATGAATCATGCCTCAGAGTGTGGGCAGATACGATCGGATGTTCAGATGAAACCTTTCCAACTGATTATCTTGGCCTTCCCCTGGGTTTGACTAAGAATTCAGTTTCTATGTGGGAACCAATAATCCATAGATGTTACCAGAAGTAGACGGGTTGGAAAGTAAATACACTTTCTCTTACTGGGAGAACAATATTGGTGAAATCGGTTTTAAGCGGTTTGCCAATTTATTTTTTGTCGATGCATAGAATGTCGAATAAGGTTCTAAGAAAGATGAATTTGATTTTGGAAAATTTCTTATGGGGGGATTCTTCACAGAAAAATCATATCCATTGGGTGCATTGGCAGACGTTGTGCAGACCTAAAGATCAAAGGGGTTCGGGCTCATAGATTTAAACCTTTTGAACAGAGCTCTTTTGGGGAAGTGGGCATGGAAGTTTACTACAAAAAAGAGTCTTGGTGGAAGATTATGGTATGTTGCAAGTGCAGTTATGATAATATAGCATTATTAATGGATAATGTGGTATCATATAAGTCTTCTTGGTTGTGGAGGGGAATTGTGAACAACTGTTGAGTGAATGACTAATTTGGCCAATATTTTTGGAATTCTTGTCATTTGAGAGTCGGTAGGGGGATGAATGTATCGTTTTGGTTTGAGAGGTGGGTTAGCAATTTTCCTTTTAGAGTGTTATTTTCGATGTTGTTTTCTTTATCCATTAATAAAGAAAGAAAAATAGCCGAATTTGGTTTCTTTAATGTTGGGGTATGGTGTTGGGATATACAGTTGTGAAGGAATTATTGGACTGGGAATTAGAGCAGTGGATGGAGTTGTTGTCGTTATTAAATAGTGTTAAGATTAGGGATGATAAGGATGATCATTGCGTGTGGATGGGTAATGGGGAGGGGGTTTACTCGGTGAAATCATGTATTAAATTAATAAAAGGGGGTTCTTTTAAGGACACCAAGAGTGGAAACGTTCATGTGGCAGGTTGTGCATAAAAAATTTGTAGTTAAACCTGAATTAATAAAGAGAAGGGTTATTGGAATAGAGAACTTATTATGCCCTCTTTGTGGCATGTACCAAGAGATGGTTATTCACTTGTTCTTTTTGTGTTTGATTGTGTGGGGCTTATGGGGGAAGTTTTTAAGCTTATGGAATCTATCTACGGCTCTTTCTATGATTCCTAATGTTTTTTATTATCTTGGGGATGTCTAGTTCCAAAGTCTTCTATTTGGAACTTTATTCCAGGAGCTATCTTGTGGTCAATATGGAAGTGTCGAAACCAAGTGGTTTTCGAGAACGAAGGTATTGATAAAAAATAATTGTTTTTTATTTCGAGATATGGAATGATTATGGTTTTCAGTGAAATTCCCTAATTTTCCAGTTTTTCTGGATTGTCTTGTTGGTGATCCGAAATTGGCAGATGCAAGCAATCCATCCATGAAGAGTAAACTGTTGAAGGTCTCATGGATTCCCCCTCCCTCGAGTTTCTTCAAATTGAATGTGGATGGGCGTGACAAGTGATTGGAACAAAAGTGGTATTGGTTGTATATTGAGAAATGATGAGAGAAAGATTCTGGGAACTTTTTCGAGTCCTTCAGGTCCTGGTCCTCCTATACAAGCTGAATTGAGGGCTATTCAAAGTGGTTTAGCTTTGTTTGTGGAATCAAAATGGTGTGGTAAGGGTCGCTTATTATAGAGACGGATTTAGAAGTTGCAGTCAAATGGATTAAGTCTCCTGAAGCTTGTCCTAATGTGTTCTCACAGCTGGTCAAGGAAATTTTTAGTGTTGTAATGGAATATAGGGTTACTGTAAGATCAATTAAAAGGGTTGTAAATGGGGAGATGACGCTTTGGCTAAGTCGGGTATAGGGTAATGGTTTAGGAATCTTTTGTTTGGGTCAGTCTTTGTAGGGTGGGATGTGAGTAAGATGGTGGGTGGTGTTTTGTAATAGTCTGTATTGTATGAGGTATAATCTCTTTATGGAATAAAATTCTTATGCACTCTTTTCCTCCTTCCAATATCCGACGAGATACTTATGTACAATGACTAGTAAAATAAATAAACCTTAATCTTCAAAAAAATAAAAAATAAATAAGGCACCTTAATCTTCAATTTTCCACTAGTATAAAAGAAACATAAATATACCTATAAAGTTTAGCAGGAGTAGTCTTGGGAATAACATCATCTTTACTCTGAACTTTCTTTCCTATTGGAACAAAACCACCAAATAGAACCAAAACTCACCTGAGTTAAACTCAGTGTCCAATTTTTCGTCATATGTAGGGTGATTACATTAATGTATATATAAGTAAAGATTCAAAATGTACCAGCCTCAGAGTAAAATAAATAAACTTTTCACGCAATTCAATCAGTACTCATAGGTTAGTGGGAATGTGGGAAAACAACATCTTTGATAATGTAAATGCATGAACCCTTACCAACAATTGCAACATCACACATTGCATCATGATACTTTTCCTTAAAGAACTGAATAATCTCTAATGCCTTTGCCCTTTCCTGAATATTAGAGTTTGCCCCATTGAACTGATAAATCTTGTTATGAGTGTCTAGGATAAATACATCATCATGATTCAGTGAAGATCGAGCAAAAGGAACCTGAAGAGCATAATACAAAATGGTATTCACTTGATCTCAATAGTCTCACAAATACTATACAATTATTTCAAGGAACTTTTTATTCCTTGTTTCTTTCTATCCATACTCATCAAACATATGCAATGAACATCATATATATGCTTCAATCTGACAACTCTCTTTCCTTTGTAGACATATATCCATTTTTCAAACTCTACTTCTTCTGGATTTTTAAATCCAGAAGCAATACCACCTTCTCATGGGATAATGCAAGGTTTAAAGTATGATAAAAATTTGTCAGATTCATGGCCTTGAAGTCCCCTGTGCTGCACTACACGCCCTCCTAGTACTACATCCAGCTCAATTGTTTTGATAGCAGCCGTTCCAGCCTCATCCTGCATGTGACAAAACAATCTCAAACGATGTCTTAATTCATTTGAAGGCACATTTAAATCCTGAAAAATTAAGAAGAGTAAAAGTATATGCAGAAAAAACAGACCTGAGTTGTATTTTTACCAATCCAAAAGGTATATCATATGGATATGAACCACCCTTGATAGATGTTCTCTACTATAAAACGTAAAATTGATTGAGACAATAAAAATAGCAATAAATCACCTTGAATGATTTTATCTTGGCCCAGAATAATATAAAAAATTCATGTACTATTGGTGTGCGTCTACAATCAACCATGTAGAAGTCTTGTTTGTTTAGAAGTCTTTTATGATAAGAAATGATAAGTCTTTTATGATAAGAAATGATAAGTCTTAGGAGTCTCTGTAATATCTATCTCTAAATAAAATTTTATCTTTAACAATAAAGTCGTATTAGAAGTCTGTAACTTAGTTTATTTAAACTACTATAATCTCCAAAATTCAATAATTAGATTTTTTTCTTTCATTACTTCCTTTTTCTTTCCCTCTCCTTCAGGTTATTTCCTTAGATTATAACATAGTATCAGCTTAGGTTTTGTTCCTGATCATAATTTTTTAACCCATTAAACATGTCGCCAAACCCTACTGGTTCAGCCGAGATAACCAACCCTCTCACACATAAATTTGTTATTTACAGTTTTGCTATTACAACTGTCCCATATGGTTCAACCAAGATTACGAGTCCTATCATGCATTCCTTTGATGTTGAGAGCGTTGTTGTTACAATAGGTGATTTACAGAATATTCACCCGACCTGCAGTTACTCTCGATTCTGTACATATTGTAAAAAGCATCGTCACACCAGAGAGAAGATTTAGAAACTTCATGACAAGCTAATTGACAAACCCGCTCAATGTGTAACTGATTGTCTTCAAAAACTTCTGGTAAGCTCTCCATGGACCAGTAAAGGAAATAAATCTTCTCCTAAGGTTAATATTGAGGAAATTGAGAAACTGAAAAACTTTTTGAAATTTCTTGAACAAGCCATCTTCAATAGACATCTGCCCATTGACCTTTTAAGGTATCTCCTCTTCCGCTTATCCTACTATCTCAGCAAGTACCTCATCTCCTATGGGTAATAGAAATTGGAACCAATGACCATATTACTTATTCCTCAAAATATTTCCTCAACTACACCCCAAGAAGTTTCCATTCAAAGATCACCTCGGCATATGGTACCACCATTATTGTAGTTGGCCGAGGGGATATTTACCTTACTAAAGACCTTATCCTAACAAATGTTCTTAACGTTCCATGTAACATCCCAAAACTAGAGCAAGTGACTAAAATGGAAGTTTTGAAAATTTGAAGTCTGATTTTGAAAGATTTGAAATATTTTTTGGATTGTTCAGTAAATAACTGATGGAATAAGGGGTATAATGGTCATTTGACAAAGAAAGATTTGTATTTTTCCTTATAAAAGAAGTAGACACGTGGAGAGGAGAAGAAAAAGAAGAAGACTCTGGAGATGTTTGGCTTTCTTCTTCCTTTCTTCCCGTGGCTCCATTGATAAGGTAAGATTAGGTCAAGTGATTGTTTCCTTTCAATTTGAAGTTGGGTTTAATTCTTGAGATGATAATTAAGCTTAAGGAAAGCTTAATTTGTCTTAAAATCATAAGATGAAGGAGTTAAGAGAGATTAAAGATTATACGTTTTTAAATGAAATTTTGGAAAAGAGTTGATAAGTAGAATTTGAAGTTAAATTTGACTTGTCAATAGTTGAATTAAGAGATTTGGAGTGATATATTTGGATTTAGAACATATAGAAAATTTGGTATGATTCTTGAATTTCATTTGGAAGATATGATTTCGAGGATAAAGATATGATAAATGAGAATAAATGAGTTTAAGCATGAGTATGTAAGTTAAGAATAAGAAAGGGGATGATATAAGAAGCAATTAAGCTGGAAAGAGTGAATTTTCATGCATAAATTGGAATTTTGGGCTAATGTGCATCGGTACACATTCAATATGTACCGATGCATCAAGGGTAAATTCCAGAAATTATTCAGTGTGCATCGATGCACACAAGAATGCATCGATGCATGGAAATTTTGAAGCTACTTTGTGCATCGATGCACCCATAGTGCATCGATACACCCCTAAAGGAAAAAGTGAATTATAGTTCAATAAATTAGTTTAAGTTATTACCATCGAATTATAAGGTTTAGGCTTATAATAATCATCTTGGAAATTTTGTTTATGTAGATACTGAGCCTAAACAAGTTCCAGAACATTTGGCATGTAAGATCGATCAAGGGAAAGATAAGAGATCATTATTGATTAGTGAGGCCAGGTGAGTACATGATATTAAGTGTACGTTATGTATAGGGAATTAAGACTTGCGACGAGTCTAATTCCGCTATTATGTGATTAGGGGTACTGAAGCATAAACATGTAGTGATATGTTGCTAAATGTATTGTATATGAGTAAATTCATATGTTTAATTGATTAAATGCATCTTTATATGTGAACTATATAAATTTATGTATGTGTGATAATAAGTTATGTGATTCCATGAGATGAAATATATATGAAAGTGATATGGCTATATGTGTTTCTACTAGAATGTTACATGATATGCTATGTATGCTAAATAATTGATGTGAATACATGTTAGTGTAATAATCTAGGTTAAATGTTATAACTGAATGAAGGGATTTAATGAGAATATGTATATGTGAACATGTATTATAAGATAAGAATCATGACTATGAGTTATGTAAAAAGAATACAAGTAAAGGTGAAAAACTATGTGATAAGTGAATGTGAATTACATGGAAATATGCTATGTGAAAGTGAACTATGTGCCTATGTGAATATGTGAAAAGATATAAAAGGTAATGCCCATGTCATGTGTTATGAGAGCTATAGGTATAGTTGGCATGCCAAGAGTCGAGAGATTATAGTGGTCCTTCGGGACATAGTGGTCCTACAGGATAAATTCTACGCGCAACTAGTAGGAATTTTACGAGCTGTGGTGACAACATAATGCACAACCTCTATATACTCGCATACCTTAAGTTCTCAAAAGAGTGCATGGGCTTTAAAGAGAATCAATAATTGTTATGATGATATGTGTGTTCTTTTGTGATATTATATTTGTGTTATGTGACATGTATAAATGATAAGTTCAAAATCATATGATAAGGTGAATGAGGATAATAATAATGAGAGTATATGTGTCTTTGTGATGTGAAGTTATTGATAGTAATAACAGAATCTACATAGGTGTATTTTTGAATATATATAACGTTATACTGTTTTGTGTGATAGTATGGTATTACGTGTTAATGATGATTTAAGTATGAATATGAATATGATGTGGTATTACATGAAATATCTATATATAGATACATGCATGCATTGGTTAATTATATTGTGTATTTACATGTCTCACTAAGTCATAGACTAAGCATGTGAATGTTTCACACGTAGGTTTGAGAAGCGAGAATGGAAGAAGTGATGAGCAAGACATGTCAGTATCTTCCTTACGAGGATTAGATTAGAAACATATTGAACATATGTATTTTGTTTATAGAGTTAGTTGGCATGTAGTTACAAGATTTTGAATTGAATATTCTCTAATCATTTTAAAGAAACAATTTGATTGTAATTATTAAGGTAAAATATCCATTTTCTTAAATGATGAATTTAAGATTTTACGAATTGTAAAGAATAGAGTTTTGGAAAGCTAATGTGACACCTCGGACTCAGATTCGGGTTGGATATGGGTTGGGGGTGTTACATTCCAAATCTCTGTCAACTTTATTCTATTCATAGATTAACCACTGATTTGAATTGCAGTGTAATATTTTCCCTTTCATATTGTATTTTTCTAGTAATAGACATGAAGAGGATGATTGGATCTGCTAGTTAGAAATATAGCCTCACCTTCTTGGAACAAACAAGAAATATATTATATATCAGCAAGTAATGTTTCCATATCTACATCATTTCAATCTAAATCTGTAGGACAAACCAAAATAAAATTGGCTTTGTCATCGTTGTTTAGGTCATCCATCGTTTAGGATATTTCAATTCACGTTCCCTCCTCTATTTAAAGGTATTGCTCTTGATAATTTTCATTATATTGATTGTGAGTTGGCCAAACACAAACGTGTTTTATTTCCAATAAGCAATAAATGAGTTTCTGTTCCTTTTACTCTTTTTCTTAGTGATATTTGGGGTCCTTTTACTGTTCCAAATGATTCTAGTGCTTAATAATATCTTTTATAAATGATTGTACTCGTGTCATATGGATCTATCTCCTCAAACATAAATTTTATGTCAACAGTGTCTTTCCTAATTTTTATAATATGATTCATACTCAATTTGCTGTGAAAATTAAAAGATTTAGGTTAGACAATACACAAGATTTTTTTAATCAAATCCTTTCCATATTTTTTCAAGAAAAAGGAATTATTCATGAATCCTCATGTGTATTGCATTCAAAGTCCAATTGATATCCTCCTTAATTTTTTTCTTGACTTCTTGGTATCACATTATCTAATTCTAGTTGTTTCGGGGGTGTATTGCATTTGTTAATGTTCATTCTCAACTTAGGGGGAAATCAGATTCGCGTGCAATAAAATGCATTTTCATTAGACACTCATCTACGCAGAAAGGTTATAATGCTATCATTCACCCTCCAAAAATTTTAATAGCGTGATGTAACACCCTCAACCCGTATCAAACCCGGATCCGTGTCCGAAGTGTCACATGTACTTTTCAAACTTATACTTGTATACAAATATGAAAAATTCTCCACTTATATTAAATAAAATTTCATAATTCATATTATTACAAATAAAATGTTTTTAAAACTGATCAGAGCGTATAATTCAGACATTGATTACATGCCAACTACTTTCAAATTCATAAAATAGATATGATTTCTAAACTCTTGTTTGATATGATTTCGAAACATTCACACTGTTTCACACGCCAAGTCGAAGACTTAGTGAGATATAAAAACTTATAGTGTAAACTCTAACTCCTAACAATGCATGAACATTTCATAAAATGATATCATACAAAATCATATGATATTTCATATAATCAAGTATATCCATATACCTAACCCATCATTTCCATCATTACTTCATTTCATTATCATTCATATCTCTTAATCATTCTTAATCAAACAATTCACACACACAACAACTTATATTCTGTCATGCCATAATTATCCACCTACACATATATCATCAAACACATTCTTATCATTATCATTAATCCTTTTTACCATATGATCTTGTACTTATTATTTATGTATTCCATAGTATACCATATAAACATATAACATCATATAATTCTTGTAACATGTTTCCTAGCAAAAAGCATATAAATCATATATGTTGAGTTAATCGATCAATGAAATAACTAAGAGGGGGTGAATTGACAATAAAAATTTTGGTGGAAGCTTTTGCAGAAAATAGAAAATATTTACACAGCGATTTAGAGTGGTTCGAATTTGTCAACCAAAGTCTACATCCACTACCTTAGCTATCCACACTAAGGATTTTCCAAAAAATTCACTAATTTGTTCTTTTTTTTGAGGACAAAGAGTAACCTTACAACTCCCTTAAGAATTATACCCCAAATTCTTGAGAACACTCTCGCTCAAAGAGAAATACACAAATTTGCAAACTTACAGAAAAACCTCACAAGGAAAGATGTTTGCACAATTCTAGAACAAAGAAAGAACACTCAAGAATGAATACAATTGAGTACAAATGGTGTTCTTGAAAGCAAAAAAATATTGAATGAAAAAATAGGCTTGACATGCTCAAACTTGATGTTTAAGGATTTCTCTTTGATTCTCTCTCAATTGTTGTTGATCAATGGCTTCATAACTTGTTTAAATACACCTTGGATTTATTCTAGCCGTTGGGAATTATTTGGGTGATGTTAGAGCCGTTGTAGTGTGAAAACCATATTGAAAAAGTCTGCTGGGAGCGTGGGGTATCGGTACACCCTCAATAGGTATCGGTACCTACAGTGTAAAATTCAAATATTTTGACCGTTAAAACTAAGGGTATCAGTACCTCTAGGGGGTATCGGTACCCATTGGGTATTCTATTTTTCTCACAACCAAAATTAACACAAGGGTATCGATACCTATGGGGGGTATCGGTACCCGTTTGGCATTCTGTTTTTCTTGGAGACAAAATCAACATAAGGGTATCGGTACCTATGACTTAGGTATCAGTACCTCCTTATTTAAAATTATTTTTGGCTCGATTATGGTTCAAAAAACATTTGAAGTATGAAACAAAATTTTACACTTAAGTAAGGATTGAAATTGACATTTAAAAACTTGGAGTAATATTTTTGATATTCGAATAATTTAATTAAAATTCAATATAAAATCTTAAAATTCATTAACACTTTATTTGTTATATCGAAACATCAAAATGTTTTCAACAATCTCCCCCTTTTTGATATAATAAAACATTTTAGTAATTTTAAGATTTTCTTATTGAAAATCATTTTTGAAATCATTTTTTGAAAATTACTCCCCCTTACTATATTCTCCCCTTTTTGTTAAATCAAAAAGACTCTATAAAACAATTTTAAATAAGAATTGCAAATTTAAGCCAATTGATATTTAGATAAAGCTTAAGCTGCTAAAATCACAATCAAGAGAAAGGTTAGCCATTTGTTTCATAAATCAATATTCATAAATAATGTGCAATTGAAACTGATCATAATATGTCTAAAATGTAAATGATGCAAAAACTAATAAAACCAATATAAACATTAAATTCAAACCATTCAAACAACCAAAATCCAATAAAAACATATAAGTTCAATCATCCAAACATCCATATCAAAAATATCCAAAAACATCAAAGTGTTTTAACAATAAGTTCTATCTCAACCTAAGAAAACAAAGTAAGAAACGGTCTAATCATCCATCGGTGGAGCAGGAGGAGATAAATGTGCCCATATATTGGCCACATCACATGTAAGCACATCGACCCTCACGTCTATAGCATCGAAAAAATGATTCATCGCTTCGTTGTTAGCAGTTAGATGAGACTCGATGGAGGTAAACCTCATGTCAAGATTATCCATAAAAGATTGAAAATATGGAGGCATTTGACTCTCTTGCTGTGACGCCTCATTCTCGGGTATGAGATCGTCGATATCTTAAAATAGATCTTGAAGTTCTGGATCATCATCAGTTGTCGGTGCTGGTGCCACTCGTGAAGAACTAGCACTCGGTGTTTTCTCGGTAGATCAAACCCATTGGTTCTTTTCCCTTTTCCATCCCGATTTCTTTAAAGATGTCAAGTTAATTTCATTTTTAAGAGGGATGGTTACATCAAGTCGTACCTTAAGCTTGGCTTTGATAAACAAGTTACTCTGAAGATAACCGTAAACTAGAGTTTTAACAAGTTTTTTATTAGGGACGTTGTTTACGGTTTCAATGAGTTCACCAAAGATAATTTGAGGTAGGTTTATTTTCTTGTTTTTTTGGATACAATGTATCCACCATAGGTTTAAAGCTCTAAGAGTGGAGTATTTGCCTCCGGATGGTCTAAACCACCAAGAGATCATTAGATGAAGAAAACGATCGTGGTGATCTAACACACTCGCACTCGACTTGGCTTTGTAAGGAGTACCTAGTAGTTCTTTTTCATTATCTAAGCCGTTATTATCTAAACCAAATGTGTTACCTATGTAGTCTGAGTCAATATAAATGTATTGGCCTAGGAGATAAGACCTAATACTTACTATGGAGGTGTAGGACTCATCTTGGATGCATATGGCATTGGAATAGAAAATTCGAACAAGTTGTTGGTAAACTACTAGTTCGAGTTGAAAAAGTTTATCAAATTTCCAAGTTTGTAGGGTAGGAAGATATTTAAAGTTTATATATATCATTGCTTGAAGAGAAGGGATACGTTCTTCCCGAATTTTATAAGACTCGAAGAGATAAACAAACCTATGGTGGAGATTTTCTCGACGTCCAGGTTCGTTAAAACAAGAATTTTGGATAGTCATCTCGGGGTTATCAGGGTTAGGATTTTATGGTTGAATAGGAGGTGGATTTTGAGGTGGGTATGGAGGTTGGTTTGAACGACTAGACGATGTCCTAGGGCGTTTTGAATGAGTTATGGTTCAAGAAATCAGAATAGGATAGATACCTGCAATTTTAAAACATATTTATGCAACAATTATCAATCCCAAAACTCAATATGAGTCTTGAATATTTCAAGGTTCTATAAAACTATTCCTAATGGCCAATTTGGAAAACTATTTGAAAAATGATGTTTGAAAAATCATAATAAGTATAGTTTTCATGAAAACAACATAATTAAATCAAAAACAACAATTTTAAAAAAATAATAAATTTTTTGTATTTCAAAAATTTCAAAAGATTTTGAAAATTTTTGTGTTTTTGATGAAAGTAGTTGTAGGTTCTTGTTCTGAATTAAATCTAGGCAATTCCCAATATCTAAATCAACCTAGAACTAATTTAAACTAGTCCTAAGTTCAAAAATTAATAAAATATGGGTTTTAGAAGAAAAATATTACCTTGTAATTTGAAGATTGAGCGGATTTTGATGTTGTTTGCACTAGTTTGATGATTGTAGCAGGATTATATGTTGAAAACTGAACTAATTCCGACTTGAATCGTTGAAGATGAGCAAAGTGTAGAATTTAGGGCGAAAGAGGAGTGAACGGTAGGAGTGTTTATATTTTAGGGGTTTTGATAAAAATGAAGCTTTTAGGGATTTAAAACCCAATACCCGATGGGGGTATCGGTACCCTTATAGGGGTATCGATACATATTCAAAGAGGGTATCGATACACGTTGAACGAGTATCGATACTTAGCAAGGGGGTATCGATACCTGTTTAGGGGTATCCATACATTGTTCACAAAAATGTCAAAATCTGATTTTTAACACTTACAATGCTAAATTAATTAGCTCTAGTGGTATTGACAACTCATATCACGAAAATTTAACAATGTTCAATCAATCAAATATATCCTTAAATTCTATTTGAACATATAATTAATTTTCACTAAAGAATCATAAACTCCCCTAACTATTTGCAAAGAATGCATTCAAAGAATATTATTTTTATAAGCATTTTTCAAAACTAATTAAAAGTGCTAAAATTATTTTAAACGCTAAGTCAAGGTAGGTTAGTTAAACCTAATTCTCTCCTAAGTGTCCAAAATCTTTCTTTATCTAAAGGTTTTGTAAAAATATCAGCTAATTGATGCAAAGTATCAACATATTCTAGAACTACATCTCCTTTAGTGACATGATCTCTAATGAAATGATTTCTAATTTCAATGTGCTTAGTTTTAGAGTGTTGGATGGATTTTTAGTGAGACAAATAACACTAGTATTGTCACACTTGATAGGTATTGTACCTACTTCAATTCCATAATCTAAAAGTTGTTGTTTCATCCATAAAACTTGTGCGCAACAACTACCCGCTGAAATGTATTCCGCTTCAGTGGTAATAATGCAACACTATTTTGTTTCTTTAAAAACCATGAAATTAGCATATTTCCTAGGAATTGAAAGTACCGAAGGTTCTTTTCCTATCTATTTTGCATCCTCCATAATCCGCATCAAAGAAGGCATGCAAGCTAAAGCTAGAGTCTCTAGGATACCAAAGTCCTAAACTATGAGTGTCGTTAAGGTATCTACAGATTCTTTAATGGATTTTAGATGTGATTCTTTAGGACATGTGTTGAGTTAATCGATAGAAGGAATAGGCCAAGAGGGGGGTGAATTGGCAATAAAAATTTTGGTGGAAGCTTTTGTAGAAAATTGAAAATATTTACACAGCGATTTAGAGTGGTTCTACTTTCTCAACCAAAGTCTACGTCCACTACCTTTGCTATCCACACTAAGGATTTTCCAACAAATTCACTAATTTTTTCTTTCTTTTGAGGACAAAGAGTAACCTTATGTTGCGTGTTGTGAGTACTATAAAATATACGCAAATAATGTGCAAGTATACACAATCGCTCAAGTAATATAATGATGAGTGAGTATCGTCTCCACAGGGATTGGGTGAAATCACAAAAGTCTAACCAAAGCAATGCAATATTCTATCTAAGTATAGTTAGTCTTGATATATACAAATGTCACGGCAATGGATATGTGTATGCTGGTGGATGCAGATTGATGGTGTGATGGTGTAGCAAATGGAAATGAAGTGGCAATGATGGATGTTTAATGTTGAGTATGGTGAAATGTTGAGGCAATGAGAAATGGTAAAAACAGTAAATAAAAAGATAAATAAAATAAGAAGAAAATAATCCTCACGTGACAAGCTTCCAATAAATGAATGGTAAGGATTGGTCTAAGGTTTCTAAAATTATTTCTTAAGTATATTTAAGCTATCTTGTCTTTACTTACTCGACAGGGCTTTCCTAAGGTGTTCAAAAGAACCTAACAGAATAGGATGCCAAGGCATCTGCTCTCACTCAACGATGTTGGACAGCCTACCCTATTGATAAAGACACCCTTTTTAGTCGTTAAAATCCTATCCTAGTCTCTTCTTGAGATCTAAGGGATTAAGTTATAATATTCCTAGGCCTGTTCAAAGCCCCTTGAAAATACCATAACCCATTGCTTATGAGGATCTTATCTTGCGTTTCTTCCGAATACTTACAAGTATTTTTAGTTTAGGATTCTTCTGAATACCTAACCTTCATCTAAGAGATGGACATTTCCATGCCTCTTACAAGCCTAGATGGTGAAGCATTCATAAGCAAAGCAAATAAAGAACCAAAATAAACTTAAATATACCATTAAAAATAAAGTTTAAACAACCATTCAACCAACCACCACCAAATAAGTTAGTTCATGGTGGGGTTCGAAATATCCAAACACAAAGTCATGAAAATTCGTTCCAACAACCCACAAAATAATATAAAGAAATAGCAGCAAAAAGGGAAGTGAGAAGAAGCCTTCGAAATGCCACCGGAGGTCTCCTCTCGGCCACCACGAACCACCTAGCTCGCTAGCTCCTTTCGGCGCCTAGCTTGCCACTCCTTGGAGCTTTATCAATGGAGGAATATTCCAAGGAAGAAGAAAGGAAAAAGAGAAAATAAAAATCTGATTTTTCTGCTCTATGCGTGTGCTCACCCCTCCCCTCTTCTCTCTCCCATGAGGTGTCATATATAATAAATAAAATATCTAGGGGTAATGATGGGTTTGTTGGGTGCAAAATACCCCTCATACCCCTAGAATCACATTTTGTGCATGAATCTTATCCTCCAAGTGGCAAATGGTCCATTGGTAGCTCTGGCAGGCGGTTACAGCAGTCCTCCACGTGCAGGGACAGCTGTCCAGTGCCAGCTGTCCTGATACAGAAATATCTTTTTGTCCTTTTCTGCGCCAAAAATGCCAAGGCATTTCAATCGGCTCTAGCAACGTGTGATGCCGCGTCATTACTTCCCAAAGAATCCTTTTTCTTACTATTCCCTGCACACCATAGACAAACTGCACCTTTCCCTCAAACACACCATTGAGAAATAAAATAGTACAACCACCACAATTGCAACTATATGCAACTACATGATCTTAAAATGACTAAAATGAGCTTTTAAACAAACAATAACTTAAGTGAAAAAGGCTTTAAAAGTATCATTTTTAGGAAGTTAACACACCCCCAAACTTAAGCTATTGCTTGTCCTCAAGCAATGGATAGCAGTTACCAAAGTATAATGTCATGGCAAAGTTCGATAGTAAAACAACAGGACAAAATTGAATTTCAACCCTCAAACGATAGGCTTCAACATGCTAGACTTATCAAGAATTCAAGTACTTTTCCCTAGGTCAAAATCCTTTGTGGTAGTGTGTGTGCGTGATTGTATCCAATCTATACTTAGCGAATTTAGACAATTTCTAATCAAGTCCCCTAGTTTTTGTCAAGGCATTTACTTATCATTAAGCACATTTTTACTCCATTTTCTTTGATTTTTTTTATGCTGTTACGAAGGGAGTCAGCTCATCACACCTATTCTCCCACACTCTAGATGAAAGGGAGCATACCTTCCATCCCCGAGCTTGTTAAGTAGAGTCATCTTGTGACTTCTTTCATTCACTCATATGCACGAGGCTTCCATTTATTAAAGAAAGTTCCAGGAAATGCCACAGCAAATAGGAGTGTCCCTCTACAGCTATGCTTAAGCATTTATTCACAGTTTCATTTCTAAGGGAGTTTGTTTTTGATTTTCTTTTAAACACCATACTATATTTCAATGCCAAGACTAACTAAAGTTCCTTCATAAAAATTTCCTAAATTTTCTAAGTATAGAGAACATACAAATCATGTAAATATTTTTCACCAAGCATCAAGCCCTAGAGTGAGTTCTATCATTCTCAACAGTCATTTACATTCAGATTCTAGCCTAACAAAATTATCATCATCGGGTATCCTCAAAACATTTTATCTAACTGTCCTACCATTTACTGATGCCATGGCATAATATTATGCTAATGCTATCATGCATATGACCTACCAAGAACAATACCTCCCCCAAACTTAAGGGAAGCATTGTCCTCAATGTTGTAAAGAGAACTAAATTATCTATAAACTATATGTTATGCAATGAAATGCAACTAAATGAAAATGGATGCAAAAGAGGTACCTCAATGTTTACGTGATGGTGGTGCTTTTGAGGTGCTGGGCTGGACTCGGAAGAATTGGAGTAATAGTGCGCAATGCGTCCAGCCGTGGTCTTGGTGCGGCGACCACTACGTTGTGCATGAGAAGGATTGGGTGCTGGGACGGGGCTGGGTGTTTCTTCGACAGGGACAGTGGGCGGATATTCAGGAGTCTTAGACCGGTGTGTATCAGGAGTAGGGTCATCAGCAGGAGGATCAGGTGCATCGTGCTCAGGCTCTGGAGATGCCTCGGCATTAAATGCCGGCAGAATTTCGTCTGGGAATCCAGGAAAATTCTGTTGTCCGTGGGGAATGATTTCTTGAAAGAATGATTCCACCACAGCATCTCTATGCTTCACATATCCAAAGAAGTTACGGATGCACCGTGTAAAGCATGCAGTTGAGCTTGAGTCTGCGTCACAGCTTCCTCGAGAGCAAGTAACCTTGCCTCGGCATTCGATTCTGTAGCACCTGCAGATTGCTAATGAACAGGGTCATTAGACTTGGGATTTTCAATTCCCAACAACAGTGGAAGTCTAGCCCTAGTGATGCCCGATAATCCAAGTAAAATTTCATCAAAAGCATTTTCCTCAACCTTTTTCTTACGACATAAAGCGGTAATTAAATTAGGAAACACCAAAGCACTTGCCTTTTTACCCAAACAGTCGTGAACTTGCTGAATAATGATACGATCCACATGGATCGAACGGGATACCATTATAGAATGTAAAAGCAATAAGCGTGAAAGTGATACCGTAGTGTTGTGGGAGTGGGCATTAGTTTATGTTTGAGAAAGTGATTCCATAGCTTTGCGCGTGGCTGAAGACGTTCCCGATTGACCGAGTATCTACTCGTCTGGCGACCATTCCACTCAGTGTTTTCGAAACAGAGGTCCTCCAAGATCCCATCGTATGTGTTGCTATCTGCTTCCTCTTCAAACTTGGCATGGTTATCCACAACATCCTGAAAATGAAAATAACGATTAATAGCAGTGGATGTAAAACGGATTTGCTTACCTCGAACGAAGATGGAGTGTTGATTGGGCTTGGAAATGTTCGCATAGAACTCCTTAACTAATGAGGCGTTCACCGAACCAGGATGATGGGCAAACTTCTGCCATTTGAGTGGCGTCACGATGTCCATAACATCGGGTCCAAAACCACCATCGGTTTCCTCGGTAAAAATAAATCCTAACTCAAAAAAGAGTTTTCGGTTCTTGAAGTTTTGGAACCGAGCCTTAGCCTCATCGTTCTCAAACTTTTGCCAAGCGGTCGTGTCGGTTGGAGCTGGTCTTGAGCGCACCATTTTCAGTGTTTTTGAAGTAAGAAAAATGAAAAAGGAAGAAGCTTTTGAAAGCTTTAAAAACTTGGATGTATTTCAGCTATGGAGAAATAACAAAGAAAGAAGATAAATGAAAGAAAGAGAAAAGGTAAAAGTTAAAATGAAAGAGAAAAATTAATAATGAAAGATAAAAGAAAAAGTTAAAAATTTAGGAGGGAAAAGGGGTGATAGGACGGTTAAGAGGGAAATTAGTGGGTGGGGGTTGTGCGTGTATGGGGAAGGAAAAACTGCCAAAAAGCAATGATGTGATGGGATAAAAACTATGGAAAGAGAAAAGAAATGTCAGAAATTAAATTAAAAAGAAACAAATCAAAAGAATATCTCTCCAATTAATGCTTTGTCCTTTCCTCCCTTTGGTAACCGCTCCTTGTATGGTTTGCAGCAATGTGGTCCCTACAAATCAGATCAAAAATTAATTATAAAATAAAATAAAACTAAAGAAAAAGCTTGAATGTTAAATTTTATTTATGCACAGACAAATTCTATGCCGAGGCATCGAATTTTGGTTCTCCTCTGGGCACGCTTCAGTATCGTGCAGCCGTAACACGTCCTTGTTGTGTGGTGGTGGAATTCCATTGTAGGCTTTCAGACGCTGGCCATTGACCTTGAAGATCTTCCCATTGTCTATTCTCTTGATGTCAACAGCTCCATGGGGATAGATATAATGCACCTCAAATGGCCCTGACCATCGAGATTTTAGCTTCCCAGGAAAGAGTTTAAGTCTGGAGTTGTAAAGCAAGACTTGTTGCCCACTATGAAAATACCGTGGCATCATTTTTTGGTCATGCCACCTCTTGGTTTTCTCCTTGTATATCCGAGCATTCTCATATGCTTGTGCTCTAAACTCTTCCATTTCATTAAGTTCTAATAATCTCTGCTCCCCAGCTAGTTGTGCATCGAAATTCAATCGCTTGATAGCCCAATAAGCTTTATGTTCAAGCTCAACCGGGAGATGACAAGCTTTACCATACACTAACTTGAAGGGTGACATCCCCAAAGGAGTTTTGAATGCTGTTCTGTACGCCCAAAGTGCTTCATCCAACTTTGGCGACCAATCCTTTCGCTTTGGGTTCACCACTTTCTCTAAAATCTGCTTGATCTCTCGATTAGATATCTCAGCCTGGCCATTTGTCTGCGGATGATATGCCGTGGCAATCTTGTGTCGAACTCCATATCTCAGCAATGCCTTGGCAATCAACTTGTTATCAAAATGGGTTCCTTCATCACTGATGATAGCACGAGGTACTCCAAACCGAGTGAAAATATACTTGTGCAAAAACTTGAGTACGGTCTTGGAGTAATTCTTTGAAGTTGCTATTGCTTCCACCCACTTTGACACATAATCCACAGCAAGCAATATAAATAATTTTCCTTCAGAAGATGAGAATGGTCCCATGAAGTCGATGCCCCATACATCAAACAACTCTATCTCCAAAATATTTTGCAGCGGCATCTCATGTCGTCTGGAGATGTTTCCAGTCCGTTGGCATCGATCACATCCTTTGTAAAATGCTTGGGCATCTCTAAACAAAGTTGGCCAGTAAAATCCTGATTGCAGGACCTTACCAGCAGTCCTTGTTCCACCAAAATGGCCTCCACTTGGGGCCGAATGAAAATGGTACAAAATATTACTTTGCTCCTCTTCAAGTACACATCGTCTAATGAGCTGATCGGCACAATGTTTGAACAGATATGGCTCATCCCAAAAATAGTGCCTTGCATCGTGCTTGAACTTCTTTTTAGCCTGACTATTCAAATCAAAAGGCACAATTCCACTAACAAGAAAATTAACAAGGTCAGCGTACCACGGGATTACCGCGGCATATAAAATTTTCTCATCAGGAAATTCCTCTTGGATATCTACGGTGTCATGGCATTCAGAATTGTTCTCTAGCCTAGATAAGTGATCAACAACTTGATTTTCAGTTCCTTTTCTATCTACCACCTCTAAGTCAAATTCTTGCAAAAGTAAGATCCACCTAATAAGTCTAGGCTTCGTTTTTGTTCACTAAGTATTTTGTGGCCGAATGATCAATGTGAACAATAACTTTAGTGCCTATTAGGTAAGGTCTAAATTTATCAAAAGAAAATACTACGGCAAGGTATTCTTTCTCAGTGGTGGTGTAGTTCAATTGTGCTTCATTTAAAGTGCGGCTAGAGTAATAAATAACATGAAAAATTTTACCTCGGCGTTGCCCCAAAACAGCTCCTACGGCATAGTCGCTTGCATCACACATCAGCTCAAATGGTGATGGCCAGTCGGGAAGGACTACAATGGGTGCCGAGATCAGTTGTCGTTTCAGCTCAGTAAATGCGCCGAGGCATAATTCATCAAACACAAAGGGTTGGTTTTGTTGAAGCAATGTGCACAAAGGCTTAGAAATCTTGGAGAAGTCTTTGATAAATCTTCTATAAAATCCAGCATGTCCAAGAAAACTTCTTATTCCCTTGACCGAAGTTGGTGGTGGCAATTTTTTAATCACTTCAATTTTCGCCTTGTCTACCTCAATACCCTTGTGTGAAATTTTGTGGCCTAATACAATACCTTCAGTCACCATGAAGTGACATTTTTCCCAGTTAAAGACCAACTCAGCCTCCTCGCATCTCTTGAGAACTTTTGCTAAATTGCCGAGGCATCGTTCAAAATCATCCCCACAAACAGAAAAATCGTCCATGAAGATCTCCAGAAAATCCTCAACCATATCTAAAAATATAGCTTCCATACAGCGCTGAAACGTTGCCGGGGCATTACAGAGTCCAAAAGGCATCCTCCTAAAGGCAAAAGTGCCATAGGGACAAGTAAATGTAGTCTTCTCCTGGTCCTCTGGTGCGATGGCAATTTGATTGTACCCCGAGTACCCATCCAAAAAGCAATAGAATGCTTTGTCGGCCAATCGATCCAACATTTGGTCGATGAAATGTAGAGGAAAGTGGTCCTTCTTCGTAGCTTTGTTGAGTTTTCTATAGTCCATGCATATCCTCCAGCCGGTAATAGTGCGAGTGGGTAATAGCTCATTATCCTCATTCGTAACCACCGTCGTGCTTCCTTTCTTTGGAACACATTGGACAGGGCTCACCCATGAGCTATTGGAGATAGGGTAGATCACTCCAGTATCAAGCCATTTCAGAATTTCTTTCATCACCACTTGCTTCATAACAGGGTTGAGTCTTCTTTGTGGTTCAATTGAATTGCCGTGGCAATCTTCTAGCAGAATCTTGTGCATGCAGATCGTGGGACTAATGCCTTTCAAATTGGCCATAGTCCAACCAATTGCTTTCTTATACTGCATCAAAACACTTAACAAACTTTGCTCTTGGTTAGCAGTAAGGTTAGCGGAAATAATCACCGGTAAAGTCTCATCGCTACCTAAGTAAACATATTTAAGATGCCCTGGCAAAATCTTAAGCTCTAGATTGGGTGCATGCACTAATGAAGGCTTAGGAGAAATGAATTCATCAAAATTCAGAGGTTCAAAATTCATACCTGATCTAACTTGTACTAAGCTAGATTGCTCCTCCAAAATTGGAAAGTCGTCGGACTCCACTAAGCTTTCATCATCCACCCAATATTCATTTTCTGCTAGCTGAATGAAGTTGTTCTGGCAAAGATGTTCAGTCTCTTCTTCAATTACTGAGTTCAATTCAGAAATGCCTTGGCATTCTTCAGTGTCATCAACATATTTGAGCGTTCTAAAAACATTGACAGTTACACATTGATCAGCCACTTTCATGGTGAGTTCACCTTTTTCACAGTCTATCAATATACGTCCAGTGGCTAGGAAAGGTCTTCCCAGAATGATTAGTGCCTTGGCATCAACTTCGCAGTCCAGAATTAAGAAGTCGACTGGAAACACAAACTTGTCCACCCTTACTATGACATCCTCGACTCTCCCTTCAGGTTTAACATGGGATTTGTCGGCAAGTTGTAGAATAACTGAGGTGGGTCTTGTATCTCCTATGCCAAGCTTCAAGAATATCGATTTTGGCAATAAGTTGACACTTGAACCAAGATCACATAAAGCCTTTCCAACAAAATTAGCTCCAATTGAACAAGGAATAATGAAGCTACCCGGATCATTTCTCTTTGGCGGTAACTTACTCAATGAAGAACAAAATTCTGTTGCCGTGGCAACAGTCTCTACTTTCCTCTTCTTGGTACAGATGTCCTTCAAAAATTTGGCATACATCGGCATCTGTTCAACAGCTTCCAAGAGAGGTATATTGATATGGAGCTGATCAAGAATGTCTACGAACTTCTTGAACTGAACTTCATCATTGTGTTTATTCAATCTTTGCGGGAAGGGTGGGGGAGGTCTAGCTTCCTTAGCTGTAGGAATAGAATTTTCTTTTGCCTTGGCATCATAATCTGGTACCTTGGCAGAATCCTCCTCCTTGTCCTTCTCAGAAACTCTATCATCTTGTAATTCAGCTTCAGTAGTGGGATTAGAATCAACATGCTGTGGCCCACTATCCTTGACTTGTCGATTGATTTGTGTTCCACTCCTAAGAGTTAACACATTGCAGTGCTCTTTTCCAGGCCCTTTAGTGACTTCAGTATCACTTGGCAAACGTCCTTGCTGACGCTCTTCCAATGCCGTAGCAATCTGACCAACTTGACCTTCCAAAGCTCTCAGAGATGAGCTATGGCTTTGAAGTAAGGCGCTTTGACTATGAAGTAAAACTCCTTGATTCTTAATTGAAGTAGAATGGTCTTGTAGCATTGTCTTCGTAGTAGATATGAATTCTTGAATTGTAGCTTCTAAGGAACTTATGCTCGCTGAAGATGAAGCTCCTTTGTTAGCATTATGCCATGGCATAGCATTTTGGTAACTTTGAGGCTCATTATGATTCTGCTGCCTAGTAGGTTGATTAGCATTGTGTGCTCCTTGATTTCCCCATGAAAAATTAGGAACTGACGCCATCCAGCATTATAAGTGTTTGAGTAAGGATTGTTGCTGCCTCGATTGTAATTACCAACAAAGTTGATGGACTCATAGTTGGTTGGACATTCGCTCTCGTGATGATTGCCTTGGTATAACAGACATGCCAGACTAGTTGTTTTCACTTCCTTCACATCAGTGGAACATTGTAAGTTCTTCAACATATTAGTAATAGCGGAGAGTTGAGCGGACACCGAATCTTTGGCTTCTAACTCGAATGCTCCAGGTGCTCTCCTCCCACTCCCAAGTCTTGAGGAAGGAAATTGATAATCATTGTTAGCAATTCTGTCCAAGATAGCAAATGCCTCCGTAGGTGATTTATCCAGCAATGTCCCATTTGCCGAGGCATCCAGTAACATCCTCGTGGGTGCATTGACTCCATTATAGAACATGACTACTTGAGTCCAATCATGAAAACCATGATTTGAACACTTTCGAAGCAAACTCTTGTAACGATCCCAACACTCATACATGGATTCGCCGTCGCCCTGGCGAAAAGATGATAAATCATTCCTTAGCTGCGTATTCATATTCGGTGGGTTGTACCTCAATAAGAAGCTCTTGCAAAGATCGGCCCATGATTCCATCGAACCAGCTGGTACACCACTCAACCAAGACCTTGCTCGGTCACGCAATGAATACGGAAAAAGCTTTAATTTCAGAAAATCCTCATGCACTCCTTCTTGGCGGAAAGAATCAAAAACTTCCAGAAAATTGCGAATGTGCTGCCTGGCATCTTCAGTTGGCATACCCCAAAACTGCCCAATGGAATTCAACATATTGAACATGACTGGTTTCAGCTCGAAATGTGCAGCTTGAATTTCGGGTGCCACAATCCCAGGATTCAGATCATCCAACATCGGATTTAAATGATCTCGAATAACACGAGGCCTGATAGCAGGTTCAGCATTGTTTAATGCCTCGGCATTCTGATTTCCGTCATCTTGACCAATGCCTTGGTTTCCAATCTGATACATATTTCTTTGAGCACGTCTTCTTCTTCTAAAGAGTCTTTCAATCTCAGGTTCTATTGGTTCCAAAGGCTCTTCAGAATTTCTTCTAGGCATACACTAAATAAACCTGAAAAATAAAACAAAAATATCAAGTAAACTATACAAAAAAAAAATAAAAATACAAAACAAAATAAAATGCTTTGGCAAAACTAAATAACTTCAGGCTGCCAATCCCTGACAACGGCGCCAAAAACTTGTTGCGTGTTGTGAGTACTATAAAATATACGCAAATAATGTGCAAGTATACACAATCGCTCAAGTAATATAATGATGAGTGAGTATCGTCTCCACAGGGATTGGGTGAAATCACAAAAGTCTAACCAAAGCAATGCAATATTCTATCTAAGTATAGTTAGTTTTGATATATACAAATGTCACGGCAATGGATATGTGTATGCTAGTAGATGCGGATTGATGGTGTAATGTTGTAGCAAATGGAAATGCAGTGGCAATGATGGATGTTTAATGTTGAGTATGGTGAAATGTTGAGGCAATGAGAAATGGTAAAAACAGTAAATAAAAAGATAAATAAAATAAGAAGAAAATAATCCTCACGTGCCAAGCTTCCAATGAAATGAATGGTAAGGATTGTTCTAAGGTTGCTAAACTTATTTCTCAAGTATATTTAAGCTATCTTGTCTTTACTTACTCGACAGGGCTTTCCTAAGGTGTTCAAAAGAACCTAACAGAATAGGATGCCAAGGCATCTGCTCTCACTCAACGATGTTGGACAGCCTACCCTATTGATAAAGACACCCTTTTTAGTCATTGAAATCCTATTCTAGTCTCTTCCGAGATCTAAGGGATTAAGTTATAATATTCCTAGGCCGGTTCAAAGCCCCTTGAAAATACCATAACCCATTGCTTATGAGGATCTTATCTTGCGTTTCTTCCGAATACTTACAAGTATTTTTAGTTTAGGATTCTTCCGAATACCTAACCTTTATCCAAGAGATGGACATTTCCATGCCTCTTACAAGCCTAGATGGTGAAGCATTCATAAGCAAAGCAAATAAAGAACCAAAATAAACTTAAATATACCATTAAAAATAAAGTTTAAACAACCATTCAACCAATCACCACCAAATAAGTTAGTTCATGGTGGGGTTCGAAATATCCAAACAAAAAGTCATGAAAATTCGTTCCAACCCACAAAATAATATAAAGAAATAGCAGCAAAAAGGGAAGTGAGAAGAAGCCTTCGACGCGCCACCGGAGGTCTCCTCTCGGCCACCACGAACCACCTAGCTCGCTAGCTCCTTTCGGCGCCTAGCTTGCCACTCCTTGGAGCTTTATCAATGGAGGAATATTCCAAGGAAGAAGAAAGGAAAAAGAGAAAATAAAAATCTGATTTTTCTGCTCTATGCGTGTGCTCACCCCTCCCCTCTTCTCTCTCCCATGAGGTGTCATATATAATAAATAAAATATCTAGGGGTAATGATGAGTTTGTTGGGTGCAAAATACCCCTCATACCCCTAGAATCACATTTTGTGCATGAATCTTATCCTCCAAGTGGCAGTGGTCCATTGGTAGCTCTGGCAGGCGGTTACAGCAGTCCTCCACGTGCAGGGACAGCTGTCCAGTGCCAGCTGTCCTGATGCAGAAATATATTTTTGTCCTTTTCTGCGCCAGAAATGCCAAGGCATTTCAATCTGCTCTAGCAACGTGTGATGCCGCGGCATTACTTCCCAAAGAATCCTTTTTCTTGCTATTCCCTGCACACCATAGACAAACTGCACCTTTCCCTCAAACAGCACCATTGAGAAATAAAATAGTACAACCACCACAAATGCAACTATATGCAACTACATGATCCTAAAATGACTAAAATGAGCTTTTAAACAAACAATAACTTAAGTGAAAAAGGCTTTAAAAGTAGCCTTTTTAGGAAGTTAACACCTTACAACTTCCTCAAGAATTATACCCCAAATTCTTGACCACACTCTCTCCCAAATAGAAATACACAAATTTGCAAACTTACAAGAAAAACCTCACAAGGTAAGATGTTTGCACAATTCTAAACAACGAAAGAACACTAAAGAATGAATACAATTGAGTACAAGTAGTGTTCTTGAAAGAAAAATGAATATTGAATGAAAAATAGGCTTGAAGTGCTCAAACAATTAGTTTGATGCTTTCTCTTTGATTCTCTCTAAATTCTTGTTAATTGTTGTTTCTTGTTGTTGATCAATGGCTTTTAAGCTTGTTTAAATACTCCTTCAATTGATTTTGAATGTTGGGGATGATTAGTGGAGTCAATAGAGCCATTTAAGTGTGAAAACAATTAATAAAACTACTTGGAGCATGGGGGGAATCGGTACCCCTTCATTGGGATCGATTCATGCAGTGTAAAAATTCAAATATTTCGACCGTTACACATGGGAGAATTAGTACCCCCTAGGGGGAATCGGTTCCCTCCGAGCAATCTGTTATTTCTCAGAGCCAAAACCATTCAGGGGGAATCGGTTCCCTCTGGGCAATCTTCCTATTATGGTTTGAGATTTATTAAGACATGATTTTTGACTCGATTAAGGCTCGAAATACTTTGTAAATTTGCTTAAAAGATTAAAACATATTTTTACACTTGAGTAAGGATTTGAAATAGACATTTTGTAAAAATTGGAGTAATATTTTGATATTCGAATAATTATATTGAATATACTTAGAAAACCTTTTGTAAAATCTTAAAATTTATTTAACTTAATTTGTTATATCGAAACATCAAAATATTTTCAACAATCTCCCCATTTTTGATATAACAAAACATTTGAGTAATTTTAAGATTTTTAAGAAAATCATTTTGAAAACAAATTTGAAATTACTCCCCCTTACTTTGACACTTTTCCTCTTTTTTGTTAAATCAAAAAGACTCTAAAACGTTTTTAAACAAGGTTTTGAAAAAACTTTAGCCAATTGAATAAAACATAAGCTGCTAAGATCACAATCAAGAGAAATGTTAGCCATTAGTTTCATAATCAATATTCATAATCAATGTGACATGGTAAATTGATCATAATGCAACTAATATAGAAATGATGCAAAAATTAATAAAAATTAAGCTCAAAATGAATGTTAAAACTAAACCAAATATATAAGCATATAAGTTCAAATATCCAATCATCCAACAAATTCAAACATCCAAAATAAAACAATCCATGAACATCATAATGTTTTATAATTCAAAGTTCTGAGTTCGGAGTTCAGTTTAAGCAAACCAAAGCAAGATATGTCTAGTCGTCCATAGGAGGATCGGGAGGATTAGGATAATGTGCTCGTAATTCAAGTGTGAGAGCATTCATATGTTCACGCATCTCCCGTTGAAACTTAGTCAGTTGAGACTCCATCGAAGCAAACCTTAGATCAAATGACTCCATAAATGTTCAAAAATATGGAGGCATTTGTTCCTCTTGCTGGTTCCGGAGAATCATCGTCGGGTACGACCTCGTCAATATCTTACATCAGCTGTTAAAGCTCTGGATCGTTGTCCACTGCCGGTGTCGGAGGAGGTGGAGCTCGTGAAGAGCTTGCTCCCGGTGTTTGCTTAGTAGGTCGATAAACCCATTGGATAGTTTCCTTATCTTGTTTCCATCTCGCTTTCTTTAAGGAAGTAAAATTGATTTGGTTTTGGAGAGGGATTGGAATATCAAGATTGACCCTAAGACCTAGTTTGATAAACAAGTTACTGAGAAGACAGCCGTAAACGAAAGTTTCTATATTCTTAAAAAGGGACAGTGTTTACGGTATCTACTAACTCATTAAAGATGATCTGTGTCATATTGATCTTCTTATTATGTTGGATACAATGCTATCCTTAGACTTATAGGGTGATGCCACAATCTCCTTTTCATTATATAAACCTAAGTTATCTAGTCCAAAATGGTTAGCGAATGTGTCGGAGTCAACAAAAACAAATTATCCTAAAAGATAGGAGCGAATACCTATGGTTTTGGATCGATGTTCGTTTTGGACACATATCGCATTGTAATAGAAGATGTAGACTAATTGTTGATAAATAATAGGTTTGAGTTTAAAGAGATTATCAAACTTCCAGGATTTAAGAGTAGGAAGATATTGAAAATTCATATCTTCCATAGTTTGGATCGAAGGGATACGCTCCTCCTGGATTTTGTATGACTCAAAACAAGTATGGTACTTATGGTATAGATCTTTTCTATGACCAAGTACGTTAAAACAAGAGTTCAGAATAGTCATATTTGGGTCATTTGGATTTGGATTAGGAATAGGAGGTCGTTTTTGACTTGAGCGACTAGACGATGTCCTAGGTCGTTTAGGATTAAACATGTTTTAAGAATCGGAATAGGATATGTAACCTGCAAATTTGAAACACATGTATGTAATTCAATCAATCCCAAAACTCAAATGAGTCCTCAATATTTCAAGGTTCTCTAAACCTAATCCTAATGAGCAAAGTTTTGAAAACTATTTGAAAAATAATGTTTGAATGTCATAATACGTATAATTTTCATGTAAACAACAAAATTGAATAAAAAACATTAATTAAGAACAATAAATTTCAATTTTTTTATTTCAAAATTCAAAGTAGGTTTGAAACATTATGTGTTTTTGATTAAATTAGTTGTAAAAAATTTAGAATCATCATGTAATCAATGCCCGATAATTTGTTCATCCTAGAACTAATTAAAACCGGTCCTAAGTTCAAAATCAATAAAACAGAGGTTTTTGAAATAATACCTTGAAAATTCGGATTTAAGAGAGAATGTGATGATGTTTTGCATGAATTAATGATATTATCAGGATCAAAAGTTGAAGAACTATCTAATTCCGACTTGTATTTGATAATTTTGGCAAAAGTGGAGATTTAGAGAGAAAGAGAGGAGGAACGACATGTAAGAGAGAAGAGAGGGTTTGAGAGAAATAGTTCTTTTGGGCGTTTAATAACCAAACCAGTGGAGGCTATCAATTCCCTAAAGGGGGAATCAGTTCCCATTCAAAGGGGGAATCGGTTCCCCTGCAACACTAAAATTAAAAAATATGTGTATAAACACTCAAGATGCTAAATTAATTAGCTTTAGTGGTATTGGCAACTCATATATTGAAAGTAAATCATGTTCAATCAATCAAATCTATCTTTAAGCGTTATTTGAACATATAATTAATTTTCACTAAGAATCATAAACTCCCCCTAACTAATAGCAAAGAATGCAATCAAAATAGTTATTATTAAAAGCATTTTTCATTTATCCTTAAAAGTGCTAAAATTAATTTAAACACTAAGTGAAGATAGGTCAATTAAACCTAATTCTCTCCTAAGTGTCCAAAATCTTTCTTTGTCTAAAGGTTTTGTAAAAATATCTGCTAATTGATGCAAAGTATCAACAAATTCTAGAACTACATATTCCTTAGCGACATGGTCTCTAATGAAGTGATGACTAATTTCAATGTTCTTAGTTCTAGAGTGTTGGATGGGATTTTTAGTGAGACAAATAACACTAGTATTGTCACACTTTATAGGTATAGTACCTACTTCAATTCCATAATCAAAAAGTTGTTGTTTCATCCATAAAACTTGTGCATAACAACTACCGACTGAAATGTATTCCACTTCAGTGGTAGATAATGCAACACAATTTTGTTTCTTTGAAAACCAAGAAATTAGCATATTTCCAAGGAATTGGAAAGTACCAGAGGTTCTTTTCCTATCTAATTTGCTTCCTCCATAATCTGCATCAAAGAAGGCATGCAAACTAAAGCTAGAGTCTCTAGGATACCAAAGTCTTAAACTAGGAATGTCTTTAAAGTATCTAAAGATTCTCTTAATAGCTAGTAAATGTGATTCCTTAGGACATGATTGAAATCTAGCACATAAGCAAACACTAAACATAATGTCTGGTCTACTTGCGGTTAGATAGAGCAAAGAGCCAATCATTGACCTATATAATTTAACATCCACACATTTACCTCCTTCATCTTTGTCAAGCTTTGTTGATGAGCTCATTGGAGTATCATGAGGTTTCCCATTTTCCAGTCCAAACTTCTTAGGCATATCCTTGACGTACTTAGCTTGATTGATGAGATGCCATTTTTTCTTTGCTTGATTTGGAGTCCCAAGAAAAATGAGAGCTCCCCCATCATGCTCATCTCGAATTCACTTTGCATTAGCTTAGAATATTCTTGGCAAAGAACATCATTAGTAGAACCAAATATTATATCATCAACATAAATTTGAACTACTAATAAATCTTTACCTTTATGCTTTAAAAACAATATAGTGCCAACCTTCCCTTTTGAAAAACATTTTTCTATTAAAAAGTTTGACAATCTTTCATACCAAGATCTAGGAGCTTGTTTTAAACCATAAAGCGCTTTTGTCAATTTAAGAACATGATTTGGAAATTTTGAATCTTCAAAACCAAGAGGTTGTTCCACATACACTTCTTCTTTTATAAAACAATTTAAAAATGCACTTTTAACATCCATTTGATATAATTTAAATTCATTGAAGCATGTAAATGCTAATAACTTTCTAATTGCTTCCATCCTAGCTACGGGAGCATATATTGCATTATAGTCTATGCCCTTTTCTTGAGTATACCCTTGAGAACAAGTCTAGCCTTGTTCCTCACTATGTTACCACTTTCATCAAGCTTATTCCTAAATACCCATCTAGTACCTACAGTAGATTTATTACTAGGCCTTTCAACTAATGTCCATACTCTACTTCTCTCAAATTGATTTAATTCTTCTTGCATAGCCATTATCCAATTTTCATCATTTAATGCTTCTTTAATATTCTTAGGCTCTATGCATGAAATAAATGCAACATAATTACATATATTTCTAAGAGAAGATCAAGTTGTTACTCCTTTGGATGGATCACCTATAATTTAATCATCCATGAAATAATTGTACTCTCTTGGGAAAGATACTTACATTTCTTCAATGGTTGGATTCTCGAGGGGATCGTGAGTTTCCTCATCTTTCATTTCTTCCTTTGATGATGGTTTTCCAACGTCATATCTAATGTCATTTGAATTTACAATACCTACATCATCATTTACACAATAATCCTTCCTCAGAAGGGGATTATCATCGAAAATAACATGTATAGATTCTTCTATTACTAAAGTTCTTTTATTAAATACCCGATAAGCCTTAGAATTTAAGGAATAACCTAGAAAAATTCCTTCATCACTTTTAGCATCAAATTTGCCAAGATTATCTTTACCGTTATTTAAAACAAAACATGTACATCCAAAAGGATGAAAATAGATAATGTTAGGCTTTTTATTTTTGAAAATTTTTATATGGAGTTTTCTTTAAAATTGTCCTAATCATTACTCGATTTATAACATAACAAGCAGTATTTGTGGCTTCCGCCCAAAAATATTTTGGCAAATTGTTTTCATAAAGCATAGTTCTAGCCATTTCTTCTAAAGTTTGATTTTTCCTCTCAACAACTCCATTTTGTTGAGGGGTTCTAGGTGCTGAAAAATTGTGACTAAAACCATTAGAATTACAAAAATCGGTAAATCCAATTTTCAAATTCAGTGCCATGATCACTCCAAACACTAGTTATAGAGTAACCTTTTTCGGTTTGGATTACTTTTGAAAACGTGATGAATTTTTCTAATGCTTCATCTTTAGTACTTATGAAATAGAACCCAAGTATATCTAGAATAGTCATCTACCAAGACAAATGCATATTGTTTTCAACCTAAGCTAGTTGTTCTAGATGTCCCAAAAAGATCTAAATGGATCAATTGTAATACTCTACTAGTGGATACGTCATTAATGGATTTAAAAGAAATTCACTTTTGTTTTCCTTTAGCACAATCATCACAGATTTTACCATTATCAAATTTTAGCTTTGGCAACCCTCTAACTAAATCTCCTTGAATTAGTCATTGCAAAACACTCATACTAGCATGTCCTAGTCTCTATGCCATAACCAACTATCATGCTCATCCTTAGCAACTAGGCATAAATTAGTCATATCTATAGAATCTAAATGCACCATGTAAATGTTTCCTATTCTATGACCAATAAGCATAATCAAAATGGATGCAATGTCAATCAATTTTGCAATCATTAATTTAAAATAAGACATTGTATCTTTCATTAAATTCATTTATCAAGAGATTATGCTTTTAACCCATTCACAAATAAAACATTATGCAATGTCGATAATCGAGATTTTATGCATAAAGTTTTTGAAAATGTTATGCATTAAAACTTTATAATATTAAAAAAAATAAGATCTATGCATAAACATTAAGAAAAATTTAAGGTCAAAATTTTGCAAAACCAAAGTTTTTGAAAAATCGATATCAATTGTTAAAGAGATATCAATTACATTTAAAAACAATTTTGACCAAAAATTAATATGATGAACTAGAGTTTATAAAACATTACCAAATATTACTATGTTCATCATACAATATTTTTCAACATACATGAGATAAAACATAATCATTTAGAATTATTCAACATTTTAAACCCTCATGCATGCATAAACTAAATGAGCAACCAAATAAAATAATAACATTAAGTTTAGAGGTTACCCATTCCTTTTTCATGTGTGGCTAGAGCATCTTGAATATCATAATCTTTATCACCATTGCTCTCACACACCTACAAGAGACATTTAAGTAGATTTTGGTATCCAAATTGCTTTGGATCCTTGAACATTAGTTTCAATGCCTTTTGTTCCTTTTGGAACCCATACTTGTCTAAATTTAAATAGTTTTCCTTCTTTAAAGGACAAGTATGTTCCTTACGACCATGAAAATGTGAACATATTGTCATTATTGAACTAGATAAATTATTTAAAATGATATCTTTTTCTTTTGTTAAACATTCAAGCTTAACTTTCAAATCGAAATTTTCTTTTTCAATAATTTTAAATTTCATTTTCAAAGTTTTCAGATTTCGTTTTTGAAAGCTCTAACTCATTTCTCAACATTTCATTTTAATTTTCTAAATCTGTTTTAGCTTTCAAAAGAAGATCATTTTTAGCTATAAATTTAGAAATTAATTTATTTTATTTGGAGTTCATGGTCTCAAACTTCGAAAATAATTCATCATAAGCATTTTGTAACTCATTAAAAGATTTTGAATTTAATCTATTTGAGTTAGAAGGTACCTTTGGCTCTGTGAGAGCTAATAGAGACATCACCTTTATTGGTTCTTCTTCTTCCTTGTCTCTATAGATCTCCTCAAGCTTATCCCACATCTTCTTGGCATTTGAACAAGAATAAACTCCTTTAAATACATTAGGATCAATTGCACAACACAACATGTGCATAGCCTTTGTATTTTGTTGAGTTTTCTTCCATTCTTGGTTACTCCACTTCTTTGCCTTCTTCGTAGGAGAAGAATATCCTTTCTCGATCATCATCCAAGCTTCCATATCAAATGCTTGGATAAATACCATCATAGACTTCTTCTACGACGATAATTTGTTCCATTGAAGTGTAGAGGCACGTTAATTGGTCTGGATTCTTCCATAGAGAATGAACCGGAAGTGGACACCATCTTTATTGATTTAACTCTTCCCGAATTGACTCAAGAGGTGGTTAAACCTTCAAATGAGTGAGGCTCTGGTACTAATTGTCGAGTTAATCGATCGAAGGAATAACCAAGAGGGGGTGAATTGGCAATAAATATTTTGGTGGAAGCTTTTGCAGAAAATTAAAAAAATATTTGCACAGTGATTTAGAGTGGTTCGACTTTCTCAACCAAAGTCTATGTCCACTACCTTAGCTATCCACACTAAGGATTTTCCAACAAGTTCACTAATTTGTTCTTTCTTTTAAGGACAAAGAGTAACCTTACAACTCTCTCAATAATTATACCCCAAATTCTTGAGCACACACTCTCCCAAAGAGAAATACACAAATTTGCAAACTTACAAGAAAAACCTCACAAGGTAAGATGTTTGCACAATTCTAGAACAAAGAAAGAACACTAAAGAATGAATATTGTCGTAACCGGTTTTTTTCCGGGTACGAATTTTTACTTGGCGGGAAAAATAAAATGATTTGATTTTAAAAATATTTTGGGAGTCGCCATTGACCTTTTTGGGTTAGGTAGGTTAAATACCTAAAAACAATCTTTTAAAATAGTTTTTAAGAAAACATAATTTAAAAGATAAGCCGATCTGCGTATAACCAAAAAAATTTAGTAAATAAGGGATTCATGGTCGATTACGTTTAGGGAAGGATTAACACCCCTATAACGCCCAAAATTGGTACTCGTTAATTATAAATTATCTCTATTATTGGAAATTTAAAAATTCAAAAATATATTTAATTCATAATCATGTTATTTCAAATTAATATAATTTTAAGAAAATATATTAATATATATATATATATATATATATATATATATATATTATATTTTTATTTTTATAAATATATTTATTTACTGAAATATCAGAAAATGACTTCTAGGTGCTTTAAGACAGCTCATTTCTTAATATTAAAAAATAAATAAATATTAATAAAACATTTCTCTAAAAATAATTAAAATAAATTAATATATAATTTATAAAAATAGGATATTTATTTATTTAAGAATATCATAAAAGGACTTCTAGGTGCTTTAAGACAGCCCATTTCTTAATATTAAAAAATAAATAAATATTAAAATATGATTATTTCCTTAAAAGTAATTTATATAAAATTAAATTTATAAATAGGATTTTTATTTAATATAAAAAATAAGTAAATAAATATTATTTATTATATATGTTTATATGACTAATAATAATAATAATAATTAAATATAAACATATAAAATTAAAATATAAATAAACAATGACTAAAATAAATAAAGTTGAAACTAGGGTATTAAAATATAAAAAATAAATAAATAAATAAATTAAAATTAGGATTAAATTATAACTTATTAAAATTAAATGGTCTAATTTGTAATGTTATGAAATATAATAATTAACAGTGTAATTTAGCCTTAATTATTTATTCGGGGCTAAAATAAAAATTAATAAATTCGAAGGGACTAAATGCACTGCCCTATATAATTATATATATATATATATATATATACAGATAAGGACTAAAATAAAATAAAATAAAATTATAGACCAAATTAAAAAGTTCATAATTCGATTTCAGTGACTAAAATGAAAATTTACAGAATTCTGATGGCTGCGCGTATGATTTACCCATTTTCCAAAATTACAAAGATACCCCTCCCTAAAACGGCGTCGTTTGGGAAGGGGTATAAATACCCTAAAATGGCCAGCGTTAAGGCCATTTCTTTCATTTTTTTTCCTTCTTCTCTCTCTAACTGAGAGAATTTTTTTTTCTCTCTGCCTTCTCTCTAAACTCTCCACCAGAGGGAGTTTGATATCTGACCGACAGTCGTGCTCTGGCATCGGTCACCACCGCCGGCCACTGTCAACGGTGGCTGGAAATTTCCAAATTTCCCTAGGATATAGATCTGGTTATTCTAAGGGCGAATCCGATATCAATTTCCCCTAAAGTGGTGACTCACCCTAAGGTCACAACGTGGACGGCTGTTGTTGATTTCCTCTGGAGACTCTTGTTGGCATTATGGCAGTGTGTAGAGTGGTGTGTAACGACGTAGATCGGTGGTAAAAGAGGCGGCGATCGCGCGTCCTTAGGGTTATGATACCCTAGGGTTTGTTACTGGGGTCATCTGGACTATTGGCAGTTGGAAGCTTAGATGGAAACCCTAGTTGGGTTTTAGGGTTTCTGGTGGGTTTGGGCCGTCTGTTTGGGCCAGTCTAGGTGTAAAACGGGCCTGGTATTGGGCTCCATTTTTGGGCCTGTTTGGAATAATAATAATAATAATAATATAATAATAATAAAATAAATAAAATAGTATAAAATAATAATAATATTAATAATAATATTAAAAAAAAGGATAAAAATTAGTATATTCAACTGCCCCTTTTTGCTCATTCTTGTGTTAACAAGAATAGGGCAAAGACGAAAAGATAATAAAATTTTTATCCATTTAACTTCACTTGATTATGATGGCAATGTTGAACAAATTCTTCTTTGGGATTAGTTCTTCTCATTATAAACTTTTCCACTGGGGATGACAATTAATCTTCTTCTATGATGTAATCTAGCAAAAAGCTGAACAAATTCTTCTCATTATGAACTTTTTTTATTCAGATGAGTTCTTCTCATTATTAACTCCTTCTAGAAATGCTGATATTCAAAGAGGGGTTGTTAATTTGGCTTCATATGTGATGAATTAAGGTAATGTTGAACAAGTTCTTCTCATTATGAATTTCTTCTCCTTCTTCAGAAGAGTTATTCTCATTATGAACACTTTTAGAAATGTTGATGCTGATCTATCTCATTATGTGATAGAGTCATGCAAAGGTTGAACAAGTTATTCTCATTATGAACTTCTTCTTCCTCTTCAGATAAGTTTTTCTCATTATGAACTTTCTCTGGAAAAGTTGATGCTGATATATCTCTTTCTGTGATAGAGCCATGCAAAGGTTGAACAAGTTCTTCTCATTATGAACTTCTTCTTCCTCTTCAGATAAGTTCTTCTCATTATGAACTTTCTCTGGAAAAGTTGATGCATCGAGTGATGAATTCGAGCAAAAGGTTAAACAAGTTCTTCTCATTATGAACTTCTTCTTCCTTCTTTAGATGAGTTCTTCTCATTATGAACTCTACCTGGAAATGTTGATCTATTGAATGATGGATTCGAATCTTTGCTAAATTTTTGAAATTCCTGTCAAATATTCAACATGGATAAAATGAATGAAAATGCCCATATTTTGCAAATGTCTAAATATGATGCATGAATGTTAAGTTCATATTTATTTGATTTCAAAGTGGTGAATTCGGTCTTTCTTCACTTGTGTAGAAATCCAATAAATCTTTTTTCTTTGAAAAGAAAATCTATCATCTTTGAAGAGAGAATCTATCATCTTTGACGAATGTAGATGTAGATATGCCAAACTTAGTAGATATAATAAGAGAGCCAGTATGTTCTGATTGGACTCTTGAAATACATCATAAGGAGGATTTATCCTAATTCCTTTCATGTCTCCACATCTAATCAGATTTCAAAAAAAGCCATTCAAACCATATCATGTCGAGATACTTAACAACAATCTGCTGTTCAATCTTATTTGGCTCCACTAGTATATTGTTGTTAAAATTTCAGCTTCCCTGCCGTGGAAAAAATCTTCATCATATCTCACTTCAAAGCTTAGTGTTGAAGAAGAAAACTTCATTTCGGATCAATAAATGGAAACACCATATGACCGCAACATTGGTTCAACACCATAATTACTAGTTCGTAAAACATTTGACAATACATTCATCATTTCCTGTGGCTTCTGCTCAGAATTTCTTTTCTGCTTTTCTGTTTTCCTTGCTTCCAAATGAATCTATGATGGTAATAACTTGTTCGCTTTTCAACAATGATTGCAAATGTTGATAAGACTTACTTTGGATTCCATGCACTTAAAAGAATTAACATAAAGTGATAGCCAGAAATTTTTTGCTTATTTCAAAATTATGTTAATCCCATTGCAAGAATAAATTGAATTTCAGAAATAAATTGAATTTCGGAAATAAATTGAATTTTGAAAAGATAAACTTGGAATAAATATATAGAAATATATTCAAAGTCATGGAAAACATAGGAATGATAAAAATTCAAATGACTCAAAAAATTATTAGCATAAGTATTTTAAACTAATCATCTTGATATAATTTAGAGCACTGAGGTAAGCTTATGTCTGGAAGATCTCAAACGTTGCCAAAATGCTTGTAGATGTAAAGTTTCTCCCAAAATATTAAACTTTAAAGAGGGTTTAATTGCCAGATGCCTAATATCAACATGCATTTGAGCAGCCCTTTCAGGTTTTCAACTCAAATCCTTCTTTTGGTTGCAAGACGCCCTTTGCGGGTTTTCATCTTGACCCTCATTTTCTATTTTTTTATTTATTTTTATTTCTTTTTCTTTTTTTCATTTTCATTTTTTTCTTCTTCAAGCATAATATTTCTTGACAGAATCTAAGTTTATTGGGTTTCTCAGAACTTTTCCATCCATTTCTACCAAGATCAACGCTCCTCCGGAAAAGGCCTTTTTTACAACATATGGCCCTTCCCAATTAGACATCCATTTCTCACGGAAATCTTTATGTATAGGCAAGGTCTTTTTCAGTACTAGATCATCCTCTTGGAATTCTCTTGGATGTACTTTCTTATTATGAGACTTCATCATCCGTTTCTGATACATCTGCCCATGGCAAATAGCTTTCAATCTCTTCTCATCAATAAGGTTCAATTGATCAAATTGAGCTTGGATCCATTCAGACTCATCCAATTTTACCTCTCTCAAGATTCAAAGTGATGGGATCTCAACTTCAATCAGTAGGACTGCTTCCATTCCATAGACTAAAGAAAAAGGTGTTGCTCCAGTAGATGTTCGCACAGTAGTTCAATATGCATATAAAGCAAAAGGTAACTTCTCGTGCCAATCTTTGTAAGTTTCAGTAGTCTTTGTAATGATTCTCTTGATGTTCTTATTTGCTACTTCAATTGCCCCATTCATCTTTGGGCGATATGCCACCGAGTTTGCATGCTTGATCTTAAATTGTGCACAAAGTTCAGTCACAATTTTGTTGTTCAGATTCAGAGCATTATCTGTAATGATTTTCTCCGGTAGCCCATATCGGTATATTATTTCTTTCTTTATAAATTTACAAACTGTAGACCTCTTAATATTGGCATATGAAGCAGCTTCCACCCACTTGGTAAAATGGTAAATTGCCACTAGGATGAAATAATTTCCATTTGATGATTTTGGTGTGATTGCCCTAATGACGTCTATTCCCCACATAGAAAATGGCCAAGGTATTGTCATCACATGTAAAGGCGTTGGAGGTACATGAATCTTATCTACATATATCTGGCATTTATGACATCTCCTTGCGTAATCAATGCAATCTGTATGCATGGTAGCCCAATAATACCCATATCTCATTATTTTTCTGGCCATGGAAAGACCATTTGCATGTGTTCCACATATCCCACTATGTACTTCTTCAATGATGCCTCTGGCTTCACCATTTTTTACACATCTCAATAGAATTTGATCATTGCTTCTTCTATACAAAGTCTCACCATCAAGAAAGTATCCAACATCCATTATTCTCAATATTCTTTTATCAATCTCAGATGCATTTTGTGGATAACTTTGATACTTGATATATTACAAGATATCATAATACCATGATTTGCCATCTGCCTCTTCTTCTACACTGTAGTAATGTGCAGGAATTTCATATACTTGCATTTTAATCGGCATCATATCAACTTTCTTATTTGCCTGAAACATAGCAGCTAATGTAGCCAAAGCATCTGCCATTTGATTTTCCTCTCGAGGGAGATAATTGAAGGTGACTCTCTCAAATTCTTTCACTAATTCGAGAGTAAAATCTCGGTATTCCAACAATTTGGGATCTTTCGTTTCCCATTCTCCTCGTAATTGATAAACCACTAACGATGAATTTGCATATATCTTGAGAAATTTAATTTTCCTTTCTATGGCTACCTTCAATCCCATGACACAAGCTTCATATTCCGCCATGTTATTGGTGCAAAAGAACTCCAGTCTGCTTGTAAAAGGATAATAAATATTTTATGGAGAAATTAACACTGCCCCAATTCCTCGTCCCAAGGCATTGGATGCTCCATTAAAATAAAGCTTCCAAGATTCATCATTTGTTCTGACTTCTTCATTCATGGATATGCACAAAAAATCTTCATCTGGAAAATTAAAACTCAAAGACTGATAATCATTTGATACACGACTGGCCAGAAAATCAGCTATGACACTACCTTTTATCGCTTTTTGGTTGAATATACGATATCAAACTCGGATAATAACATCTACCATCTAGCCATTTTGCCTGTCAAAGCTGATGATTCCATTAAGAACTTTAAAGGATCAAGTCTAGATATCAGCCAAGTGGTATGGTATAACATGTATTATCTGAGTCTTCGAGTAGCCCACACCAAGGCACAACATAATTTTTTGTATTGGTGGGTATCGAATTTCACAATCAGTAAACTTCTTACTCAGATAATAAATGGCTTTTTCTTTTCTTCCAGATTCATCATGCTGTCCCAATACGCATCCCATCGAATTTTTAAAGACAGTCAAGTAAAGAATTAACGGTCTATCAGATACTAGTGATACTAAAATAGGGGCATTGGATAAATATTTCTTAATAATATCCAAAGTTCTTGACATTCATCATTCCAGACTTCAGGATTGTTCTTTCGAAGTAACTTGAACACTGGATCACATTTATCAGTTAATTGAGAAATGAATCGAGATATATAATTTAATCTCCCCACAAAGCCTCGAACTTCTTTTTTTGTATTAGGTGATGGAAGATCTTGAATTGCTTTTACTTTATCTGGATCAATCTCGATTCCTTTTTGGCTGACTACAAATCCCAAAAGCTTCCCTGATATTACCCCAAAAGTGCATTTAGCGGGGTTGAGCTTTAATTGATACTTTCTCAATCTTTGGAAAAACTTTCTTAGATTTTGAATATGATCTTCTTCGGTTTGGGACTTGGCAATCATGTCATCCACATATACTTTAATCTCTTTATGCATCATATCATGGAATAGAGTTACCATTGCTCTCTGATACGTTGCCCCTACATTTTTCAATCCAAATAGCATTACTTTATAACAGAATGTGCCCCACATGGTTATAAATTTTGTTTTTTCTATGCCCTCAGGATTCATTTTTATCTGATTATATCCTGAAAAGCCATCCATAAAGGAAAACCATGCATGTCCTACAGTATTGTCCACCAATGTATCTATGTGAGGTAATGGAAAGCTATCTTTCGGACTAGCTTTGTTAAGATCTCTGTAATCCACACACATTCAAACTTTTCCATTCTTCTTTGGCACTGGAACCTATGTTGGCTACCCATTCCGGATATTTGGTTGCATGTAGGAATCCTACATTAATCTGCTTCATCACTTCCTCTTTAATCTGCAACAACATTTATGGCCTCATTCGTCTGAGCTTTTGTTGAACAAGTTTATATTTTGGACTGATCGAAAGTTTATGCACCACTATATCTGTACTCAAACTAGGCATATCTTGATAAGACTAGGCGAAGATATCTTTGAACTCTTGGAGGAGATCTATCAATTCTTGTTTTATCTAGGCTGACAAAGTAGTGTCAATTTTCACTTCTTTCATTTCTTCATTGGTTCCCAGATTTATAGTCTCAATTTCTTTTTGTGAGGTAGATTTGTTTATCTTCTTTTTTTACTAGTCTTAACAATTCGATAGGAACATCACATTCTACTTCATCCTCACACTCATTGATTTCCTCCAAACATATGGGCCGCTCTAAATTTATCTCATGATTAAATTTAGGAATAATCATGCTATTAACATGTGACACCTGCAAATTTAAATCGGACATATTTCCGAAAGGATATAGTAAATTTATGAAATAAATATAAAGAATGAGAAATAATGAATGAAAAAAATGTAAGGTATAAAGAATGATTGCCAATTGAGAATTTTAAGAAAACTTCATATATTTGATATTAAGTGAACTTAACATAATTGCCCTTACAAGATAACAAAAACTTTTTCTTTTCTTGGGTAAAGCATAAAAGATTGGTTTTGAGTATTACTCTGAGTTAATACTAAAAACTACATGGAGATCTTCAACAGTCCAATTGTTTAGCGTTTCACCAGGAAGGCAAGGGCGAATTCTAACCACGTATTTGCCAGTCTTGTGGTCATTTGTCATCATGTTGATAAATAATCCTCCCACAGCTTCTTCAACTATGTTTTGATCTTTTGTCAACTTTTCTTCTTTAAGAACATCAACAAGCTGTTGTTATACATTAACCATTCCTCCAGATTTGAATGTGGACTTCAGATGAGGGAAAGACATGTGTTCCCAAGGAATTTCTTCTCCCTTCAATCTTGCCCTTCTATTTTCACCTCTTCTTTTTATCTCTTTGTTCCTTTGCTGAAAATTAGGCTTAAATCCAAGCCCAAAACGACCTTTCTTCATCTTCATACTCACAGGAACTGAACTTCCCTGAAGATTCTTTCCCAAACCTTTCCCAGTTTTAGCTCCTATGCCTAATATCTGTCGTACAATCATTTTAGTGCAATCGAACAATCGGGGATGTGGAATTTTGCTTCCCTCAAGAATAAAGGTTGCATTGACAAATTCCAAAGCTCGGAAAGAGCACTCGAGATCATTATCATTAGTTTCAATATAGGGAGCGTCACTTGTTAAAGAAGTAATGATTTATTCCTCAACTCCTACACATATCAGTTGATCATCAACAATGAACTTCAGTTTCTGATGCAATGAAAAAGGAACAACTCCTGCTGAATGAATCCACGACCTCCCCAAAAAAAACAATTATATGTAGGGTGGGTATCCATTACCACAAAGTCAATATTGTACACTACTGGTCCGATCAATAATGGTATTTCCATTTTTCCTAGCACCTCCTTTTGAGTGTCATCAAAAGCTCGCACTATGTTCTGATAATTCTTCATGTGTGATTTATCCATCGGCATCATTTGAACTGTGACCAAAGGCATCAAGTTAAGAGCGGATCCATTATCAATTAATACTACTGGCAAAACATGGCCATGACAATGCGTGGTAATATTCAAAGCTTTCACTGATCCCATTATGCCTTCAGGTATTTCATCATCAATGAACGTTATGTAATTATCAACGGCTATGTGCCCCACAATCCTGTCAAGCTTTTTGAGAGATATATCTTCTAGGATAACTGTTTGATTAAGAATTTCATCAAGGGATTTCTTTGTACCTCTGAATTCATCAACAGATCAAGAATTGAAATTCGCGCTTGATGTTTATGTAGTTGTTCAACCACACTATATTCGCTATGTTTCAAAAATTTCAAAAATTCTTGCACCTGTTTTTTCGTTACGGGCTCATTGACTGTTGGCAAGGATTCATAATTAAATACCTTTTGGGGTATCAATGTAGATTTTCCCTTTGTTTTTGCCTGTTCTGATGCATTCGATGTCTCGGGAGAATAACACCTCCCACTTCTTACAAAGAATCCAACTTCACTTAGTGATTCAGATGTCGAATCCACACTCTGTACTTTCTCTTCTGCTTTTTCCAGAGAAACAGATCCTGCTACCATTGAAACATGGTAGTATAATTCCAAGGTACCCTGCGGGTATCTTTATATGGAAATGGTAAAGGATTTGTGATAACCACTTTTGAATTTGTTGGAGCAGGATTCATTGTAGATGATTTCACAGTGATAATCACGGGGTCACTTGTTCTCTGCTTAGGTTTAGAATCTTCTGATGCACAAACGTCATCTTCTCTTTTTCCTGGTTCTTCTTCAAAGAACTCTATCTCTTTGTCATTCATCAATTTTTGCACCAATCCCTAAATTCAGGGAATAGTTGAATTCCATGTCCCCTTTCTTGATGATATTCACAATAATTTTCGCCTTCATTATGCTTCAGCTTGAATTGTTGTTGAATCATACTAGATAAGGAGAGTTGTTTAAATAACCAAAGGGAGATTTAATTTCAGAAACAATAGTTTTGGCTTTAATTCTATTCTCTTCCTGGATTACGTTCACGCTTTTATCTCTATGATTTGGCAGCAGATGATTTGACGTAGCTGGTGAATTGAATTCCAATTTTCCAGTATTAATCAAATTTTAGACCACCCTTTTGAATGCCAAACAATTTTTGATAGAATGACTCGTAATTCCGTCATGGTAAACATAGTGTACTTTTATATCGTACCATGGAGGGAATGGTGGTTGCATGAGAATCAAAGGATAAGGTCGTATTACATCTGCCTTTAACAGTGAATCACATATCTCAGCATAGGGTGCTGGTAATGGTGCAAAAGAAGGCCTCTCATTTTCCCTACAAGATCCTCTGGATTCCGTTTGATTAGTGTTTGTTTCCTCTTTCTTAACCCTTGGCTGGGTTATCGTAACACTTTTCGAGGTATCATTGTTATAGGCATTCACATTTTTAACTTCATTCTCCTTTTTTCGGTATATGGGTCTTTTGGAACTAGACCCGTCACTTGATTCAATTTTGCCACTTTTCATGACATTCTCAATGAGTTCTCCAGAAATGACCAGATCTGCAAAATTTCTGGTTGCATTCTCCATTAAATGGCTTAAGTATGGATCCTTTCAAGTGTGAATGAACATCATTGTGGCTTCTTTTTCTGATAGTGGTGGCTGGACTTGTGTCGCTATATCACGCCATCTCTGGGCGTACTGTCTGAATGTTTCATTGTTATTTTTCTCTAGATTTTGGAGAGTCCATCTATAAGGGACCATATCTGTAACGTGGCAGTACTGCTCTAGGAATGCTTTTGCTAGATCCTTCCATGATCTAATATGGCCTTTGGTTAGTTGATTATACAACTTTAAGGCTGGTTCTATCAAGCTATCTTGAAAGCAATGAATTAACAATTTCTCATCTTTCACATGACCTGTCATTCTTCGACAAAACATGGTAATGTGGGACGAAGGGCATGTAGTACCGTCATATCTTTCAAATTCAGGAACTTTGAACTTGATGGGGAGGATTAGGTCTGGAACTAAACTCAACTCACTGGTATCAAATCCATAGAATGATTCAGTTACCTCTACGGATTTTATTCTTTCCTCTAAGCTCTTGATCTGTCTGGTCAATTCTTCATTGACTTTTTCTTTCTCATTCAACTCATTCAAATATGGAATTAGATGCTCAGGATTAAATTCTCCTATCTTTATATTTGACATAAGCGAATTTTTTCTTGAAGATGTAGGATCCACTTGTTGAATTTCATTAGGTTTGGTCTCTTGAAGTGTTGAAGTGCGAGCATGGATTTGCACAGGTGTGATACCAGAATGATAAACTGGTTCCGGCGAGAAACCTAAAGGATACATAGGTTCCTGGTCAAAAGATACAGGATTTTCATGAATTTTCCCAATGGTAGCTTGCTTTTTGAGCATATCTTCTATTGTCTGCATCATTCTGTCTTGTGAGTTTGCAATGCTAGCTTTAATTTTCTGACTTCATTCTCATTTCTTCTTGTTCTTTACTATACTGTTCCTCAAGACGTTGTATTTTATCCTCTATTTTCTTAGTTACTTTTATAGTACCTTAGTGGTGTTGAATTTCTTGTTTGGCCAGGATAACTGCGATTAAAATCCTTTTAATATTATTTTTTAGAATTTTATTTAATGAATGTTTATCTTAATGTAAAATAAAATTATACATAAATAAAATAATGCAATGAATAATGAATGTATGCAAAATGCATGTATGCAAAAGGTATTGATCCCAAAAAGTTAACTGTCATAGAACAACTTCCATCATCATACAAAAGTTTCTATATAATAGTTCATAACTACATATACGACATAGCTTTCCTATTAAGCTCTATGATTTCCTTCATCAGCCATGACATCTTCTTTCCATACTTAGAAACTGGATCAATGTGATGTTCAATAATCTTTGCTTCAGCAGCTAACTCCCCAATATATCTGGCAACTTCGCTCATTTGTACCATGGCCTCAAATATCGTACTGCTTTTTTCTTCACTTCTTTCTTCATTGAAATCAGTAGATTTTTGCCATTGTTCATTAGTTCCCTCGAGAGTTTGCTCTAATTCAGTGATTCTGGCTTGACAACTGTGCAGAGTATTTTTAAGATTTCAGATTCATCTTCGTAGTGAAGCGTTCTCCTCATAACTCTCTTTAAAATCACTAGGTCCTAGACGAACCTTCTCTTGGAATAATGATTCTTCAAGTTGAAAGATGTAAGCATTAAACTCTGTATTTTTGCTTCTACACTGATCCAAATCCTCTTTAAGTTTTGTTCGTGTTTCTTGTATTCTTTGATTAAGCTTCTGGATTTGCACATTCTTGTTTCTACATCGTTGCATCCAATTGTTGGCCACTTCTTGCTCTACTTCGAGTCTGATATTGAAGTTCTTTCTCTCCAAATCCCATTTTTCCTTTTCAACATCGAACTCTTCAATCCTTTGGACCCTAACTTCAAGTTCGGCAATCATATTGTTCATTTCAGCTTCAAATCCCTTAAACATGATATTTTTCTCAACCTCAAACATGCTATTCTTCATATTTTCTAATTCTTTGGCTCGATCCCTTTCTTTCTGCATTTCATTCATAATCTCACGACTTTCAGCTTTGTACTTTATAATTCGCTCTCTTTTGTCAAACTCAAGATCTTTCATTTTCTGCTTTCCTTTCTCAAGGCTTTTGAGTAAACGACTATTCTTTCCTTTCAAATCTTCAACTCGGTATTCCTCAATGTTCAACTCTTTGGTCATCTGTGTTGTTGCTCTGCTCGATCCTGATGTTCTCCGGGATTTTTGTAGCTCATGGTAATTCTTTTTTAACGTTCTGAACTCACCATCTACTTTTTCTTTGTTTTCCCTCAACATTGTACATTGTGCTGAAAGAAAGTCAACGTCGACGCCCAACATAGCTTTATCTTGTCGCATTTGTTCTAACTCTTTTGACCAACCCTCTATTTCTTCTTCAAACTCAGCTCTTAGGATTTTTATCTCTGATGGAACTACCTGAATGCGATCTTCCATAGAGATATCCTCATTTTGGTCTAGTAGAGGAATATTTTCATTTTTCCTAACAGATCTTCATTCCTCATAATCAGGAGTTAACATTACTTTTGCTGCTTTGGCCCAAATACAGAAAGTTTTTTTCCAAGCTTTAACAAAATCCATGATGTTTCTTTTGTAATTTTTGCTATGAAATGCGAACTCAGACGAATGTAACCCAGCAGTAACATGAACAAATTGACGACCCTCGTACTGCCTTATAACCAGAAGTGGTGCATATCCAATTCCTCCCTACAAACCGAGTAACATCACCCAGTTGTATTCACCATATTTGTAAAAGAACTCCCTTTATATTTGCCACGGGGCACGCCAAACGATGTCATTGCTTTGCAGATTTCGAAGGGCATTTTTCCACATGTCTTTTGTGATTTCTTTTGGCCATTCTTGCTCCAGAAACTCTTTCAACGCTGAGTAGTCCGTACTAAAGTGACGGTATGAAACCTTTTCTATCCTCCAAAAATGGCTACGGATCCAGACATATAATAATTGTGCACATCCGAAAAATCGTCCACCTCCCAGTCTCCTACAAGCACTTAACGATCAAAAAGTCTCTGCTAGAATTGCAGAAGCAGGATTGACCTTTTTTTGTAACTGCTCGAACAAATCTACTATTGAAGCCTCAATGTATCCCAATGCTTTCAGGAAGATGACCATACCATATATACTTAGAGCAACGAGATCAAATCGTACTTTATCATCTGGATGACTATGAATAATTTCTTTGATGTTGGTCCAGGAAATGCCTTCTCCTTCCCCCTTTTGTTTTGTACGGGCCACTACCTATTCCTCTCGTACTCCTGTAATCTTTGCTAATTTAACTCGGAAAGGTTGAGTTTTAAATGACCTTGAATAAATTCGATTCTCCAAAGCCCCTTCTATATGTAGCAAAGTTGTATACTCTTCAATAATAGGAACCAAATCCTCCTTATTGAAAGTGAAGCAATTATAACCGGGATTCCAGAATTGAATCAGGGCTCGAAGCAATTCATCATCAACTTCGACATAGAGAAAATATGAGATGTCTCCATAAGACTGATAGAACTGCAACTTCTTGTTTGAGTCCCAACTTTCCCAAATGCTTCGCAAATCTTGCATATCATTTCTTTTTAGAGAAATCGGAGCATAACTTGCTAACTCGGGTACATAATCATCCTGCAGACTGTCTCCCCCTTGTCTTTGTAAGTCCTCTGACCACTGTCTTACTTCTGAGTTTGGAACTATTTGATTTGAACACTTTTTATCCATAGATGAAGGTTTTCCAATGAGACGATTAACTCGAAGATCAATACCTTTAATCCTGATGATGCTATGCAAACAACAAAAATAACTGAAAACATAAAAGAAATGAATTAGTTCAAATAATAAAGAAAGAAAAATTTAATTTAATAATAATATTTACCCAAATATTTCTATTTAAACATACTTTCTATATAGCATACTTTAAATAATCTAAATTCACATGGGAAGTAAATAAATAAATTAAAAGGAAAAAGTTAGAATTCATTTCTCCTTCGTGTACGCCTATTTTAGATAAAATTTCGGCATGGCTTCAGATTGGAAGAGTTTCTAGGTTTACTATATGCAGAGTTTCAGTTCTAAGAGTAAATGTACCCAAATTGTCCTTGTTAGTACCCCCTTGGGCTACCAACCCTCAATCCTAGTCCACTACAAACTTAAGCGGATCGAGTTCAATTTGAGGGACACATTTCTCTATGCCTGACACGTAGAACAAATTCTCACGAAGACATAGAGCATATGAACCTCGAAAGCTACTTGCTATGTCTGACACGGAAAATAAATTCTCACGAAGACGTCGCTTTTACTCATACTTAAAAGGGACAAGCTTGATTATAAAGCTTATGTTATGCAATGCAAGTGTTGTGTGTGAGGAGAAATATTCAAACTGTTGACAAATAAATGAAATTTAATGTCTAAAAATAAAATAAAAACATTAATAAAAATATAATAAATATTATGAAAATCATAAGTAATAAAAATTTTGAAAGAAAAGAATTATAAATTAAATAAATATGAATTTTTAATTTCTAATTGATAGAGACAATTTATAATTAATTTCAAAGCTTGACCAGCCCCAATGGAGTCGCCAAGCTGTCGTAACCGGTTTTTGCCCGGGTATGAATTTTTACTTGGAGGAAAAAATAAAATGATTTGATTTTACACATATTTTGGGAGTCGCCATTGACCTTTTTGAGTTAGGTAGGTCAAATACCTAAAAACAATCTTTTAAAATAGTTTTTAAGAAAATATAATTTAAAAGATAAATTGATCTACGTATAACCAAAAAATTTAGTAAAGAAGGGATTCGTGGTCGATTACATTTAGGGAAGGATTAACACCCTTATAACACCCAAAATTGGTACTCATTAATTATAAATTGTCTCTATTATTGGAAAATTAAAAATATATTTAATTCATAATCCTGTAATTTTAAATTAATATAATTTTAAGAAAATATATTAATATATATATATATATATATATATATATTTTTTATAAATAAGATATTTATTTACTTAGAAATATCAGAAAAAGACTTCTAGGTGCTTTAAGACAGCCCATTTCTTAATATAAAAATAAATAAATATTAATAAAATATTTCTCTAAAAATAATTAAAATAAATTAATATATAATTTATAAAAATAGGATATTTATTTATTTAAGAATATCAGAAAAGGACTTCTAGGTGCTTTAAGACAACCAATTTCTTAATATTAAAAAATAAATAAATATTAAAATATGATTATTTTTCTTAAAAGTAATTTATATAAAATTAAATTTATAAATATGATTTGTATTTAATATAAAAATAAGTAAATAAATATTATTTATTATATATATGTTTATATGACTACATAATAATAAGAACAATAATAATTAAATATATAAACATATAAAATTAAAATATAAATAAACAATGACTAAAATAAATAAAGTTAAACTAGGGTATTAAAATATAAAAAATAAATAATTAATTAAAATTAGGGATTAAACTATAACTTATTTAAATTAAATGGTCTAATTTGTAATATTATGAAATATAATAATTAACAGTGTAATTTAGCCTTAAATATTTATTCGGGGCTAAAATAAAAATTAATAAAATTCTAAGGGACTAAATGCACTATTTATCCTAAATATATATATATATATATATATATATATATATATATATATATATATACAGATAAGGACTAAAATAAAATAAAATAAAATTACGAGACCAAATTAAAAAGTTCATAATTCGATTTCAGTGACTAAAATGAAAATTTACAGAATTCTGATGGTTGCGCATATGATTTACCCATTTTTCAAAATTACAGATACACCCCTCCCCAAAACGGCGTCGTTTAGGAAGGAGTATAAATACCCTAAAATGGTCGGTCTTAAGGCCATTTCTTTCTTTTTTTTCCTTTCTTATTCTCTCTATAACTAAGAGAAAAAAAATTTCTCTCTGTCTTCTCTCTAAACTCTCCACCAGAGGGAGTTTGATATCCGGCCGATAGCCGTGCTCCTGCGTCGGTCACCACCGCCGGCCACCATCAACGGTAGCCGAAAATTTCCAAATTTCCTTAGGATATAGATCCGATTATTCTAAGGCCGAATCCGACATCCATTTCCCCTAAAAATCCCCGTAATTTCCTAGATCTAAGAAAATACCTTCGGTATTTTTAGTTCAATGATGATGTTTGGGGTTTCTGGCAAGGTAAGCTCCTCTTCTTCTCTCCTTTTTCTTTCCTTTGGTTTTGTTGCTTGGTGTTGGTGTTTGTATTTTTCCCTTTGTTCTTCTCTATCTCGCAGGTTCGGTGGCTTTATATCCACCACGAACCTTGCCTTGGACTGGGTAAAAGAACACCCCTCAGTGAGTCACTGAACCCACAGTGGTGACTCACCCTAAGGTCACAACTTAGATGGCTGGTGTTGATTTCCTCTAGAGACTCTTGTTGGCGTCGTGGTAGTGTGTAGAGTGGCGTGGAACGACGTAGATCGACGGCAACAGAGGCGGCGGCCGCGTGTCCCTAGGGTTATGATACACTAGGGTTTGTTGCTGGGGTCATATGGACCGTTGGATCTAAGTTAGATCCAATGGCTGACAAGAATAGGCGGCTGGAAGCTTAGATGGAAACCTTAGTTGGGTTTTAGGGTTTCTAGTGGGTTTTGGGCCGTCTGTTTGGGTCAGTCTGGGTGTAAAACGGGCCTCCGGGTATTGGGCTCCATTTTTGGGCCTGTTTGTAATAATAATAATAATAAAATAATAATAATAAAATAAATAAATAGTATAAAATAATAATAATAATATTAAAAATAATATTAAAAATAAAAAACAAATGGATAAAAATTAGTATCTTCAAATACAATTGAGTACAAGTAGTGTTCTTGAAAGCAAAATGAATATTGAATGAAAAATAGGCTTAAAGTGCTCAAACAATGAGTTTGATGCTTTCTTTTTTATTCTCTCTCAATTCTTGTTAATTGTTGTTTCTTGTTGTTGATTAATGGCTTCTAAGCTTGTTTAAATACTCCTTCAATTGATTCTGAATGTTAGGGATGATTAGTGGAGTCAATAGAGTTGTTTAAGTGTGAAAACAATTAATAAAATTGCTTGGAACGTGGGGCGAATCGGCATCCCTTCATAGGGAATCTATTCCTGCAATTTAAAAATTCAAATATTTCGACCGTTACACAGGGGGGAATCGGTACCCCCTGGGGGGAATCGGTTCCCTCCGAGCAATCTATTATTTCTCGGAGCCAAAACCATTCAGGGGGAATCAATTCCCTCCTTAGGGGGAATCGGTTCCCTCTGGGCAATCTGCCCATTTTGGTTTGAGATTTATTAAGAAATGATTTTTGACTCGATTAAGGCTAGAAATACTTTGTAAATTTGTTTAAAAGATTAAAACATATTTTTACACATGAGTAAGGATTTGAAATAGACATTTTGTAAAACTTGGAGTAATATTTTGATATTCCCAATAATTATATCGAATATACTTAGAAAATCTTTTGTAAAATCTTAAAATTTATTTAACTTAATTTGTTATATCGAAACATCAAAATGTTTTCAACAACATGATTGAAATCTAGCACATAAGCAAACACTAAACATAATGTTCGGTCTACTTGCGGTTAGATAAAGCAAAGAGTCAATCATAGACCTATATAATTTAACATCCATATATTTACCATCGTCATCCTTGTCAAGATTTGTAGATGAGCTCATTGGAGTGGCTTGGGGTTTTCCGTTTTCCATTTTTCAATCCAAACTTTTTGAGCATTTCTTTGACGTACTTTGCTTGATTGATGAAGATGCCATCTTTTTTTTGCTTGATTTGGAGTCCCAAGAAAAATGAGAGCTCCCCCATCATGCTCATCTCGAATTCACTCTGCATTAGCTTAGAAAATTCTTGGCAAAGAACATCATTAGTAGAACCAAATATTACATCATCAACATAAATTTGAACTACTAATATATCTTTACTTTTTCGCTTAAAAAACAATGTAGTGTCAACCTTCCCTTTTGAAAAACTTTTTTTATTAAAAAATTTGACAATCTTTCATACCAAGCTCTAGGAGCTTGTTTTAAATCATATAATGCTTTTGTCAATTTAAAAACATGATCTAGAAATTTTGAATCTTCAAAACCATGAGGTTGTTCCACATACACTTCTTCTTTTATAAAACCATTTAAAAATTCACTTTTAACATCCATTTGATATAATTTAAATTCATTGAAACAAGCAAATGCTAATAACATTCTTTTTGCTTCCATCCTAGCCACGGGACTATATGTTTCATCGTAGTCTATGCCCTCTTCTTGAGTATAGCCTTGAGCAACAAGTCTAGCCTTGTTCCTCACTGTATTACCACTTTCATCAAGATTATTCCTAAATACCCATCTAGTACCTACAGTAGATTTATTACTAGGCCTTACAACTAATGTCCATACTTTACTTCTCTCAAATTGATTAAACTCTTTTTGCATAGCCATAATCCAATGTTCATCATTTAATGCTTCTTTAATATTCTTAGGCTCTATGCATGAGATAAATGCAACATAATTACAATATTTCTAAGAGAAGATCGAGTTGTTACCCCTTTGGATGGATCACCTATTATCTCACCATCCTTGACATAGTTGTATTTTCTTGGGTAAGATACTTCCCTTTCTTCAATTATTGGATTCTAGAGAACATCGTGAGTTTTCTCATCTTTCGTTTCTTCATTTGATGATGGTTCTCCAACGTCATGTCTAATGTCATTTTCTTTTACAATACCTACGTCGTCATCAACACAAGAATCCTTCCTCATAAGGGGATTATCATCGAAAACAAAATGTATAGACTCTTCTACCACTAAAGTTCTTTTATTAAATACCCTATAAGCTTTAGAATTTAAGGAATAACCTAGAAAAATTCCTTCATCACTTTTAGCATCAAATTTTCCAAGATTTTCTTTACCGTTGTTTAAAACAAAACATTTACATCCAAAAGGATAAAAATAACAAATGTTAGGCTTTTTATTTTTGAAAAGTTCATATGGAGTTTTCTTTAAAATTTGCCTGATCATTACTTGGTTTATTACGTAATAAGCGGTATTTGTGGCTTTTAGCCAAAAAATATTTTGGCAAATTGTTTTCACAAAGCATGGTTCTAACCATTTCTTCTAAAGTTTGAATTTTCCTCTCAACAACTCCATTTTTTTGAGGGGTTCTTGTTGCTGAAAAATTATGGCTAATACCATTAGAATTACAAAAATCAGTAAATCGAAGATTTTCAAATTTAGTACCATGATCACTCCTAACACTAGTTATGGAGTAACCTTTTTGTTTTGAATTACTTTTGAAAACATGATGAAATTTTCTAATGCTTCATATTTAGTACTTAAAAATAGAACCCAAGTATATATAAAATAGTCATCTACCAATACAAAACAAAATTATTTTCCACCCAAGCTAACAGTCCTAATTGGCCCAAAAAGATCTATATGGATCAATTGTAATACTCTACTAGTTGATACATCATTAATGGACTTAAAGGAAGTTCTTTGATGTTTTCCTTTAGCACAAGCATCACAGATTTTATCTTTATCAAATTTTAGCTTTGGCAACCCTCTTACTAAATCTCCTTGAATTAGTCTTTGTAAAACACTCATGCTTGTATGTCCTAGTCTCCTATGCCATAACCAACTATCATGTTCATCCTTAGAAACTAGGCACAAGTTAGTCATATTAATAGAATCTAAATGCACCATGTATATTTTTCCTATTTTATGACCAACAAGCATAATCCGATTAGTTGCAATGTCAACAATTTTACAACCATTTGTTTCAAATAAGACATTGTATCTTTTATTGCATAATTGACTAATACTCAATAGATTATGCTTTAACCCATTCACATATAATACTTTTTCTATTTGTATGGAAGAGTTATTACTTATAGTACATATGCCTTCAATGTAACCTTTTGAGTTGTCACCAAAGGTTACCACTCCTCCATTTTTGTCGTTAAGCTCTATAAATCGGCTCTTGTCTCTGGTCATGTGTTTTGAGCATATACTATCAAGGAACCATGAATTTGAACTTGTATTTTGTGCCTTGTAGTCATGCTCCTTTTCCTACACACATAGTTTAATTTTTTATTTTTGGTACCCAAATTCTTTTGGGTCATATTCATTAGTCCCTAAAATTCTAGTCCCCTTGGGTATCCATTTGTGTAGGATAGTTTTATCTTTAGAGGTTCTTTGGGGACCTCTATGATTGTAATTTTTAAAACTTTTTCTAACAAAGTCGGATTTTGAACTTTCTCCATTTTCAAAACGTTTTGTTCCAACTTTATCAAAAGAAGCTTTAAGATCATCAATTTCTTTTTGATGATCATCGTTGACCTTTGAAAGTAAATTATGCAAATCAAAATTTTTCTTTTCAAACTCAATTAGTTTGATTTGCAATTCATTAATTTTACTTTCAAGATCATTATTGGTCTTGGATATGAGATTATTTTCGTTTTTCAATTTTGAAATATCATTTTTGTATTTTAAAAGTAATTTCTCATAATCTAAAGCCAACCTAGTATATCTTTTAACAGCTCATCAAAAGAATAATCTTCGAAATTAAATGAGCTAGAGGTTACCTGAGAATCCTCCCCGAAAGTCATCAAGCACAAGTTTGCTACTTCTTGTTCCTCTTCATCGGAAGCTTCATAATCGCTCCATGTAGCCACGTGTGTCTTATGCTTCTTCTTGGATTGACCCTTTTTCTTCAATTATGGGCAATCATATTTGACTTTTTGTATTCATAGTAAATGATAGGGTCCTTTACCTTTGATTCAGTTTTGAAACCTTTATTTCTTTTGAATTTTCTTCCCCTGTCGGGCTTCATTAATTTTCTGAATCGTTTGACAAATAATTTCATTTCCTCGTCATCGTCATCCAAATCACTCTCATCTTTTGTAGATTTGAGAGCAACTCCAACATTTTTCTTCTTCTTAATCTCCTTCTTTGGCTCATCCCTTTTCTCGAGGTCTTCCACATCTTAAAGCATCATTTCATGCGTGAGGAGAAAACCGATTAGCTCATCGAGGGTTAAATATTTTAAATTTTTACCATCGATAATTGTCGTCTTCTTTTATTTCCAAGCTTTTAGAAGAGAATAAACTAACTTCCTCACAAGCTTCTCGTTTAGAATAATCTCTCCATATGATTTGAGACCATTGACAATCACGAAAAATTTACCCGTCATAGCTTTGATAACTTCATCCGGTTTCATATTGAAATTTTCATAGCTATGAGTTAGAAGACTAATTTTAGATTCTTTTACCTCATTTGTGCCTTCGTGGGAAACTTGTAGTTCATCCCATATCTCCTTAACGGTTGTACAAGATGAAAATCTCACGTATTCATCTAGTCCAAGAGCATAAAATATGATATGAAATAGCCTTTGACTTGAGCTGGAACATTCTTCTCTCTTCTTCACTCCATAATCTTGAATGAGTGGAAGGTATGATGTATCCATCTTCTATGATATTCCATGCTCTGTCCTCTATTTGTGAGTACAAAATATGGGTGCAGATATATCTGCAAGTATACACAATCGAACAAGTAATACATTGATGAGTGATTATCATCTCCACAGGTATTGGAGGAAATTGATAAGTTCAATCAAAGCGCTTTACTATGTCACCTAAGTAAAGTTAGTGATGTTATTTGCAAATGAAAATGTTGTGGCAAAATGAATAGATGTTGTGGAAATTTTCTGATGGTAATATGGTAGTAAATTGAGATGTTATGACAAATTGAATTGTGTTGAGTACAAACAAATGAAAACGTAAAGGCAAAATAAACTGTAAATATTGGATTTGCTTATAAGGACTTTAGACTCCTCACACGACAAGCTAATACGGGAATGATTAATAGGAGTTACTTAGGAAAATCTAAGTCTACTTCTCATAATGGTCTCACTTTTATGCCTTATCTGCCAGACAAAGTTTACTAAGGGTGCCCTATGCTATCTCTAGTTAAGGGAATCGACAAATTGAAGATACCTTGGAAAAATCGGTTGGAGTTAGCTACTACAGGGATCCTATTGGTCCAGATGGCAGAATATGTCTCGGTAATACCTTTTTGCTGTAGCGTTAACATCTAACCTATCGCTCATGCACAACTCATTTTAGTCGAATGAAATCCTAGTCTTATCTCTAAGGTGGATTAGGCCTAGTTACTATCTAGAACCCCTTGCTTATGTGGTTCTTCCTAGTTTCTCTCGAATACTAAGGATGCGCTACTTAGACATTCTCTCAAACACTAAGTAATCACCTAAGGAATGACTACTTTCATATCTCCTACAACCTTAAGGCATTAAGCTTCATAAACAAGACAGGTTATAACATATAAAACCATTCATTGAAGTAAATCTTAAATATCCAAAATAAACTCCCACCAAATAAGATTAGTTTATGGTGAGGTTCGAAATAAGAAAGCACAAAGCAAATTAATCCATTCCTTACAACCCAAAAGATAAAATATGAAAGAAAAGAGCAAAGGGAAGAAGGTAAAGCCTTTGACGTGCACTGCCAGAGCCTTCCTCGGCCACCACGGACTGCCTCATTGAACTAGCTCCTCTCGGCCGCCTAGAATGCCACTTCCTCTAGCTTGTCAACGAAGGAATGCCACAGTAAAAACGATTGACGGAAAAAGGAGAGACCTTTTTCTCTGAATGTTTAGGCTCTTAGCGGCTCTCTAAAATTCTCCAAATCTCCTTTTTCATTGTGGCTTCATCTTCTATTTATAGGGAGAGAATGAACCTAGGGTTTTGTGTTAAAATTACCCTAGTACCATAAAGTTCATTCCTTTTATGTGAAAGATGGTGCATAGGTGGTAATGGGCCCCTCCTTTATGGTTGATTACAGAAATCACACATAGATAATGATAGCTGGCTCTTACTAAAATTATATTCTTTTATCTTTTCTGCCCAGAAATGCCGTCCAAGTTATCGCGGCAATCGAATTTTGCTCAGTAGTCTCATCATGGCATGGCAATTACCTTTTTCTTATCCTTACTCCCAAATCCTGCACATCATCAAACAAAACACCTTCCCCATAAAGCAACACTGATTACAAAATAAAATGCCTCGACAAACTGATTTTCACCACATAAAACTATACACTCCTAAATGCATCTATATGATCCTATATAAGCTCTTAGACAGTCAATAACTTAAGTGAAAATGTCTCAAATATGATCTTTTTATGGAGTTATCATGCTCCCATGTCACTTTCTTGTCTATTCTTCCAATAAGAATAATTAGCTCCATTGAAAAAAAGAGGCTTGTTGACAGGCATTGAATCAAGACCGAAGTCGAAGTTTGAAGTGGAGGCCATTTATGACTTGAATATCGATATAACTCTTCCCAAATCGACTCAAGAGGTGGTTAAACCTTCAAATGTGTGTAGCTCTGATGCCAATTGTTGAGTTAATCGATCTATGAAATAGCCAAGAGGGGGTGAATTGGCAATAAAAATTTTGGTGGAAGCTTTTGCAGAAAATAGAAAATATTTGCACTGTGATTTAGAGTGGTTCGACTTTCTCAACCAAAGTCTACGTCTACTATCTTAACTATCCACACTAAGGATTTTCCAACAAATTCACTAATTTGTTCTTTCTTTTGAGGATAAAGAGTAACCTTACAACTCCCTCAAGAATTATACCCCAAATTCTTGAGAACACTCTCTCTCAAAGAGAAATACACAAATTTGCAAACTTACAGAAAAACCTCACAAGGAAAGACGTTTGCACAATTCTAAAACAAAGAAAGAACACTCAAGAATGAATACAAATGGTGTTCTTGAAAACAAAAAAAATATTGAATGAAAAATAGGCTTAAAATGCTCAAACTTGATGTTTAAGGCTTTCTCTTTGATTCTCTCTCAATTGTTGTTGATCAATGGCTTAATAACTTGTTTAAATACACCTTGGATTGATTCTAGCCGTTGGGAATCATTTGGGTGATTTTAGAGTTATTGTAGTGTGAAAACTCTATTGAAAAAGGCTGCTGGGAGCGTGGGGTATCGATACACCCTCAATGGGTATCGGTACCTACAGTGTAAAATTAAAATATTTTGACCGTTAAAAGACTAAGGATATCAGTACCTCTAAGGGGTATCGGTACCCATTGGGCATTCTGTTTTTCTCGAAGCCAAAATTAACACAAGGGTATCGGTACCTATGGGGGTATCAGTACCCGTTTGGCATTCTGCTTTTTCTCGGAGCCAAAATCAACATAAGGGTATCGGTACCTATGACTTAGGTATCAGTACCTCCTTATTTAAAACTTATTTTTGGCTTGATTAAGGTTCAAAATACTTTGTAAAAATTGTTTCAAAAAACATTTGAAGTATGAAACACAATTTTACACTTGAGTAAGGATTTAAATTGACATTTAAAAACTTGGAGTAATATTTTTTATATTCGAATAATTTAATTAAAATTCAATATAAAATCTTAAAATTCATTAACTCTTTATTTATTATATCGAAACACCAAAATGTTTTCAACAATATATATTGTATTTATTGTTATTTCTTTATTAGCCCATGTCCACATGTAAGAACTAAAAATATGTGAGTACATTGAGGTTGCGCACATATGCTGTCACCACAGCTTGTATAAGAATACATTGAGTGGGATGTGAAATCTATGTCCCGAAGGATGTCATCTATGTCCCCGAGGACATATGTAACCCTTGACTCTTGGCATGCCAACAATACCTATAGCTCTCATTACATAACATGGACACTATCATTATGTTTCATATATTCATGTATTCATATCATTTCTTTTATAAACACATATTTCTTCTCTTTTGTCACATATCACATGTACGTATAACCATCAATCTCATATCATATAATATTCTTGTATATTCTCATATCTCATTGCCACATATTGCTTATCACATGTACTATAATCACATAATTCAATATCATTGGACTTATTTCACTTTATTAAGTTATAACATAGACATGTAGTCTCATGTGTCCTATTAATACTATATAACTTACACATGTGTTCATGTATACTCTTTCATATAATATATATAGTAATGTCATATTCTCATTTCATATAATAATTGAACATAATTATATTTGAGGTTCATTCCATGCCTAAATCATATAAACCCTAAATCTTCCTCATAGAGTTATACTATGTTCATATAATCTCATATTATCCTATAAGTAGATACTACTTATCTTGTCTCACTTCTCCATTTATTCACATAATTATTTATACCAGTTCACATGGTTTATTACACTATCCTGAATTTATACATATCATATAACCTATACCATAACATATAATTTATATCACTTATCTCATATTATTTATATACTAAGTCAATCTATTTATTTAGTTCAGTTCCACACGACTCCTATAATCTTCTCCTCGAACTTTATAGTTCTTTACTCTATAACTCCTATATCTTAGTTTCCGTTAAGTATATAAATCTTCCCTATATCGCTTATCTTATAGGTTCGTATCATTATTTATGTTCATGACCCCTAATTTATAAACTATCCTCATAGAGTTTCGTAATTCATTATCATATAGTTTATAGTTTGTTCTCTTATGACTTTCCATCGTCATATATGTACATGAATAAAATATCATGTATCAAATCATATAAACATATATAACTCATGCATGTGCATATAAAGATCATAACATATGAATGTTCATAACTATTAGACTATGACAACTAATATAGGAAATAGACTTATCAGAAGTCGTATTTCCATTGAATTACACCTATAATATGCACTCACCTGACCTTTCTATTCGATACCCTCACTCAAATTTTGACCATTTTCTCTTAGAAGTATCAGTATTGGATTAACAGTACCGATACCCCATGCCCAGAATTCATCTTTTTAGCTTAAAAATTCACCCAAACTTACTTATATCTTATACTAGAACCTCCTTTAAGTCCTTTAAGCTTAATTACACTTATTCTAATCAACTTAGATCACTTTAACTCATCTTAATATCCAATATCCCACATCCATACTTGAATTCAATAATCAAGCCAATAAATCAACATGTTCCAAATTCATTTATAACACTTCATGCTTCTTAATTTAGCTTATGACACGTCAATTTTAGTATCAAATTTTACTTACTAACCCTCTTTCAAAATTTCACTTATAAACCTCTTATCTTTAATCTCTCATAACTTATCATTCTTTTAGTTTCTACATCCCTTTTAAGTTTCCATGGTCTTTTCTTATGCTCTATTAATCAAAACCAATCCTTAATTGAAAGAAAACCAGCTGAAAAATCAAACTCACCTTCACGTTGAGAGGAGGAAGAAGACTCCAACTCTCCAGACTTTTCCTTTCTTTTTCCTTCTCATTCCACGTGGTTAATTCCTTATAAAGGAAAAATAAAATTCTTTCCTTTGAAAAGATCAATTTACCCTTACTTCATAAAATATTTACTAAACAATCCTTCACAAAATATTTCCAAATAAGTCCCTAAACTTTTCAATCTTTTGAAATCATACCTCAAAATTTCAAAACTTCAATTTTGGTCACTACCCTAATTTTGGGATGTTACAAATCTCCCATCCTTTAATAAAATTCGTCCTTGAATTTTCACTGCACTAATAGATGAAGATAATGTCTACACATATCCTATTCATATTCTCATGTTGTATCTTCACTTTAATCTTTCGTGTTATCATTAATAAACTTGGCTTTCATTACTTCAATTCTTCAACTACCTTTTTCCTTAACACATCCATATCATGCCACTTATTATGTAGACAATAACATTCATTTTTATCATTCAAGATCATAAATAATTTGATTTCCTTCATCAATCTCTATTTGACTTACTATAATAACTCAACCTTTAATCCATTATCATTTCAAAATAACATGCTTATTCTTGATAACTTGAACAAAAAGAATATAATAATTTAATTGTATTTTGAACTTCCTTAATACCTATAAGTCATTTCTTTTCTCTCTGACTATGTCTACTTAACCAAGACACACAACCTTAAACATTCATCATATATAATTAAAACATACATTTTTTTTTACAAAATCAAATAATCCTTCATATCACCTGACATACCTTTCTTACTTATAATTAACTTATAATCTATACTTCAACATAACTTTTATCTTATCTGATCCTTTAAACTTCATCCTTTTAATTTCCTTATTCCATTATTTTTCCATAAATCAAATCTTCTTATATATAGGTCGTATCTTTTCTTTCATACTCTCATACTCTTTTATATCACTTACATTTATCTCTGATTATCAATCTTTATCACATTTTCATGGCATTGATAATCAACTTTACTTATACAGAACTTCATTCTTTATCATCTCTTGTACTTGTATTTCCTTCAAACCTACTAATCCTTATCTTCTTTACTATCTCACATTTTCTTGATCAAAATACACAACCATATCCAAATCCACGCCTTGCTTAGTTATCTTAACCTGACATCATCTTCTAATCCTTTAACTCTAATACACTTATCATCACATAACTTTGTTAGTCAGCACCAGTTCTTCCAATCATGTACATTCTTTCCAGTCAGAATTAACTCAGCAATAATTTGTTTAACTTATCAAACCCGCATTCTTACTTGTTCACAATGCAATTTCCTGTGTTCAAACACAAGCATTCCAACTTACTTTATCTTACAAACTAATCACCGATGTACCCATTCTTAAACTCTTCTGAAACAATATCTACATCACTTGATCCATTTGAAATACTTCTTCTACTTCAATTTATATAATTTCTAGCAGAACCTTTAATCCAATCCACCAATTTCATTATAAACTTAACTTCACATACATTCTTAACTCTTTATTTAATTTTCCAGTACCAGACTCTACTACTTAAGTGAGCCTGACTTTCATCGGATTTGACCTTTCAACAAGGAATACAACTGATTCAAACCAAGGCTATAGTTGAAAATCATAATCGTTGTCTCTCTTCGATAGTGTTGATTTCTATGAAATACTAATTCTCTTAATCCTTCTGAGCTATCCCTAGAACTTTAACATAATTAACCACTTCTTGAAAAGGGAACAATTCCAACACCAATAACATTATTTCATTCTAGGCACAAGCCCTTCACACATCACTTACATACATTATTTTCATTTAAATTCACTTAACAACAATTCACTTATCTTATCAAACTGCACTCTTATCCATACACATTACGATTCCCCTGTTTCAAACTCATAAACTCTGGCTTCATATATCTGATAAACTTATCACCGAAATATTTATTATCAAACTTTTCTAAACTAATAACCACATCACTGAATCTTCTATCATTCTCAAGATAACATATGTTCACTATACTTCGACTCATTCACATAGTAACTAAACTACTTCATCTAACTTCTCCACTTCAAAATAGTGGAGACCTATAACGTTATTCTAACATGTTTTCAACTTTATAAAAACAACCTTTACTCTTCCAAAGCATTTTCTGAAGTGTCTGCTCTTTATCTTGTCTGGACAGGGCAGGTGAATGGCTACCACCATCAGGTTTATCACCTATCAATTTACTTTGACAATTTTTATAATCAAATTTCTACTATATCATACTAATCTTATTCTATTAGCAAGACATTATACTCCTTACATTATCATATCAGAAAATTTTCACTTTGTGTTGCCATGTACATATTTCAAAACTCATTTAACTTCAGTTTAAGCCTAGAATCAACTAAACCTTAGCACTGATGCCATTAAATTTAACACACTCAACCCCTATCCAACCCGGATCCGTGTCCGAAGTGTCACATTTACTTTTCAAACATATACTTGTATACAAATATGAAAAACTATCCACTTATATTAAATAAAATTTCATAATTCATATTATTACAAATAAATTGTCTTCAAAACTGATCAGAACGTATAATTCAAACATTGATTACATGCCAACTACTTTCAAATTCATAAAATACATATGATTTCAAAACTCTTGTCTGATCTGATCATGGTAAAGGAGAAACTGACATGTCTTGTTCCTCTTTTCTCCTTAATCTTTTCGAAACCTACGTGTAAAAGATTCACACGCTAAGTCGAAGACTTAGTGAGGCATAAAAACTTATAATGTAAACTCTAACTCCTAACAATGCATGAACATTTCATAAAATGATATCACACAAAATCATATGACATTTCATAGAATCAATTATATCCATATACCTAACCCATCATTTCCATCATTACTTCATTCCATTATCATTCATATCTTTTAATCATTCTTAATCAAACAATTCACACACACAACAACTTATACTCTATCATGCCATAATTATCCACCTACACATATATCATTAAACACATTCTTAATATTATCATTAATCCTTTTTACCATATAATCTTGTACTTATTATTTATGTATACCATAGTATACCATATAACACATCATATAATTCTTGTAACATGTTTACTAGCACAAAGCATATAAATCATATATATTGTATCTATTTTATTTCTTTATTAGCCCAAGTCCACATGTGAGAACTAAAGATCTATGAGTACATTGAGGTTGTGCACATATGTTGTCACCACAGCTCGTATAAGAATCCACTGAGTGGCCTGTGAAATCTATGTCCCAAATGACCTATCATATGTCCCGAAGGACATATGTAACCCTTGACTCTTGGCATGCCAACAATACATTAGCTCTCATATCACATAACATGGGCATTATCATTATGTTTCATACATTCATGTATTCATATCATTTCTCTTATAAACACATATTTCTTCTCTTCTGTCACATATCACATGTACGTGTAACCATCAATCTCATATCATATAACATTCTTGTATATTGTCATATCTCATTGCCATATATTGCATATCACATGTACTATAATCACATAATTCAATATCATTATACTTATTTCACTTTCTTAAGTTATAACATAGACATGTAGTCTCATGTGTCCTATCAATACTATCTAACTTACACATGTGTTCTGTATACTCTTTCATATAATCTATATAGTAATGCCATATTCTCATCTCATACAATAATTGAACATAATTATATCTTAGGTTCATTTCCATGCCTAAATCATATAACTCCTAAATCTTTCTCATAGAGTTATACTACATGTTCATATAATCTCATATTATCATATAAGTAGATACTACTTATCTTGTCTCACTTTTCCATTTACTCTCATAATTATTTATATCAGTTCACATGATTTATTACACTATCCTGAATTTATACAGATCATGTAACCTATACCATAACATATAATTTATATCACTTATCTCATATTATTTATATACTAAGTTAATCTATTTATTTAGTTCAGTTCCACACGACTCCTATAATCTTCTCCTCGAGCTTTATAGTTCTTTACTCTATAACTCGTATATCTTAGTTTCCGTTAAGTATATAAATTTTCCCTATATCGCTTATCTTATAGGTTCGTATCATTATTTATCTTCATGACCCCTAATTTATAAACTATCCTCATATAGTCTTGTAATTCATTATCATATAGTTTATAGTTTGTTTTCTTATGTCTTTCCATCGTCATATATTTACATGAATAAAATATCATGTATCAAATCATATAAACATAATAACTCATGCATGTGCTTATAAGATTATAACATATGCATGTTCATAACTATTAGACCATGATAACTAATATAGGATGTCGTAACCGGTTTTCGCCCGGGCACGAAATTTCCTTGGCGGGGAAAGTATGTGAATAAATGAATGGTTTTTATTGGAAATGTTTTGGGAGTCGCCATCGGTATTTTGGGTTAGGTAGGTCGAATACCTAAAAATCATCTTTTAAAAGAGTTTTTAAGAAAACATCAGTTAAAAGATAAACTGGTATGACTTTAACCAAAAATTTTTCTTTTTAATAATATAAAGGGATTCATGGTCGGTTACGTTTGGGGAAGGATTAGCACCCCAACAACGCCAAAATTGGTACACATTGATTATAAATTGTCCCTATTAGCAAAAATATAAGAATTTGAATATAAATTTAATTTATTATCCTCTTATTCTAGATTTAATTATAGAAAATTCTAAGGAAAATTTATAAAATTAAAGTAAATATATACATATATATTTAGGGTTTTTATAAATATGGTATTTATTTAATTAATAATATCATAAAAGGACATCTAGTTACTGTAAGACAACCCATTTCTTTAATATTAAAAAATAAATAAATATTAATTAAGAATAAAAATAATTTAAATACAAATGAAGTAAGCATGATATTTATTTATTTTTAAAATACCAGAATATAACATCTAGTTATTTTAAGACCTCCCTTTCTGAGTATTTAAAAATAAATAAATATTATTATTTAATCAAATTATGAAATTATTTTATTGTATTTCATATGAATATTTAGTGAATACAAATAAATAAATAAACAAATAAATAAAGTACCATATTTAAAGTATTGAAAAATAAAGGGCAATAATAAAATAAAATGCAATTAAATAATGACCAAAATAAAATAAATTAAAACTATAGAATTAAATTGGAAAATAAATAAAACTTATGGTCAAAAATGAAAATTATAAAAACAACAGTGATTAAAATGTAAAATATGAAACTTAAGGGCTCTAACTCGAAATATCATGAAATATAGATATTAAAAATATAATTTAAGAATAATTAATTAAATCGGGTTAGAATATAAATCATTAAAATTATAAGGGACTAAATATGAAAATTTCCCTAGAATAGATATAATTACTGGTAAGGACTAAAATATAATAAAATAAAATGAAGAGACAAAATAAGAATATATTGAAATTAATTGCAGTGACTAAATTGTAAAAATTACAAATGCAGAGCACCATGGACGGGGTTTACCCCTTTACCCAAAGCACACAACTCTACCCATGAAACAGTGTCGTTTCAAATTGGGTATAAATACCCTTAAATGGCCGAAAATGGCCTTCATTTCTTCATTTCTCAAATTTCCCTCTCAATCTAAAGAAAGAGAAAGACCATTCTCTGCGCCTTCTCTCTAAAAGCCTCCGACGACCACCTTGTTCTGGTGCCGAAAATACCAAAGTACACTAAATTAACGCTCGTCTTTCCCTCGTCCTAAATCCAACCTTCTTTCTCCTAAAAACCCTTAGATTTTACTAGATCTAGGTTTTTTTACCTTCGATGTTTGGATCTCCGGCAACGTTTGGACTCTCCGAGGGTAAGTTCCTTCGTTTTCTTCACTTTTCTTTCGATTTGTAGCTGACTAGGATCGTTGGTAGTTTTTTTTCGTATATTGCTTATTGTGTTCTTCTTCTCAGTCGTGGTCTTCTCTTTCGCAGGATCGGTGGCTTTTATAGCCACCACGTTGCTGCTCTCAGATCGGTCACGAAGGGGGATTTCGGTGAGTCACCAAACTATGGTGTGACTCACCCTAGAGCATGGACGTGTGGAAGGGCAGTTGGCTTTTAGAGCATTCTGGTGAGATGTTGGTGTAGCAGCGGGACTGGAGCACCTGGCAGTAGAGCGTCGACAGGGCTGGTTGATCCACCTAAGGCGGCGATGGTAGCACTGAAAATAAGGTTCAGAAACCCTAAATAAGTTTAGGGTTATTGTTTGGGTCGGGTCTACAAATAGACCTCTGGGCTGTAATTGATTGGGCCTTTAATATGTAATTATTTATAATTTAATAATAATAATAAAATAATAATAATAATAGTAATAGTAATAATGATAATAATAATAATTTTAAAATGGAAAAAATTAGTGTCTACATCTACCCCTCTTTGCTCATTCTTGTGTTAACAAGAATAGAGCAAAGATTAAAACACAATAATTTTTTCATTTGACTTTTATTGATGAGGACAGAGTTGTTAAATCCTCAAGTGATGGATTTGAATCTTTGTTGATCTCTGGAATTCAAATCAAGAAACCCCCAAAGGATTAGTTTTTTAGTTGTCAAAGAACCCCTTTGTTAGGCTTAGCTTCCTTTAACAGCTCTTTTGAGATAATTAGTAAACCCTTGAATGCTTGGTTTCTAAAATCTCATTTGAAAATATTCTGCATTGAAGGTCTTAAGGATGGCCCGAAGGATTTAACATCTTACACTAGAGGTCTTACAGATGACCCGGAGGATTTTAAATATCATGCATTGGAGTCTTATGGATGACCCGAAGGATTTAACATCTTGCACTGGAGGTCTTACAGATGACCCGAAGGATTTTAAACATCCTGCACTGGAGGTCTTATGGATGACCCGAAGGATTTAACATCTTGCACTGGAGGTCTTACAGATGACCCGAAGGATTTTAAACATCCTGCACTGGAGGTCTTATAGATGACCCGAAGGATTTAACATCTTGCACTAGAGGTCTTATTGATGACCCAGAGGATTTAACATCTTGCACTGGAGGTCTTACAGATGACCCAAAGGATTTTAAACATCCTACACTGGAGGTCTTATGGATGACCCGGAGGATTTAACATCTTGCACTGGAGGTCTTATAGATGACCCGAAGGATTTAACATCTTGCACTGGAGGTCTTACAGATGACCTGAATGATTTCAAATCTTGCACTGGAGGTCTTACAGATGTGGGAAATAGTGTACTAAGTAAGAAACTTTGGAAATCGTTTTCTTACTATTCAACAATTTCATTTTCAGAAAAGATTAAATGAGAAACTTTGGAAATCATTTTCTCATTTTTTTTTCAAAATAACTTGTTGATTGGGTAACATGCCCCATTTCAAAATAATGTTTCATTTATGGATTGTGACCATCTATTCTTCAGATATTTTCCTATCCTGACGTGATTTGAATTATACCTTCCCTTTATAAGGTTTATTCCATCATGAATCTTCTATTTTCATATGAAGACCTGTAAAACTTCATATTTGAATGTAATCAAATGTATCAATGTAATGCATTGTCTATTATGAAATGATGTTCTTATGAATAATGTTAATGCAATCTTCATTTGACTTCAAAGTGGTGAACTTGGTCTTCCTTCACTTCATCATTTATTTCCAGGGTTACCTTTGTATATCAGTGTAGCAACTTATGTTATATTTCTGAAGAACCATTTGATCAACTTGTATCTTTGTGTCTTCTTTATTTCATTAAAGTCTCAGCAGAAAAGTTTCATTTATGGAACTCTTGCCGTAATCAGAACTATGACATTGATGCCTCATTTTTGTCTTTGATGACATCGGCTTTCTTTGCTTGGACTGGTGCAAAAATTCAATAAAGCTTTCATTTTTGAAAAGAGAATTTATCATCTTTGAAGAGAGAATCTATCATCTTTGAAGAATAAATCTATTATCTTTGAAGAATGTAGATGTAGATATGCTAAACTCAACAAAGATTAATTAGGAGAGCAGTGTCTATTCTGATTTGACTCTTGAAACACATCACAAGGAGGATTTATCCTAATTCCTTTCATGTCTCCACATCTAATTGGATCTTGAACAAGGCAACTTGGACCATATCATGTCGAGATGTTTAACAACAACCTATTGTTCAATCTTAGTTGGCTCCACTAGTTTCTTGTTGTTAAATTTTCAGCTCCCCTTCTGTGGAAAGAAATATTCATCATATCTCACTTCTAACCTTGGGGTTGAAGAAGTCAAACTTCATCTTGGATCAACAAATGGAAACACTATATGATCTCAACATTGGTTCAGTATCATAATTACTGGTTCGTAAAACATTTGACAACACGTTCATCATTTCCTGTGGTTTTTGTCCAGAGGTTCGTAAAGCATTTGACAACACATTCATCCTTTCATGTGGCTTCTGCCCAGATGTTCTCAATCATTGAAGATCCTTGCGTAGTGTTCAAAGCTTTTGTGTGAAGTCACAAGACCACTTGAGAACAAAACTCAGTGGGAATACAAATGGGATACTGGTGTGTTTCATGACCAAAAAGTTGGTCAAATTCACAAACTATGCTAGTGCTGAATTGAATAAGAGATACCAACTGATCTTAATATCATCTCAGGTAAGGGAAAAGGTGATCTGATCACGTTTTCTTCCATAATAAGTGTTGTAGGAAGTAGAAACACAGCAGCTATAGGAGCCATGTACAAAAGGAGGTTCATGGAATTCTTATTGTTATAGATGAAACGCATATGATAAAACCAAATGGATGAAAACTCAGTTCACCCCGACTGGCAATAATAACCTCAACAATAATGGGAATAAGGGTAATGTACGTAAGCCGAGCCTCTCTCTTCAATGTCATCAAATAAGCAAAAACTGTTGTGAAAAATGGCTTCATAGCCCCAACAACATGATTGAAACTAATCGCCATGAACCTCAAAAAAATATTCCCAATCATCACCGACGCATAAAAGACCAAATTCAAAGTTGAGATCTTGAGGAACTAAACCCTGAATTGAAGATTGGGTATTTGAAACCATACATGCTGAGTAAATATTTGTTCAACAATAGGACCCTAATACAACTACCTGATGAACTAAGCAATTATGTATAGTCAGCTCCATTGTCACTGTTTCACCATTTTCATTCTACATGCCTTTCTGTCTTATTGAAAATATTTGCCCAAATTAGTGATCTTAACATAGGATGATATGGGCCTTTAGCATGCCCCAGTATTTGCTAATATGAACGATCAAAATGCATTCAAAATTGTTTCTTGATTATGTGAACCCTTAAAATAAGCTTTCAAAATGTCTCTCATGAATCATTTATGTCTGAAATTGGCCTTCACATTTGTTGATACAGATGTTAAAAAGTCGTTCAATATTACTTCTTGCTAAGATGAGCCTCCAAGAATGACAAAATATTCATATTGCTGTGAGCTTTCAAAATTCCCCAACATTCTATTTATAGTTGAAATGGTCCATCAAAATGTCCCACATGGATTTTCTGAATTGGGCTTTCAAAATACCCCAACATTCTAAACTGTAAGGCTTACTCTCAATGTTTATTTGATTTGAATCTCATGATCCCTAAAAGGTCTAATTTTGCTAATACCCCATTGAGGGTACTCGTGGATCTATTCATGAACAAATATGTTAATCTTGAAACTCTCATTCTGGTGTCACTAAACAGCAGTGTTGTCAAGTAATTTGAGGATTTCTCTTCATGTTGTCACAAACATAAAAAGTGATTAATCATTCTGACGGAAATGTCTGAGATATTTGCCTTTTCTGAATGAGGTGACCATTTTTTGGATCTGGAGGGATCTAGTTGGACAGAGTGGTATAAATCGCTTAGTAATCCATTCCGGGTTGACACAATAACTTATCATCTTTCAGTCTTAAGAGACATGTTCCCTAGGGGTATCAATGTCCTATCTCTTTTCTCTGGAATTAGTAGTGCAGAGGTTGCCCTATACTGTCTTGGCATACCTTTGAAAGTAAATATGCAAGAATTGAATGGTGATCGGTTGGAGCAATTGATGAGTAGATTTGGCGGATTTGACCTTGTTATCGGTGGCATCTCGTATAACAACCTTACCGGAAGAAATAAACATCATCGGAATGGACTTGAGGATTTTTGTTGGTGCATTTTCTTGTAATGGCTACTACAGCGACAGCCTTTTCTGATACTCCAAGATACACATCGCTAGATCCCACTCTTCCCGAACCATAGAAAGGTTTAGTCGATGGTAAAACTGGTTATCTCTACTTTTGGAATCATGTAACCAATGTTACTCAATATGAAAGGTCTATAAGTGTAGAATCTATTCCAATGTCTTATTACGTGCCTATAAGTTCTCAAATTCAAGTTCAGCAATCTTCTGAGGGACATAATGGACATAATCCTGACAAAGAAAATGATCGGCATGGAAGAGGCAGCAATGATGTATCAAGACTTGAGCCAGTATCACGATATAACCAGAGTGCATGTGGTGGACTTGTTCATTCCCATAATACACCTATGAGATTTATGGCTCTATGATTAGACAATCTACTAGAGGACATGGATTGGTGGATGGGGGAAGTAATTTGTCTGGTGATGCTTATTGCCATCAGCATGAGATAAGTGTCCATTTTAAATAGGATAATCTTTCTTGATGAATTGCTAATAATGTCACAAGAGAGCATTACAAGTTCAATTCTCCAGACTTTCTGGCTCTCAGACCACTTGCTTTCAAGAATGCTTCATTATTCTGGCCTTGCTTATTCTTTTTCTACAATAGAGGTAGAATAGGCAACAATTTTCTTTAAGGACCTTCCTCATTTGAGATTGTCCTGTTTGAAAATGTTTTTCTTCCTTTCTTTATTGAAGAATGAAAGAATTTTGTAAAGTATTACCCATTAAAGGTTCACAATAGAATCAAATCATAAGCATGAGTTCAAAGAATATCAAATACATTAATAACCCTTTAATGCTTTAGAAGTATAGTTCTTTTACAAGTATCAAGATTTGGTTTGGTTTCAGGATGGCTTTCCTATTTTCTTATGGTTACATCTATTTAAGATGTCATCCTCTCTCTCTATTTGTGAACATTGTCACATACCTCACTTTCTTTGACTTGGTATCTTTAACTAGATACACACAAAATGACACAATCTAGCATAACAGTTACTAGACCTTCTAGAATACTTCTATTTTAATTCTCTGAAATCCTTGATAAAAGAGTGTGAAAACATCGATCTAATAACCAGATTTTTGTGTGTACATGTGTGAAATAGACTATAAGATGCCTTTTTTTTTCAAAAACTTCTTTTGCCATTTTGGCTAGCTGAATTCAGCTTTATTGAAATTAGTCTTCATTGGACTAATTAAAGGGTTCAACTCATCACAATGTCTTTGACTTGATAATCACAGTGGAGCAAACACCAAACTGCCAAATACCCGATCAAGGTCATGCTTTGAATATATGACTCTTTTTTTAGGAGAACTTATTATAGCCTATGTGTTTTGTAGAATTTACAAAATCTCATTACCAAATTTCAATTTCTAAGCAATTGACTTTAGACTAAATTTGTCAAAGTTTCATCGTCGAACTTTATCAATAGAAAAGCAATCTAGTCAGCTTTGCAATTTTACACAAGATGACCCACATTGTACACCTTTATATGTAAATACCAAGCCTTTTTCCTAATTCCTTACATTGGAGAAAGCTCTCTAATTTTTTGGAAAGGGTAGTATTTGGGTATATTTCTTCTGAGGTAAGGTCAAGGGTCCTTATTTTTCTGGTTTTCAATCTTGATATTTTATCAAAGATTATAACTCTAATTATTTAAAGAGTTTTTTTAATCCAGTTGATATTCAAATAACTGCAAGATTGCAAAATTGATTCAATAATCATAACCTTAAAAGTAACACAAATTTATTTATTGCGCAAAAGGCGGAGAAAGGAATAAAAAAACATGTGCAAACAAGATGCTAAAAATAGAAAGTACTACAGTGGTAGATAACAACTTCCACTTGTTTATTTAGCTTGCTCTATCATTCCTTGAATATTGGGTGTGTACTTGGCCCAGGATTTTCATCCTTATTTGACCCCCATTTCTTCTGTCAAGAATCTATTGTCAACGAGCATCTCTATTTCTTTTAACAATAGCCTACAATTACCCGTAGAATGCCCAAATACCCCCAAGTGGAAATCACAAACACTACCTTGATCATAGCTATGAGCATAAGGGTTTGGTGGCATTTTCATTGGTATTGGAGTAATGTACTAACCTTTAATTAAATGAGGGTACAAGTCTAAATGGAAGTTTAGAACACCTCCAAAGTATTTATTGATCGCATGACTTTCTTTGGTCGATCCAAACAACTACTTGCTCTTTTTCTTTTACATTGGCAGGAATTTTGGATACGACATTCATTCACATCATCAACTTTTGCTTTTTGATCCGTCGGGTTATTGGATGTGACTTTTGAGTTTCCTTCACTGATTATATTTTTAATTAATTCTCCATTTGTCATAAGATTCTCGAATTCCTTCGTCGGATTTGCCAACATTAACTCAAAGAAATGAGTGGGAAGAGAATCATGAAACATATGTAATATCTCTTCTTCTAAAATGGGAGGTTGAACTTGTGCTGCCACTCCTCTCCATCTTAAGGCATACTTTTGAAATCCTTCATTGGCTTTCATCTTTACTCCTTTAAGATCCATACGTGTTGGAGCTAAGTCTTTAACATATCGATATTGTCCCAAAAATGCATCAGCTAGATCAAACCATCTCTTAATCTTCTCTTGGTTCAAATAATTGTACCATACTATTGTTGGCCCAACAAGACTATCATGGAATGAGTAAATTAACAAATCATCAGAATTTAAATATCCTTCCATTTTTCTGCAAAACATTCTCAAGTGAATTAGGGGATAACGGTGCCATCATATTTCTCAAAATCAGGCATTTTGAATTCATGGGGAATAACCAAATCTGGAACCAAGCTGAGCTCTTGCTTCTAATTCTTTTTGAGTTGCATTAAAACCTTTCATATTTTTTATTGTTTCATCCACCCTCTTGAATCTCTCATCATATTGTGAATAATTAATGAGGTTATTCTTTGGGCTCGAGTGGGATACCCCATGGTTTGTTATCATTCTCGATATATTGATTTGGTAGCACTGTTGCTCTTTAGCAGTTATCTCTTCTTTATCAGATACCATCACTTGAATAATTTGATTTGATCTATCTTGTAGAGAATTCGATGTTTCTTTCATTGTATCTTGAGGTAACCCTGTCAATTGTTCTGGCCACTGATCTTGTAGTCTTTCATAAGATTGCTCCATTGTTTTCATGATGATGGCACATTATTATGAATGAATGATCTTGATTTTATTGTTACAAAACCTTTCATGGATTATTTACATATTTTTATAACCAATGCATATAACAATACTTAAATAAAACTGTAATGTAAATGCGAAAATGTAAAAAATGGGAATGCAAACTGTGCAATACGACAGCAAACATAAAAGTACAAATGCAAAATGAAAACGCAAAGATGCAAAAATGTAAATGTAAACGCAAATGCAAATGCAAAAATGTGGATGTAAAATGATAATGCAAAGATGCAAATGCATGTATGAAAAAGGTGTTACTCAAGAGTGATCATCTTAAAACAGATTTCATTGAACACAAAAGTTTCGATACATCAAACAAAACTTTTACATGTAGGGTATAGCTTTCACTTATAACTTCTCTATTTCCCTTAAAAGACAAATTAACTTCCACTCATGCTCAGGTGTGGAGTTGTCAATCTGCTTTAATTCTCTCGTGAAGCCAGCTAAGTCAACCAGTTTATGAGCTATATTATTTTCTTGAATAGCAATTTCCTTCATGATATTGTCTTTTTCCTTCATCTTCTGTATCAATTCTCAGAGTTGTAAACAATGACTTTTTCTTGTGAGAGAATCTTTGTGTTCAAGAAGTTCTCCAAGATCTCCATAATCATCTAAACATTTCTTCAATGTCTTGTTCTTGGCTTAGTGGCTTTTAATTCAGTATCGATCTCATGTTGATGGATCTGATATGATGCTTCCATGTTGGTCATAGAACTATTCAACATTTGATTTTTGGCTTGACATTTTCCAAATTCAATGACAGTTGTATTGCGTCTTTCTTCTGTAAATCGTAAATCTTGAGAAAACTTCTTGGCTCGCCTTTCATGTATGTTGCAGTTATTTTTCAATTTGGTGACCCCTATTATCCACTCTTCTCGGGTGTTTCCTATACCAACATTTTTAAAGGCTTGACTGACCTTTTGGAAATCCTCATGCATGGTTTTCATTTCTGTGCTCAATTTATCGTTTTCAATCTATAAATGACATATTTGAGCCTCGAACCTCAGCAAATCTTCTTCCTTCTAGACGCCCCTACTGATACTCTTACCTTTGAACACTTTTGGTATTAATCTAGCAGGACCTTCAGTTACCAAACTAAGTTGATCATTTATCATAAACTTTAAGATTCCATGATCCAAAACACATTGGATTCGATATTTGAAGGCAAGGTAATTCTCAATGGTATATCCTTGAGCTCCGGCATGATATTCACAATAAGCATTGATGTCATACCAATTCGGATACAGAGGTTGCAACTGTTTCACATAATGGGAGACGCTTCTCGTTCTTCAAGTAGATTCTCGTGCATCTTCTCATATGATATAGGGATAGTATCGAAATAAGAACCACCTTTTGTCATGGATTGAACCTGAGTTTCAGACAAAAGGAGCAAACTAAACCTAGACGATTTCAGATTACATGATTTCTTCCCATTTCTGAGAGCTTTTATAGTTGTCACCATTTCCTAGGTATCTCCAGACAATTTGTGAATACGAATGATGACTGTCTGTAATTTCTCAAATTGGCTAGGATCAGAAGTCCCTTGCATATCTGAAATTGCATGATTATATTCATTAAGCTCTTTCTCTTTTCGTGAAGGGATCTCTTTTTCTTTGGCCAAAACATATATTCTACCCATCATCTTGGATATCTGCTCTCTTATTTCTCGTATCTCCTTTTGCTCTTCAATGGGTATACGATCTTTGGGTGCATAGTTCTCCTCCATCCTTGGAGTTCCCTCAGAATGTCATTCCTTGGTTGCGTCATAGTTGCTTGATCATAAAACTTTTTGTCTATTTATGAAAACTTTCCAATTTGATGAACACTCTCTCGAATCAACACCTTCTGGTTATGCCATGATCATGCAATGCAATGCAAAAGAAATCAATATAAACAAGTTAGAGCAAAATAAAATGTATCTACAAAATACATAAAAATAAGAAAAAAAATGGTTAGTACCAATTAATGGAAAGAAAAGATTTTATCTATCAAGGTATAAATCCTAACCTCATGCTTTCTAGTTCCATGCTTTGTTGGGAAAAATTAACCTAACTGTATGATTTCTAGTTCGCATGTATTTATTTGGAGAAAAAAATAATAATAAATTAAAAAATTAAAAGATAGAGCTTATTTCTCCTTTGTATACACCTACGGACAGAGGTTCAGTACTGTCTTAGATCGAATGAATTTATATGGTTTATTATATGTAAGGTTTCGGTTCTAGGAGTAATGTACTCGAATTGTCCTTGTTGGCTCCCCATTGGGCTGTCAAACCCTCAATCCTAGTCTATTACAGACTTAAGCAGATCAAGTTCAATTCGAGGGGACACATTTCTCGATGCCTGACACGGAGAATAAATTCTCACGAAGACATAGAGCATATGAACCCCAAAAGTTACTTGCTAGATCTGACACGGAGAATAAATTCTTACGAAGTCGTCGCTTTCACTCCCACTTAAAAGGGAAAAGCTCAATTATAAAGGTTATGTTATGCAATGCAAGTGTTGTGTGTGAGGAGAAATTTTCACATAAAAATTAATATCTAAAAAGCAATTAAATACAAATAAATGTACAAGGGTATAAAATAAATTGAAAGAAATCAAAAGAATCATAAATTAAATAAAATATGAATTCTCAATTTCTAATTATAGAGATAATATATGACTTAGGTTTGACCAGGATCCCCAGCGGAGTCGCCAAGCTGTCGTAACCGATTTTCGCCCGGGCACGAAATTTTTTGGCGGGGAAAGTATGTGAATAAATGAATGGTTTTTATTGGAAATGTTTTAAGAGTCGCCATCGGCCTTTTGGGTTAGGTAGTTCAAATACCTAAAAAATCATTTTTTAAAAGAGTTTTTGAGAAAACATCAGTTAAAAGATAAACCAGCCTGCGTTTAACCAAAAATTTGTTCTTTTTAATAACAAAAAGGGATTTGTGGTCGGTTACGTTTGGGGAAGGATTAGCACCCCCACAACGCCCAAAATTGGTACCTATTGATTATAAATTATCTCTATTAGTAGAAATATAAGAATTCGAATATAAATTTAATTTATTATCCTCTTATTCTAGATTCAATTATAGAAAATTCTAAGGAAAAATTATAAAATTAAAGTAAATATATACATATATATTTAGGGTTTTTATAAATAGGATATTTATTTATTTAATAATATCAAAAAATGACATCTAGTTACTTTAAGACAACCTATTTCTTTAATATTATAAATAATAAATATTAATTAACAATAAAAATAATTTAAATAAAAATAAATAAGAATGATATTTATTTATTTTTAAAATATCAGAATAGGACATCTAGTTATTTTAAGATCACCCTTTCTGAGTATTTAAAAATAAATAAATATTATTATTTAATCAAATTATGAAATTATTATATTGTATTTCATGTAAATATTTAGTGAATAAAAATAAATAAATAAACAAATAAATAAATTATTATATTTAAAGTATCAAAAAATAAAGGACAATAATAAAATAAAATGCAATTAAATAATGACCAAAATAAAATAAATTAAAACTATAGATTTAAATTGCAAAATATATAAAACTTATGGTCAAAAATGAAAATTATAAAAACAACAGTGATTAAAATGTAAAATATGAAACTTAAGGGCTCTAACATGAAAGATCATAAAATATAGATATTAAAAATATAATTTAAGAATAATTAATTAAATCGGGTTAGAATATAAATCATTAAAATTATAAGGGACTAAATATGAAAATTTCCCTAGAATATATATAATTACTAGTAAGGACTAAAATATAATAAAATGAAATGAAAAGACAAAATTAGAATATATTGAAATTAATTGCAGTGACTAAATTGTAAAAATTACAAATTTAGAGCACCGCGGATGGGGTTTACCCCTTTACCCAAAGTGCACAACTCTACCCATGAAACGACATCGTTTCAAATTGGGTATAAATACCCTTAAATGGCCGAAAATGGCCTTCATTTCTTCATTTCTCAAATTTCCCTCTCTCTCTAAAGAAAGAGAAAAACCATTCTTTGTGCCTTCTCTCTAAAAGCCTCCGACCAGCCACCTTATTCCAGCGCCAATCGCCGCCGCCGGCCACGGTATACGGTGGCCATAAAATACCAAAGTACCCCAAATTAACGCTCGTCTTTCCCTCGTCCAAAATCCAACCTTCGTTTCTCCTAAAAACCCTTAGATTTTACTAGATCTAGGTTTTTTACCTTCGATGTTTGGATCTCCGGCAATGTTTGGACTCTCCGAGGGTAAGTTCCTTCTTTTTCTTCTCTTTTCTTTCGATTTGTAGCTGACTGGGATCGTTGGTAGTTTTTTTTGTATATTGTTTATGTGTTCTTGTTCTCTGTCGTGGTCTTCTCTTTCGCAGGATCGGTGGCTTTTATAGCCACCACGATGCTGCTCTCAGACCAGTCACTAAGGGGGCTTTCAGTGAGTCACCAAACTATGGTGGTGACTCACCCTAGAGCATTGACGTATGGAAGGACAGTTGGCTTCTGGAGCCTTCTGGCGAGATGTTGGCGTGGCAGCGGGAGTCGAGCACCTGGCAGTAGAGCGTCGACAGGGCTGGTTGGTCCACCTAAGGCGACGATGGTGGCGCTAAAAATAAGGTTCAAAACCCTAATAAAAACCCTAAATAGGTTTAGGGTTATTATTTGGGTCGGGTCTACAAATGGACCTCTAGGTTGTAATTGATTGGGCCTTTAATATGTAATTATTTATAATTTAATAATAATAATAAAATAATAATAATAATAATAATAATAGTAATAATAATTTTAAAATGGAAAAAATTAGTGTCTACATAGGAAATAGACTTATCACAAGTCTTATTTCCATTGAATTGCACCTATAATATGCACTCACCTGGCCTCATTAGTCAATGTCGTTCTCTTATCTTTTTCTCGATTACTAATACTTGACGATTTGTCCGGACTTTGCTCTCGATCGATATCTACATAATCATACATATTATATACATATCAGCATTCCAATTATCATAATTCGATCCTTAATTTCTTAGACCAAAAGAAATACTTAATTCCCTTTTCTACTTGGAGTAGTATCGGTACCCCCTATAGGGTATCGATACTTGTAACAACCCGGATATTTTCAAAATAATATTTAATTAAAATTGGAGGTTTTAATTGTGAAAATCGGTAAATTGTGGGGACTAAATTGAAAGATTTTAAAATTTGGAGCTTGTTTTAGAGTTAAAGAAAATTTATGGACCAAACCCTGAATTTACCCAAGAAAGTTAGGTATGTTATGTTATAAACGTGGTTTTCTGTTTCAAAACAGAAAACCACACCTCAATTGTTCCCAAATTCCCTTCCCCCTACGCCGGTTTCAGACTTAGATCCCGATGCCGTCCGAATTCTGATCGTCATTTTGAAATCACTATCGTGTTTGTTATCGAGTCAGGAACAATCCCCTTAAATTAATTGAAGTGAAACGCTACCAAACGTCGGGAATTTCAAGTCAAAGCATCGACGTTTTTTTTTAGCTCTATATCAGGGAAAATCTCAAATTCAACGCCGATCGTTACTCTGTTTACGACACCTCCTGCACCATCGTGTTCCTTGTGCCGTTTCGAGTTCGCCGGTTTCATCCTCGGTCTAAGTCGACGGCGGCGCATGAGGAGGTGGAGCAGTCAAAGATTCGGCCGAGTTGAAATCGAGCTCTCCGCCGTTCAAAAATTTGAACCGATCTTTGTAAGTATCTCGAAATCGCTTAAAATAATTTTTAGAAATTTTTTCGGGATTTTTAGATCCCTAGAGGAGGTCTCATGCGTCACACGCGCCGCCGCAGGGAGAGTGGAAGCTGGAAAACTGGTTTAACCGGTTTTGAACCGATTTTGACCGGTTCGAACCGGTTTGACCAGTCTAAATCGGTCTGACCCGACCCGACCGACCCCGACCCGACCGTTGACCGTTGACCGTTGACTTTCTTTGACCATAACCTTAAATCGCTTTGACCGACCCTTAAACGACCGTAAATATTTTTCGAGTATACCTATTCTGATAGTTTTCGACGTCCCGAATCCGTTTCACCAAATTCGAACCAGAAGGCCTCCAAATCGACGGTCAAAGTGGTTGACTTTGACCAAGAATTTAAATTTTCGAAAAGTCATACTTTATGTTTTTCGACGTCCTGATTCCGATTCTGTAATCCATTTGACCAAATTCAGACTCGAAATCCTCCAAATTGATAGTCAAACCCTGAAAATACTTATATACTTAAGAATTTTAGCTTTGAACAATTAAGTAAGATTTGGGGCTGATAAATTATTATTATTTGTAGGTATAAGAGTCTTTCCGGATCGTTCGACAGCTCGACCCAACTCTTCTAGATCAGTTAAACCACGTTCAAAAACTGTAGCAGAGCGTGGTGAAACCAGCAATCAGTAAATCTACTATTTGAACCTATTATTGAGGTGTGTTCCCTAAGTACTATTTAATTATTTTATTTGTTTTGAAATATGGTACATTGAAAGCTATGATTTACTGTTTATTGATAGTTTATGGACAATGACTGATATATGATTATTGGTTTTCACCTATATATATGATTACGAATTTATGGAAATTATGCTTATTGCATAAATTATATTGATTGAAAATATTGATTTAGGGTTGGATTGAATTACAATGGTATAGCTCTGATCAAGCTAATAAACAGTACGGACCTAATGTGACTCTTGGGTAGACTCGCGGGCCCATGATGCTCCATTAGGTTGGCTTCCTTTGCTGTGTGCTTAAGGTAAGCTATATGGACTTATGGACTTACGGACTTAAGGATACAAGCTCTAAAGCATATCCTTAGGTTGGCTTCCTTTTTGCTATGTGCTTAAAGTAAGCTATATGGACGCAGTTTTGGGAACTGCGGATGGTGCACAAGAAAAGGGTTTAAACTATGATTTTCAAAAGTTAAACTCTATTATGAAATTATGATGGTTTACTGAACTATTACTCGTTTATTGTACCTTTTGTGATTTTATGGTAATGTGGGACACACTAAGCCTAGCTCACCTTTCGAAAATGTTTTTTCCCCTTTTAGATACTGTTGGTTAGATACCCCGGATTGAGCACTTGGAGGATCAACATGTCTCTTGAAGTATATTTGATTGTAATATTTTTATCATTCAGGTTGACTTTATTTTGGTGACATGGACCTTATTTTAAAGTATTGGATTTTATAGTGATTACACTTTTGCTATTAATATTCGGTTTATCGTGATTTTGATTTTTAAGACATGTTTTAAATTAATTTTTTACTTATTGGTATTATATTTATGAGTTGGGTTTTGATAGTATAATATCATGTCATTTATAATGTGATTTTACAATGATTGAATAACGTTTTCAGAAAATGTCTTTAAGAATCATGTATGTGATCCACTAGACTTAGTCGAAACGCATAGGCCGGGTCTAGGGGTTACAATACTTCCCTAGCTGTGGTATCGATACCAAGACTGGGTATCGATACCCATTTTGCATTCGAAATCCTTATTTCAAAACTAGTACCGATACTGATCTAATGATATCGGTACCTTTGGTATCGATGCTACCTTCCCAGGTATCGATACCCCATAAACAATTTATAAATTTCTGTCTTATGGTATCAATATTTATTCAAATGGTATCGATACCCTCACTCAAATTTTGACCCTTTTCTCTTGGAAGTATCGGTATTAGATGAACAGTAACAATACCTCATGCCCAGAATTCATATTTTTATCTCGACAATTCACCCAAACTTACTTATATCTTATACTAGAACCTCCTTTAAGTCCTTTAAGCTTAACTACACTTATTCTAATCAACTTAGATCACTTTAACTCATCCTAATATCCAATATCCCACATCCATACTTGAATTCAATAATTAAGCCAATAAATCAACATGTTCCAAATTCATTTCTATCACTTTTTACTTCTTAATTTAGCTGATGACAAGTCAATTTTAGTCTCAAATTCTACTTACTAACCCTCTTTCAAAATTTCACTTATAAACCTCTTATCTTTAATCCCTCCTAACTTATCATTCTTTTAGTTTCTACATCCCTTTAAGTTTCCATAGTCTTTTCTTATGCTCTATTAATCAAAACCAATCCTTAATTGAAAGAAAACCAGCTGAAAAATAAAACTCACCTTAGCTACAAAGCTCACGTTGAGAGGAGGAAGAAGACTCCAACTCCAGACTTTTCCTTTCTTTTTCTTTCTCATTCCACGTGGTTAATTCCTTATAAAGGAAAAATAAAAATATTTCTTTTGAAAAGATCAATTTACCCTTACTTCATCAAATATTTACTAAACAATCCTTCACAAAATATTCCCAAATAAGTCCCTAAACTTTTCAATCTTTTGAAATCATACCTCAAAATTTCAAAACTTCAATTTTGGTCACTAGCCCTGATTTGGGGATGTTACAGCTGATGTTACTTTTGTTGAAGATGATTTTGTTCAGTCTAATTATCTTCAGGGGTGACTTAGATTGAAGATACATTTTGAATACAGCTCTCCTTGATCTGGTTATTTTTATAAATCTAAATACTTACAGTTAACACTTGTTCCTAAGTCTATTCGTGAATAAATTGTTGAGCCTATTATTAGTGAGCCCATTACTCCACCAATTAAGTCAGTTATGATGACAGATATGAAAAATCAAAATAATAATCAATTGAAAGTTTATTCAACGAAGAAGACACCAATTTCTCGACCAATACAGGTACAATTTCTCATTCATACTATTAGTTTGGGATGTTTGCCAAGTCAATGATCTCATTGGGATATAAACAAAGTCAAGGTGATCATACCTTGTTCCTAAAACACTTGAACTTCAGAAAGGTTACAACACTTCTAGTAAAATGTAGATGACATCATAGTTACGAGTAATGACATTAAAGGAATGAAGAACATGAAAAATGTCTTTTTGAAGGAATTTGACATCAAAGAGCTAGGAAAGTTGAAATACTTTCTAGGCATTGGGGTGGCACATTTAAAGCAAGGAATCTTCATCTCTCAATAAAGATATGTGCTTGACTCATATTAAAAGAAACATGGAAGATGAGTAGCAAATCAGTTGAGACACCAATCGAGTTTAATCATGGGTTATGTGATGCACCAAAAGAACCTATGGCGGATAGACAATCCTATCAAAGGCTGGTTGGAAAGTTAATTTATTTGGCACACACTAGACCAGATATAGCCTTTGTAGCAAGTATAGTTAGTTTATGCATTCTCTGAAAGAATCACATCTGAAAACAGTAAGCAGAATACTAAAATACTTGAAAGGGCCAACAAAGATCCATTGATAGATGTGCTCGTGAAAGGGCTGACAAGCAAGGTTTTTCAAGAAATTCAAAACAAGTTGGAATTATAGATATTCATTCACCGGTTTGAGAAGTGTTAGAATCATGCATGTAGAAGTCTTGTTTGTTTAAGAGTCTTATGATAAGAAAGGATAAGTCTTAGAAGTCTTTGTACTCTCTATCTCTTGATAGAATTTTATCTTTAGCAGAAAAGTCCTATTAGAAGTCAACAACTCCTTTATTTAAACTAACATGCTCTCCTAAATTCAATAATTAGATTTCTCTTTCATTACCTCTTTTATTCTTTTCATGTCCTTCGTTTTGTTTCTTTAGATAATATAACAAGCAGAATATAACAAGAGAGAAGAAGAATTCTTCATCTGTAGGACAATATAAGAATCCCCCTTATAGAATTTTCCATAGTCAGACTTTGGCAATGGAACTGGCTGAAAATTCTCAATTCGCCAAATTTCAGTCCCACTATACGATGTTAAGTGCAACAATAGCATATGTATGGAACATAAGCACAAATCTCAAAAGCAAACAAAAAGCGTTGTCAATATTCGTTTTCATGGTCGTGGTGGAAAAAGAATTGATTCTGGTCTATCTTATCAAAAGTTAAGTTTAAATAATATATATACTCTTCTATAAAGAAAAAAAGTTAAAAATTGTAAAGTACATAAGTTCACAAACTATTATATGCCCTTCATCTTAAGGATACGGTTTTTGACACACTCCCTGGAATGCAGGATCCATAACTTTTGCGGAGCTTGACATTTCTTAGAGTTCTTTATCGATGTTTTCTAAAGCAAAAATATTAAATCAACTTCAGAATCCAACCTGCACAAGTCAAGAAGTGCCACAAAACCTACTGGAGAAATACAGGTATTTCATCATGTAATAAAAAAATTACAATAGAATTAAAAAAAAAAAAGATTAGAACAATAGACTTTTAATCAATACTTACAATAATTTAATTGGTTTAAAATTATGTTCCTATTTCACAGTGCACTAATAAGCAGAAAATATAATATTACAGTGTAATAATCATGCCCAAAGCACACAAAAAAACCATTTTCTTGCTATAACAGAACCAATCAAAGATAAGTCACCACAGCTTTCACAATCTTCAGCAACAAGCCAATCTTGCGACACCGTGTACTGTCAAAGATCTTACATTAAGCAATTTCATAAAGGGTCTTGATGTGTCCAAGCATGCAACCCAGTTGACTGGACATCAGGACATGTATTGCTTCTACCTAAAAAAATTTTATAAAACATTAACGACCTTAGTAGCCGAATCCTCTCTTCCCCGTGACCTTCTTTCAAGGTGAGCTTGATGGCCAACATCATTTCATAACGAGTTCAGGAACCTCCTATCACAGAAGCATGCATTTGGTTGTGAGAATGATTATCTTCTTGATAGAAACCTTAAACACTTGTACAGCTGATGAGTATAAAAGCTTCCCCACTCCATATAATATCAAGAATTTGATCCACATGAGAAGGAAGAGACTAATGCCCTAAGAATTTAAATCTTCCTTTCCAAATCAGATCTACGTGTCCATGAATTATTTAGGCTACTACTGTAATTACATCTTTAGTTCCTAATGATAGTATCCGTGCTAAGACTAAGACATGGCTGCACCTGGTCGCAAAATTAGTGATAAAAAATAGAACAAGAATGATGTCTAACATAAAGTTAATCACCTATTACAAATTTTATATTCCACACCAGTATATGAAAAACTAAGAGCAACTTTTCAGATTGTGTAAGTATGAAAAATGTGTTCTGTCTATGCATCCCACATTGTCGAATTCAACATCAAGATGATGTTCACATGATAGACAAGGGATCTCCACCAGCACTCCTCAAACTTAAAAACCAAAAAAGAAAAAAAAATACTAGTTCCATATGTACACAGATTTGCCAACTTCACATGATATGGAATTTAATAATCTCTTATATTTCTGGCCAAAAAAAAACTCAATAAACTGATATTCTTTAAACCAATAATCCATAATTTCGATTATATTATTACAGAAGACCCTTATCCCGCAAACTAAATTCCAAACGTTTGCTTGCAGTTGTTCCATGCTCTTAGGAGAATACCCAAATCAATATTGCTTGAAACTTGCCACAAAAATGGATCACCGATGAGCACTTTGAGGAAAGAAATGTATTTTTTTTATTTGATCACACAAACAATCAGAAGGCAGCAACGGATTTTTAGCATTAGTGCCACTGACAAGCAATCCATGCAGCAGCTAACATGAACAATCACGGGATCAAAAAGGAAGGGAAAACAGAGTAGGAAGAACCCAACAAGCATTCAAAAATTAAGATCTTTTAATCTATAGCCCCTGCCGTAAAACTGAAATCTTAGCTTCTCTTACACTTACACTGGAACAAAGATTTAACAAGCAGACTAAATAGAAATTCGAGAACAATCTGAAAAAAAACAATCAGATCAAAACAAGAGTTGAGGAAAAGAAACAACACCCATTGAATTTTAGAAAATATCAAGCATAACCAGATCAACAGACATCAAATCAAACACGAAAAAATGGAGATCCAAACGAGTTATGAGCCAACAAAGAAATGACCAAAGCAATGACTTTGATCTTATCTGATAGAAACAGAAACAGATGATGAAAGAAAAAAGGGTACCTTCAGATAGAGTTATCCCCCTCTTTGAGTTTGAAGAAGGAAAGGGAAGAGAAGGGTAAGCAGAGTAAGCAAATAAAAAGAAGGGGTGATGTTGGGAGTGAAAAAAGTGAATTTTTGCAATGGAACCGTTGTGCGTTGGATAAGTGTTTCTCTCTCCAACTTTTGCAATGAAATCGTTGTGTGTTTGATGAGTTTTCTCTCTTTAATTTATCTATTCATTCTCTCAGATCGTTGTGTGTTGGAAATTTGTGTGTTGGAAGAGTGTTTCTCTCTCCAACTTTATCTATTCATTCTCTCAGATCGTTGTGTGTTGGATGAGTGTTTCTCTATCCAACTTTATCTATTCATTCTCTCATACTTTTTCGAGATATGCAAATTCAGAAAGATAGTGTTTTTCTCTCCAACTTTATCTATTCATTCTCTTAGACTTTTTCGAGACATGCAAATTCAGACTGAAAATATAGAAGAAGAAGAAGAAGAAGAGGAGAAATAATGTTTATGGTTTAAGGTTTTATCGGAAAGAAAAATCTTTTATTTTCGGTAAATTATATATATAGTCCCTCGATTACGGGATATTTGCTTTGTATCCTTCCACTACATGATTTTTTTTCTGATTATAAAAATATACAAAATAGTTATCTGAGTTTAAAAAAAAGTACTAAACTTATGGTATTATGTTAAAAAGGTAATATAAATGATATAGTAATTAATGATATCATAATAATAAATTTGAGGGTAAATTATACATTTAATACCTAAATTATATTATTTTTGTTCTATTTTGGTATTCAAATTTTATTTTATTTTTCAAAATCATACCTAACATTTAGTTTAGGTTTCATTTTTGTATCTCGCTTTTAAAAACTTAATGATGATGTTAATATGTCACCATAAAATAATGTAACATTATCATTAAAAAAATGTCATGTAAGTATTTCTGTTAATTTCTTAACATCAATAAATTAAAACTTAATTGAAAGGGAAGACTCGTAATAGTAAGATTTAACTTTTGTGAAGCTTAAATGACCAAATATGAATAAAAATACTATTGAGAGTGATAAATGACAAAATTACCCTAACTGACTAACAATCCAAAAATATCCATAAGTGTATTGATATTGGTAGAGAATAACAAGTCTATGGTGTATTAACCACTCCTCAAATCAAATCACAAGGTATGTGAACGTCGAGAAAATAATGTGAACGAAAAATTATTGTTGAATGAATGCCCATAAAGGGAATGACATGCTTCGAAAGAATTGTGTTAGAGGAACTGTATACCATGGGAATACCGATAAAGCAATGACGTGTGAGTTGAATCTCAAGCCTTTCAATAGGTTGTTGGAAAAGTGGTGTTGAATGTGACGAGAGAATTTTTAATAGATAATCAACTTAATGTGCTAAGTGCATAATATACTTTGAGTGTAACGATAATACTTAATATCTTAAATGCCACAAAACACTAAAAGATTAACTTACCCTTATATGACGTTCTAGATGAGAGAACGAGTTATGTAGTGACAAAGGAGGAAACAACCTCGTTTAATTGTGTTAACGGTGGTGCTCGTATAGTCAAGTTACCTTGATTAGCCTTGTAAGGCAATGTTGATATGTATGCTTTGTGGGAACTTATGTATGTTGTGATTGTGTGTTGATGATGATTGTTTTGATATTCATAATGCTTGGCGTGACTACTATTTTGACATCGAGTCAATGCTATATATATTGTGAGTGAGAATTATACCGATGCATATGTGAGATTAAGTTTCCCTCTATAATCTATACCCTATGGTTATGATAAGATCGAAAGATCATTAGTTATGATTGACAAGAATTGTTTCAAGACATGTGTGACACTGGATTCCCATTCATGATTTAGTAGTACCCGACTATTATGATGGCATTATGTTCTACGATTGTGTATATACGTATAATGATGTACGACTTGTGTATTATTGAAACTAAAGATCAAAATATGTTCATGGATATGCCTTTAGTTATGCACTAGAGAAAGCTTTAAACTAATATCATCGTGAAGGAAACTAATAAACCTTAAGCATGTATTGCTTCGAGCTATGAATCATGCTAGTATGTTTATGTTTATGAGATTCATGATGTACACTCTAGACTAGCAATATACTATTGAGCTTTGTAAAGTTCAACGTTCGGATGTTTCCATTCGTAGATTAGTAGTTCGAGTTTGTTCGAGGGGCACTGTCCCAACAGGATTTCCATCACCTTCCTCTAGAATATTGTATGGTTACTCTTAGTGGACATTGTATTCATAGTTCCTTTATTCATGTATTAAGATTGTAATTCTAAAATTTATATTATTTTGTTTTAAACTAAAGTGTCTTGGAGCTCAGGAATGAATAAACATTTTATAATTGTCATGTATGTCGTCTTTTGATATTCCATTTTGTGTTTTTAAATAGAAATGAAAAAGATTTGAAATCTAACAATTTTTTTCGATGTCCCAATTTAACACTTGAAGTCCTTCATATATTGATCAGGTTCGGGGTGTTCATTATTGATAATTACTATTTTTTTTGTGGAATGTATTCAAGGGAATGTTTTGCTTTTATTTTTCTTCACCTCTTTAGGTTTTTATATTCCTTTGTTGTACTTAACTATTTTTTTTTTTGACGAAATCTTAGTTTTATTTCAACAGAAAGGAAAAAAAATATTTTATATGATTGTAAGAGAAGTGATAAAAACTTGTATTTTTTTTTGGGTTATGTGTTTGAGTCTCATGTATTGAGTTTTAACTGTTTTATTTGAATATTTACATAAATGTGAAAAGATAATAACTGTCAACACACATTTTCGTCCTACTAGAATTTAAATTTCTAAAAATAGAATAGAATTTTGCTAGGATTCAAACTCCTAAAAATATGATAGAGTTCTACTATGATTTAAACTCCTAAAGATAGGATCCACAAGCACTATAAATAGCCATTGTAACTCACTATTGTAACACACGATTTACAGACAAAATATAGAGGAAAACACGGAAAATACAAAGGCAAAGCTATTGTAAACGATTCGAAAAGGAAATAAAAGGTCGCATTTTTTTTGATTTGTTCATTTCTCGCATGTGCACGTTATTTTTTTGAGATTTGGTTCGAATAACCCAAAACGTGGGTTGCGCCGATGACCAAAAATGGGTGGGGTTTCGAAGTTTCGAACCTAGATCTACCCTGAGGCGTGTTCATTTTTTATCTCCCTAATGCGTAATATCAACGTTAATTGTCTTTCAAATTTGGCTTCAATCTTTATTTTTCTTTATATTAGTCCTTTTATTTATTGTATAGATATTTTTATTTATTTATTATTTACATTATTGTCATTATATAAATATATATACGTATGTTTTTTTAAATGATTTTCAATTGATTTTTTTACACTATATATTATTATTATATATACATATATTTTTTATTTATTTATATTCATTTGGTTTTTTTTAATACTATATTTATTATTTTTATATATATATACTTTTTTTAAAATATTTTACTTATAAGCGTATTATTACTATATATATATATATTGTAATTATCTTTATTTAGTTTTTTTTACTTTATCATTATACGTATATATGTATGTTTTTAATAATTTATTTATAAGCCAATTATTATTATATGTATACTTTTATATTTGGTTTATATATTTATTTATTTTTGGTTTTGGTTTTTTTATTTATATTATATTATATTTTCATATTACTATTATTATTGTTATGATTATTATTTTTCTATTTTACTCATTTATATATATATATTTTAATATTTTATTTATTTATTTATTTATTTTTTCTTTTATTTTTTTACTTATTTTTATTCTTCATTTTTTCATTTTTTTCATTTTTTCCCTCTAACACATCTTATGACTTTTTAAGGGTATTTTCGTCAATTAATCATAGGTAAGTAATTCATGATCAAATTTTACCTTTTAATTTAAAATTACAATTTTCTTAATTAAGACAACTGGAAATTACGTAGTACCGAAAGGGCGGTTCAAGGGTGATAATCTTTCCTTGACCGTAACCGACTCCCGAGCCCGACATATTTCTGGTAAGACGCAGATCAGGTAAGAAATAGGGTATCCGATCAACCCATTTATTTTTAAATAAATGATCGGTGGCGACTCTCAATCCATATTTTTCAAGTCGAAGTCCAATCCCGATGCCCAACTAAAAGACGGTTGCGACAATAACACTCCAAAAATGATATTTATATCTAATAAATAAGATTATTTTAATTATTCTCTAATTGGATTGATGTTGCCAATTCAATAGAGATTTAATAAATAATATGTACGTTTACGAATCAAATTAATTGATTTAAATTTTTGTAAAAGATTCTAACAAAAAATTGGAAAAATTTGTAAAAGATGAAATAGAAATTAGAAAAGCCAGCTCATACAAGACCATTTACAAAGACAACCCATGCCATTAAACTTTTAGGTCGTTATCACATTATGTATCATGTGGCAATGCTACTTTAAAATAATGTATCATATTCGCTGGTTACTCAAAACACACATCGAGTAATATCGACGAATTTTCATTTAACCTCTAAATTATTATAAGGATAGGATCTTATTATATAATATAAAATTATTTTAGTTTTACAGAGATTTATGATCATTAGGTGAGTGAAAATAAATATTTGAAATTAATATTAAGAAATAAAAAGATATTCATGGGAAAAAATCAAAACCTTACAGCCCTTTTTATGGTCATCCATACCATTCACGATTCAGCAAACCCAGCTCCACCTTGCACAACATAAGGCTTTCTTGTTTGGTATTTAAGTCTATTTTTTTTTATAAAAAAACTCTTCTTGATCAAACAAAATTTCCTATCTATAATCTATATTTATAATTTATCATATGGTAAATTACACATATCAACATTATTTGATAGTTGTTCGAGAAGATTAAATCATTGAAAAGCTCGTTAAAAGGATGGGGTAATCATTAATTTTATAAAGTTAGGCATGACTGAATATCTATTATCTGATTTGTATTTAGAATTGAGATCAAAATCGAATTTGAGAGTCAATTACATAAATAAAGTTAAGTATGGCTGAATATCCCAGTGATTTCTTAATCGCCTAAGTTGCTAATTTTCTGTAAAAATATCTATATATCATCCCTTTTCTTTTGCTGGAAAAATAATTATATGATAGTAACTATGTATTGCTGATTGGAATTTAGAATGGAAAATTTTATTTAAGATGTGTGCATTTAATCACTGAGAATAAATTTCAAAATAGATAAGATTATCATTAAGTGTTTATCTTGTAAAAATTAGTATTCTTATTTATTTATTATTTTGGAATATTCTGAGATTATTATAAGATGATATCTTTATTTATTTTAGATTTAAAATTTTCTTAACTTATTGACAACTCAAGATCGCTCGATGAATTCTAGTATTTCTATTTATTAATCTTGACTATATATATATATATATATATATATATATATATATATATATATATATATATATATATATATATATATATATATATATATATATATATATATCTATATTATAGAGAATAAAGAGGTAGATGGAAAGTATTGTCAATGATAATGTGATGCTTGCTGTCAATGTAAGTTTTGTGATGCATTGATGTAAGATGTAAGTATTGCCGCTCAATGTTCGTTTATATTTTTGTAAAAGATTCACTAGAGCAAATTCCATAATTCCTTGCAGTTGTGTTCGCGGTTTGTATACAAAGGTAAACCATCTACAGGGAAGTTCCCTTCCTCTTAAAAAATTAAGGAACCTAAAGGAAAAAAAATGTTTGGTATTACAGATACAGAAGTGGTCCTCATCCAACCTCACCTTCAAACTAACTCCATTAGGAGGGGATCGCCTTCCGCCATTATTCTTATTAGCTTTATGAACTCCTCCTCACTTGACACCTTCCATGGATGAACTGCCGGTGCTTGTGCCGAATAATGTGTCCAAGAGGAATTAGTTGAAGGTAGATCTTGCTTATACACCATTGTACTCAGCACCGAATCGAAATTCTGAGGAGAATCCATCGACAAAAAGAACATGGGTACAGCTACCTTTTGATGGATATCTAAATGGCCAACCAGGTTAACGAGATCAACAAAGTCCGAAACAAAGTGCCGAGGAACGTAGAATATCTCACAACTGCAAATTATTAGGCTTTGCTCATTCTTCACGGCTTCTTTATAGTTTACTTGGAGGTGAACTGGCATTCTACTAACAACTTTATTTACCATGTCCGCTTGCTTTGAATACCAATCCGAATTTTCTTTGGTCGACGCCGCTGTCCAAGACATGGATACCTAAATCCCATCAAATGGCAGAAGACAAGTAATAACAGCGACTTAGTAGTTACTCATTATCAACAATTTCCATTTCTCAGTAACATAATGAATAAAATTTTATACCACTTCAAACTGTTTCCTTCATATAAATGGCAAATCTATTGCAAAACAAAATACCTACCAGAACAATAAATAATCGATTATAAATGGTTAAAAGAAACATATAAAACCCGAAGTCCTAGGAAAATTACTAATATAAACTAGTTCTAAATATTGAAAAGAACATGTCAAGAGTAAGCACCAAAAGAAAAGGCTAACCGAGAAGGTTTAAGTACCTTATCTGTAATCCATAGCTTAGCCTTGTCTGCCTGTAGTAGATTCCAGTAATTAAGAACGGTATCGTCTTCAACGAATAAAAAGCCGTCCGCACTAGAGTATCGATCAAATATCTTGGGCAGCTGCCTGTAAAATATGTTACGAGATAATTAGTAAACATAACAGATGCCCAGTAAAACAGGCATGACTTAAGAGCTAAGTTTCCATGATTATCAACTATTAATTGACCGTTTAACAACAGTTTGCTGCCTTTAGGAAGACTTAGTTCAGACGAAAGGAACATGCCAACAACTTAATTGACTTCATACCAAACCTAACTTACATGTCAACATACTAGGAAAAGAAAAGGCAATTATGGTTCAATCTTTGTTTAGGAAAATTCATTTGCAGTATAAGATAACTCCTTCAAGGAAATGATTAATTTTTTTTTATAAGAATAGGGCCTCATTAAAGGAAATGATTAATTGTTTACACAGTTTATTCTCAATCGAAAACTAACCATGAATCCATGGCTTTTGATTGAAAGAGTGTTTTCCCCTCAACTCCTCCTACAAGGAAAAAACCTCACTGAAGAGAGAAGGGGGAGCCTAGGTACGATGTTGCAACAGAAAGCAGAGATACTATCTAGAATCGGAAAAGAAATGGGTTGTCATGGATATAAATGAAATAAAAAAAGAGGACAATCTTTGAGATTTTAAAATATCTGATGATACTATCTAGAATCAACAAATCAAAAACGCTGCAAAACCCAGTTCAAACACCATACAACTTTAAGCAAGGACTCATTGAAATACAACTTTTGCTGCTGAAGGCTAACAAAATCCCTTTGTAAAAATAACTTCGAGTCAAATACACCTCACAAAGTATACCTAATATATTTGGAGTTAATAACTTCTTGTACAACAGAAGAAATCATGCCTGGATACCGGAACAGCTAATGAAAATGGGGTAGGCCCAATCGGAGAAAATTCTAACACCAGTAACATTCCAAGCACCTATAACCTACGAGTAAATGATTCCATCATGAAATTTTTGTGAAGCATCTGAGCCTCATACTTCCCCAAACCAATGTTAAAATTTGTATGTTACTTTCAATAGTTCACTCATTTTTGAGTTCAAAAAAACTGATTACAAGTTGCTTTATACAACACATATCACCCTCCACTACCTAATAATATTACACTCTGCTATTTACTGGTTCTTGCTTTCACTACCTCAAATTTTATAAAATAATTTATAGCATCATGATTAACATAAACTCAGAGGTTAAGATCATGAGTTACCGGCTAAGGATGAAATAAAATCAGGCAAATCTGAACTCTAATGGCTCGAAGGAAAAGCTATGTGGTAAAACTAGAATGACACTTTATTCTCCCAAGAAAAATTCAAAAGAGAAGAAAGTAAGAATATTCAATAATCAAAATTCTAAGCAAGATGCACCATAGACAAATAAATTGATAAACTAAAAGTAAAATGCCTGGGGTAAGAAACGATTCTTCAGGGAACTTACTTGTAAAGGTGAACTAATTGACCTTCTTCAACAGCAAGATCTGAATTCTTCTTTGCAGACAAAATAACCACAGTTTTAAATATCCGCCCATAAAGCAATCTCCACTCCAAGGCAGTACGTTCCACGGGACCAATGCAGAACATGATAAGCACAGCATTTCCAAAATTCTTCCTCCAACGAATCAAATTCCCAATCTCAGAACTAACCATTCCCGTTTCTTCCACTGCTAGATGGATGGATGGCAGTTTCTGAGGGATAAATTCTTTTCGATCCCCATGACCAATAGTTGCCAGTGGTCGGTCCAATTCTAATGTCATCAACCTTGGCTGCTGATAACCTACAGCAAGCAAATCTTGAAGCCAAGAAGCAGTAAACTTGAGGTCCTGCTCGGTCCAAAACCCCTCCTCTGCCATAGCATAACTCAATTCCAATATCTTCTCAAACAATTTATGCTTATTTGATCTCCATGACACCAGAAATTTGATCAAACGACCTACATTCAGGTGAAGATCCTTCTCATCTGAAAAGGGGTATGCCTTGATTCTGTCATACCGATGAACCGTAGGTGGATACACAGCTACATAACTACCAATCTCCCACAAAAGCCTCTGTCCCCAATAACCCCTCAATACATCTGAAGCCATTGTACTAACAGAAACAGGAAGCATCAAAGCCCAAAATGCTGATGAATGGTAAATCGTATTAAAGGAATTCAACGGCACCATCATACCTTGTGGCAGCACCACTTTGGGTGCATGCTCATCAAACCTAATATCAAAGGCTTCCAAACCCGATTTCCTAGTAAAATAAAACACCGAATCAACATCCGGCAACCCATTTGAAATCCCTTGCTGTATAAACTGTTTCCCACCAAAAACCTCAGTGTAAAACTCCTCATGTCCAATTTCACCTACATTTTCCAATGGTAATCCCCTCGGCCAAACCGACCGTTGCCCGAAATGAATATAAGGGTTGACTATAGTCCTATTAGGATTATCATGACTATACTGCAATATAGCTTCTTGCCTAGCTCCTTCCCCTACCAATTCTACATCAAAATGTTTCCCTAAATCATTATCAATTACTTCACCCCGAACATCGGCATCAAAGATCTTTTTAGCACCATGTTGAATCGCAAACAAATAACCAACACTTTTTCTAACGTAAGAATCATACGGTAGATGATCCACAACTCGAAAACCCAAACTAGCTTGCATATCTAAGGACAAAAAAATCGCACCTTTTAAGCTCCAGTTTCTGGGTGTCCTCGAGTTCCCAATTGCCAAAACCTGCCACCCTTTAATCTTCACCATCTTTTGCAATGCATCGGACGGGTAACTTGAAACGGAGACAACGACCCACTGCTCCGATCTGAAATTAGCATACGGTGATGTCTTGTCAGCAATGGGTTTGATTGAATTCCAGTTGATTTGAGGGAGAGATATGGAATCCATGGCGCGTTGGGTCTGGGACTGGAGGCAAAGGAGGGAAGCCATGTTGGTGGAACTGTAGACGAAGAAAACGGCGGCGACAGTGGTGACTAGGACAATGACTGCGACGATTCTGTAGAAATTCTCGGAAACCCATGTGGAGAAATCGAGTTTTTTCGACTCGGCGAATCTGTTGGATTGAACCGTAGGGAGGGGTCGGATCTGGGGAGGCTTTGGTGACTTGGGAGCTGCACGATCTTGGACCAACATTTGATTTTTTAGCCTAGAATTCACAAAGCCAAAATCTGGGTAGATCTTCCCCTATGATCCTTAGGCTACTCTCATTAGCTTGACTCGTGTGCTTTGTGTCAAGTGAAAGAGTAATCAAACAGAATTGACAGACAATCTATCTGACGGGAAGAAATGTGGCGGGTTTTGGTAGGCTTTAATGTAAGATTGTACGCAGTTGAGTCTTGGCGGATCGTTGTCCTGTCTTCTTCTGCAATTTTTTTCTATTTTATTTTGTTTTTGTTTCTAATACCATAAGATTCAACTCATTCTATTGCATTTACCACCAGACTCTGGGAAATGTGAGGCACTCCCCCTGGCCCGGAACCTTAAGGTGATGATGGCAGATAACTTAGAATCTGTTAAATGCTAATTAACATTTGCTTTAAAACAATGACTGGTTTCGAGTTGGACAAAGACACTTCCTTAGGTAATCTGATTGTAATTTCTGTCGGTAAAATAATGGCAAAATCGATGCATTAGTACGGATTGGAAATATGAACAAATAAATCGGAATAGTAAATAGGTTGTTGTGGTGTTTAGAAGTAAATTAGTCCAGGACAAAACCTGATGAGGTTAGCAGGGTGTCTTCAAAATTTGACATAATCGAAAAATAGAGCAGATAAAGTCTCAATTTTCTTGATTTTTTAAAGATTCATTCATGCTTATTAACAACTTAGCTGCTCAAGTTTAAGGATACCGAACCTGGGAGGGAGCTCATTTGATTAAGAGAAAATAATTTCAGTGATCGAAAATGTCTTATAATATACGATTTTAATTAAATTTTTTTAGATTTGCGAAAATGACCAACGAATTCGCAACGCGGTCTCGAATTCGCAACGCGAACTCCAATTTCGCAACACATTTTCCAAATTTGCAACGCGAATATGTAAATCGCAACACAGAAGTCAAATTCGCAACGCGATTTCCAAATTCGCAACACTGAATTTCAAATTCGTAACTCGATTTTTGAATTCGCAACTCGATTTTCGAATTCGTAACACGAATTTTAATTTCGCAACAGGTTTTATTTTCGAAACACAAATGTTTTGGGTATATAACTACGCAGCTGCATCAACTCATAACCTAAATCCCTAAATTGCAACTCATAACCTAAATCCCTAAATTGCAACTCATTCCATCTCCATCTATCACTCTCTCTGGCAACATCCGTTCCTATATCCAACGACATCCGTTCCTATATCCAACGACATCTTTCCCCATCTCTAATTTTTTTTACATAATTTTATTTCTATATAATTTTTCAATGATTTCTCTCCCAAATTATCAACTATCAACTTAATAAATGTATGTTTTTCTCTAAGTTAGTGATGATATGTAGTTTATAGCTCGTTTGTTTAGTAAATTAATTTACAATTTGTAGAATGAAATCATCTAATGTTGATCATGTTTGGATAGATTTGTGTTTTGGAGGGTCATGGGAGAATGTTCATTGTGTTTTACAATATATGCCTTTACCCATGAATCTTCAACTAAAACTATCATTAAAAAAGTTAACTTATAAAACTCTAATGTTACGTGTTGCAAAGAAATTGAATTTAGAGCCTCTAAGTGGATTTAGGCTATCTTATCAGAGAAAAGGTAAAGTTTATTTGTTAACCGACAATGAAGATGTTGAACGATTCATTGCTTACATTAGTGTTTCGTAAGAAGATGATGTTACATTGTATGTTGTTGAACCTAGAAGTAGTGAAGTTGGGTCAGTAGTGGGTAGTAATCAACTAAGTTCTTCAACCCCAGTTTATGGTGCTCACAATGCACAACGTTGTTATCAACCTCAAAATTTAATGGTTCCACCATAATTTCATCACCAAGAAAATTTTGTTTCACCACATTTCCAATACAAAACACAATCTCAAAACCCACAACCTTTTCCTAATCCAAATCCCAATCAACTTTCAGCACCAAATTCTGATTTTTATATTGACCAGTTAGACGATTATAAGCCAACAGAAAAAAATGTGAGTACTAGTCAGTATTCGAAATTTGATCTTGGTCTATACTCGGACTTTGATCTTGGTCAATACTCAGATTTTGATGATGTTCCAGAAGAAGAAATAGACCCTGTGTGTAATGATTTTGATATTGGTCAATACCTAAATTTTGATGATGAAACAGCCGCTGCCGAGGAAGATGTTGTTGATAATAATGAGGAGGAAGTTACGACTGTGAATGAACATGTTGAACATTCATTCTGTAATTCATATAACCTTGAAGAAGAAAAAGAAGAAGAATAAGTCCCCGAAAAAAAGTTATTCCAGAACTACTTCAGATACCGGAAGAAGAGTTGGTAAAGATAGCAGTTGATTGTTACACAAAAGTTATTCGTATCAAGAAAGATGATTGTTTTGATACAAAGGAAGACTTGAAGATAGCATTGTATACGAAATGTGTGGAAGATGGCTATCAACTAAAAGTTAACAAATCAAGCAAAGATCGTTTCGAAACAAAGTGTATGATTGACAAAAACTGTACGTGGCGTATGATTGCAAAGAGGATAAAAGATTGTGAAATGTTTCAAGTTAGGACTTTTATTGATAAACATACATGTTCAATAACCCAAGTTTTTCCTCACCATAGACAGGCAAACAAAAAGGTGTTGGGTGGTTTTCTGGCTGAGTTAATGTTTTTGAATGGCAGGGTATATCGGGGACATGAAATTATGACTGACATGAATGCTCGGTTCAAGATTAGTATCTCATATTCTCAAGCTTGGAGAGCCAAATGTTATGCCTTGGAATTGTTGAGGGTGTCTCCAGAAGCATCGTTTGCCTAACTGTCGGCTTATTGTCACAATTTAAAGCTTAAAAATCCTGGGTCGATAACTCATATCAAACAGATAGAGATGGACGCTTTGAGTTGCTGTTTATCGCCATTGGTGATGCGGTTAGTAAATCAATATAATTTTATTGACTCATTTTTGTTAGTTACATGCATTTCACATTTAAATGATTATATTTTTTGTGTATATTATTTTGTAGATTCGTTCATTTATTACTTGCATGTACCCAGTTATTATAGTTGACGAAGCACATTTAAAAGGTCGATACCTTGGAGTAAACTTATTAGCAGTAGCCATGGATGCTAACAATAGGATACTGCCAATAGCTTACGGGGTTGGAAAATCTGAAACATCTGATTCATGGACATGGTTTATGGGGCATCTTAGGGATTACATAGGTCCTATTAGCAATCTGACAATAATATCAAATAGGGAAAACTCAATTGACAACGCTGTTAGAACGTGTTTCCCAGATGCTTTTCATGGATTTTGTGATGTTCATTTGTACAGGAATCTAAAATCAAGGTCTGCTAGTACAAAAAATCACAAATGGACATACTGGAAGACTGTAAAAGCTTATCGGGAAGTGGATTTTAATAAGCATATAAATTGTTTAAGACGTCTTTTGCCTCAATGTGCTCAAACAATAGAAGATGTCGGGTTTGAAAGATGGTCAAGAGTACATCAACTTGGAGCAAGATATGGTTTCATGACGTCTAATAATGTAGAATCAATCAACGCTCTAAGTCGTCATTCCCGAAAATTACCTATTACTATATTAATGGAGTTTTTTCGAGCCTCTATTAAACAGTGATACTACAAGAAAAGAAACCATGCAGGTATTATTTCTTTAAATTCGTAACTTATCATATTTATATATTTTACTAAGTATTATTTATTTAAATTTACAGGAACATTGGAACGTCGTGTTACACCATGGACTGAAAAAAAGATAAAGAAACGTGTTGTGAAGTCAACATCATGGAGAGTTGAACCATGTTCAAACACTTTGTTTGAAGTATTGGATAATAACTTAACTGGGCTTGTCGATCTAAATGCAAAGACGTGTAGTTGTATGAAATGGAAAACATCTGATTATCCGTGTGGAAATGTTATAAAAGTTGCTCTTCATCTAAACCAAGGTGATTCAAGCGCATAGCTATGGATTGCTACACTACAGAAGTATATCGACAGACTTATGCCGAGATTGTCTACCCTATTCCACATCCTTCTGAGTGGGACATATCAGATGACTTACAAACAGTTTTGCCACCAGTCATGGACAGCATGCTACCTGGCCGACAAAAAAATCACGATCGTATACCGTCTAAGGGTGAAGAGAAGAGGATATCGACATGTAGTCGGTACAAGGAAAGTGGTCATACAAGGTTGACCTGTGGATCACCAGTGCCATCACAATCATCTTTTCCTCTACCAAAATATGGATCCTCATCAAAATCCAAAGCTCATATGGTGCTAAGCAAAAGGAAATCAAAATTGCAATCAAAATCAAAATCCCAATCACAACTGGCTTCACCTTTTGGGACATATTAACTTAGGTGATTTTTAAATGCAAACATTGTATTATGTGTATTTTATGTGTGAATGCATACATTTTCAGTTAGACATGCATTAGTAGCTTGTGTTTGAACATTGCTATGATATGTTCAATTGTTATCACTTATCAGATTGTTGTTTGTTATCTTTTTGAAGGTGTTTTCCTTGAATTCGCAACTCAAAAGTCAAATTCACGTTGCGATTTTTTGTTGCAATTATTGCGAAAGTCAAATTCGCAACGCGAAAGTCAAATTCGCGTTGCGATTGTTGCGAAAGTCAAATTCGAAACGCGAAAGCGTACCTTCAACATGTCTTTTTTGCCTTCAACATAATGCAGATTTAAATTTTCTTAAACAACAAATCAACTTTTACAAATCAATTAAACAAGTAAAAAATAATTCTTATTTACACATCTAAAAAAAACAAATCAACAGCACATTGATACAATTAGCCCCAGATAGCAAATTTCACGCAGCTCACTTCAGGATTAACCTGCATAAACCAAATATTTGCTCAAACAACACTTTCTACACATCTAAAACCAACAAATAACAAATTATTGAATTCTAGGTACTTAACCAAACATTTTTAAACCAACAAAGAGTATATATGTTAACAACACTTGCTCAAACTTACCAATAACAAATGGTTGTTTATACACACTTTCAGCACGCAGATGCAGGTAGGCAACGTCTCGAATATATCGCTCTAGCCATAAAATGACAAAACCACAACCCTACTGCACCTCTATCTCTATCTGTGGGAGGTAGAAACTGTTTACCTCCTATCGTCAAACATTCCAATCACATGCATACAAGAGGACCACAATCCCCTCTGGCTCCAGCCGTTTGTTGTGGCGCTGTCTCATCTCTCATCATTATAACTTTGAACTTTTTTGGCTTCTTGTTTCCAGAATTAGTCCAATAATCAATCGCATCCAAGTATTTAGCCAAATGAGCGCTCCATCCCTTACAAATATTATCTTTCAAATCATACAATAGTATGTAATTCAACATGCTGTCATATACTATCGTCTTCAGGGATGGGAGTTAAAGCTCGACGAGAAGCCAATGACGACGTTCCATAACAGGGATAAACACCTGCAATCATAAATAATAATTCAATTGCACACATCAAATAAAATTTATGAACACCTTTAAAATATTCAAAAATAATATATTAACCTTATTGACCTCCCACCACGCAGGATAAAGCTTAGTTTTTCCATTACCCAACGCATATGAAGCGTCTCTCTGATCCTTCAAGTGAGCTACGTGAAAAGACGAAGGCATAATAATCCATCGCGTCTTTTTTATTTTCTTTAATTTCCTTATAATCTGAAGACGTGACACTCATGCATCAATATGTTGTGGATAAAAAAATACATATATTAGTGAATTTAATAAATTTAAAAAAAAAATAATCAAAATGCAATATAAGAAGAATATAAGACTTACCCCCATTCAAAATAGTCATTCTCTTCAACCCCTAATAAAACACCCCACCAAGACCGATCAAGAAAGAAATGCATACTATCGTTGATTTTGCATATGTCAGCGTAACACCCCTGGCTCTGCTCATGTAGATAAAAATCATGCGGTCTTAGCCCAAAGAGTATTATCCATAATTGTGTATGGTAGTGTTCTCCTCTCCTGCTAAAGAATAGTACTGGTCGGTAACTCATATGAAAGCCAACTCTCATCCATCATATCGGGCACGTGAGGGGGTTTATCAATATGTCGACATAGTATGCCATGTGAATCGGGCTCTTGAACGGTGGGAGAGACCTCTTGAACGATGACATGGGCCTCTTGAACGGTGGGAGGGGCCTCTTGAATGATGACAGGTGAATCGGGCTTCTTCTTACGGAGTCTTGGCACTATTAGGGTGAAAGGAGACGTAATGGCACATGCACGACGTCTGATGTGTGAACCCCATCGTGCAAGAAAAACCCGACATAAAGCATCTACCTTATCGGGCAGCTAAAAATAAATTAATACATAAATAAGTAAATAAATAAATAATGCTGAAAAAATGTTATTTGCATTTTTAGTATAGTATTAAATAAACTTACCTCATTGCGTAGAGTATAAACCTCATTCTGTAACGATAAAACAATCTCACGTAGAGCGGCTACCTCATCACGTAAAGTAGATACCTCACCACGTAAAGCACCATTGTCATCGCGTAAAACATCTACCTCACCACGTAAAGACCGTACCTCATCACGCCAAGCACCATTGTCGTCACGTAAAGTACCGACCTCATCACGCAAAGCACTGACCTCATCACGTAACTCCCCTAACTCATCCCATGGAGGTGGAGAACGTGGAGATAAATGGTGTGGCATCTTTGTCGGTCGCCTATCATGAGGTGATGGTGGAGAAGAGGCTCGATGATGTGATGAAATAGGTGATGGCTCTCGGTGTGGAGGTGTATAATCAGCTCGATCAGGTGTATCATGAGGTGATGGTGGAGAAGAGGCTCGATGATGTGATGGAATAGGTGATGGCTCTCGGTGTGGAGGTGTATAATCAGCTCGATCAGGTGATGGCTCTCGAAGTAGGGGGTGCTCATCATCCGTCCCATCAAAAAAACGCTTACTAGCTTGCCACCAATCAGTGGCAAGCTCAGCCTCTGTGGGTGTCAGACTCTGTAATGGATAGTTTGCCTCCTAACAATATAAAAGCTCAAACAAAGTCAAACATCTACTAGTAATAATTTGTTTATATATGGTAATATTTGTGTTAACTTACATCATTCATCGTAGTATATGGTAATAAATCTTCTCAATCCAGCAGTCGGATCCTCTTCCAGGTAATAGCCCTAGGAATATCATTTGAATTTTTTCTTGCATATGTCCACATGCTAGGAAAAGCCTCAAATATTCAAATCTACAAACATTAGTAATTGTTAAATAATTAATTAAAATTTTGGAAACATTATATAGAAATTCTTACCTTAAAGGCCCAAATAAAGCCTACCAAAGTGTATTTGGAACCATCGCCACACAAACTACGACAGTCCTTAAAGACATACGACAACTTTTTCCAAGTAGCTTTCCATAGATATGAACCCCAGGGAAACACGTTCCATGCATTTAGGTCCTCTACCAATAATATTAGGTCCTCAGAAATAGGTTGTCTGGCCTCTTTGCCTAAAAAGCCGGCATTCAAAAGTAATAAAAGGCATACTCGGACAACATCAAGGTCATCCATTTGAGTAAAACCATCTTTAAGAAGTAATATTTTCAAGTCGTCGACGTATAAACTGGGCTTCACCTTTGCCAGCTCAGGAAAAACCCGAGATAACCATGATGGGCGGGCGATATGACTAGTGTACCGACCTACTTCATCATGTCTGAAACGTAGACCATTGATTAAGCAAAACTCCTCCCGCCCAAAACAAGTATACGCCGGTAGAAAATGAAACCATATCTCTTTATCACCACGTTGTATCCTCTCGGGTAGATAGTTAGTCATGGTCTGAAGAAACAAATGGGTCAACATAGCATCTCCACATGGATGTTGTACTTTCAGCCATGGCCCGAAGCAAGTATCCTCAAACAATTTTCTTTGTACAGGTGTAAGTGTTGACGCTATTGTAGTGGCTAGGCTTAATTTATTCCTTAGAGTCAATGTTGAACTATGTTTTGATATAACAATTTAAGGCAAAATGGTTTTTGGACTTGAATTGAATTTACAAAATGTTTTTGGACTTAATTTAATTTATTCAAAGTTTTAAAAGGTTTCAAAAATAATTCAAGGTCCATTAAAATTGGATTTGAGAAAAAATGCTAAAGGGTGTCAAAGTGCATCCATGCATCCCTGCAGTGCATCCATGCATCCCTGCAGTGCATCCATGCATCCCTGCAATGCATCCATGCATCTGCACTAATGCATCGATGCATCATGCAATGCATCCATGCATCCAAACATCGAATGCAATTAGTGCATCGATGCATCTTGCTATGCATCGATGCATCCTTACCATGCATCGATGCATCATGTCATGCATCCATGCATCCTGCCATGCATCCATGCATCAAGGCTGCAACGGCTAGTAACGGCTAGTTTATTTGAATTTAATGAAGGGGTATCGATGCACCTTGATCATGCATCGATGCATCATGTTATGGGCAGCCTTTTTGAGTAGAAAAATCATCCCCAAACGACTCCAAAACATCCTCAACGGTTATATACGACATCGAACACATTTCAAGCTATAAATACAAGCTAAAGACACTTGAAGAAGTAAGAGAACAACCATCCAAGCAATCAAACACAAGAGAAGAGTTTTTCATTCTTATTTCATCTTTCTCTTGTAAATATTTTGTTCTTGTGAGCTTAATTCTTGTAAACACATACCTTAGAGAGGTTTTCTTGTTTACATTTCTTATCCTTTTGTAAAGGGGAAAGGTTCTAGTTTAGCCCGAAAAAACTAGGGAGTTGTAAGGTTATCTCTTTGTCCTCAAAAGAAAGAACAAATTAGTGAATTTGTTGGAAAATCCTTGGTGAGGAGCTAAGGTAGTGGATGTAGACTTTGGTTGATAAAGTCGAACCACTCTAAATCGCTGTGCAATTTTCTATCTTTCAATCTCCTTACTCCCTAAACTTAAAACCATTCCGACCCCTCTTTGCAAACCATTCCGATTGTCGATTCGAGCTTCCAAAAATCCTAACAATTGGCATCAGAGCCTAACTCGTTAAGAAGGTTTAACCACCTTGAGACGATCCTCGAAGAAGCTCTACCAATTCCTGACGCAACCGAAAGAAATGACTTTTTCCTCCGGTGCTTATTATCTTGAAGAATATCCTATTATGGATTCACAACTGGTCAACAAGCCACCCTTCTTCAATGGAGCAAATTATGCACATTGGAAGAACAAGATGATGTACTTTATTCAATCCTACAATCTAGGAGCTTGGTACTCAATCATGGACGGTTACTCCTCTCCACCCGGTAAGTACAACGATTGGAGTAGAGAAGAGCAGAAAAATTTTCAGCTTAATTCTAAGGCTATACATATTCTATTTTGTGCTTTAGGCCCAAATGAATATGGAAGAGTTTCATCTTGTTCCAGTGCCAAAGAGATTTGGGATAAGCTCCAAGTCACTCATGAAGGAACCGACGAAGTGAGGGAATTAAAGAAAAGTCTTCTCAACCATAGCTACGAGAACTTCAAGATGAAACCCAATGAAGACATCAAAGCTATGACGGATAGATTTACCGTGATTGTCAATGGTCTCAAGGGATATGGAGTAGTAATCCCAAATGAGAAGCTTATGAGGAAGATGATATACTCTCTTCTAAAGGAGTGGCAATCAAAGAAGACGGCCATTATCGAAGCAAGAAACCTAAAGTCTCTCACTCTCGACGAGCTAATTGGTTCCCTTCTCACTCATGAGATGATGGTGAAGGATGATGAAGAAAGGGAAGAGAAGAAAAACAAGAAAAACAAGAAGAATAAGGAGGTAGGCATTGCCTTCAAATCCACCAATGAAAGCTATCAAGATTCAAGTGATGAGGTGGATGAAGACGATGATGAACAAGAAGAAGAGATGGTCAAGCTATTGAAGGAACTCAAGAGATTCATGATTTCCAAGGAAGTGAAACATGAATCAACCAAGAAGAAGAGTCCCCTGATATGTTTCAATTGTCAAAGAAAGGGGCATGTCAAGTATGAATGTCCTCTTCTAAAGAAAAAGGGGAAGAAGGCATTTGTTGCATCTTGGAGTGATGAAGATGATTCTAATGATGAAGATGAGGTAGTCAACCTATGCCTCATGACCACTCAAGAAGAATTCGAGGTATCTTCTAACTCAAATGAATTTAATTCATTTACTTTTGATGAGTTACAAGATGCTTATAATAGGTTGTATTTGGGATTTGAGACCATGAATTTAAAATATACGAAATTAATTTCAAAACTCAAAATTAAAGATAATTTGATTTTGAAAGCAAAAGTTGATTTTGAAAATCAAAATGAAATTTTGAAAAATTATTTAGAGCTTTCAAAAATCAAAATAAATGACTTAGAAAAAGAAAATTTTGAGTTAGGAGTTAAGCTTGAAGGCTTAACAAAAGAAAAAAAATTAATTTCTAAAAATAACCTATTATGTTTAAAAATGGCAAAATGCTCACATTGTCATTTTTATGGTCATTTGGAACATACTCGTCCTTTAAAGAAAGGAAAACATTTTAAAATTAGGCAAGTATGGGTTCCAAAAGGAACAAGGGGCATTGAAACTAACGTTCAAGGATCCAAAGCAATTTGGATACCAAAATCTACTTAAATTTCTCTTGTAGGTGTGTGGGAGCAATAGTGATGAAAATGATGATATTCAAGATGATCTAGCCACACATGAAAAAGGAATGGGTAACCTCTAAGCTTAATGTTTTTAATTTGGTATTTGGTTGCTCATTTGATTTTAAGCATGCATGAGTTTTGGTTTTAAATGTTTATACATTATTGTTTTAATCTCATGTATGTTAAAAAGGTTTTATGATGAACATTTTAAAGTTTTAATGATTTTTTTTAATTTTTAGTTCATCATAAGGAATTTTGGTCAAAATTGGTTTTAATGCAAATGATATCACTCTAACAATTGATATCAACTTTTCAAATGTTTTGATTTTATAAATTTTAATATTTTGACCTAAATTTAAATGTTTATGCATGTGGTTTAAATGAAAATGATATCTCTCTAACAATTGATATCAAAATTTTCAAATGCATAACATTTTTGGAAAACTTTATGCATATGCACTTAATTTCAATAATTGATCTTGCATAAAGTATTTTAGACTTGGATGTATTGAATTTCATGTGCTACTAACATATTTGTTATTCTTTGTTGAAATTCAATTTTGTTTAAGTGTCATGATCCTAAAGCTAAATTTTGTTTGGAATGCATTTATTGGGGGGGAGCTTTGATTTTTCAAATGATTTTTAAATGTCAAATTTACTACTTACTCTCCAAAGTTATTTTGAACTTCAAAGATTGAATTATTTTTTATATAACAAAAAGGGGGAGAAGTTTGTGGTTTGAAAAATTCAATTTCTTAATGAAAAATGGGGAGCTTAACATTTTCATATATTTTCCAACAATTGGTAACAATTGATATCTTTTTCATTAAACAATTTATTAAGGGGGAGTTTTGCCAAAAACAATTTTTCAAATGTTTTGTTATATCAAAAAGGGGGAGATTGTTGAACTATGTTTTGATATAACAATTTAAGGCAAAATGGTTTTTGGACTTGAATTGAATTTACAAAATGTTTTTGGACTTAATTGAATTTATTCAAAGTTTTAAAAGGTTTCAAAAATAATTCAAAGTCCATTAAAATTGGATTTGAGCAAAAATGCTAAAGGGTGTCAAAGTGCATCCATGCATCCCTGCAGTGCATCCATGCATCCCTGCAATGCATCCATGCATCTGCACTAATGCATCGATGAATCATGCAATGCATCCATGCATCCAAACATCGAATGCAATTAGTGCATCGATGCATCTTGCTATGCATCCTTGCCATGCATCGAGGCATCCTGACATGCATCCATGCATCAAGGCTGCAACGGCTAGTAACGGCTAGTTTATTTGAATTTAATGAAGGGGTATCGATGCACCTTGATCATGCATCGATGCATCATGTTATGGGCAACCTTTTTGAGTAGAAAAATTATCCCCAAACGACTCCAAAACATCCCCAACGGTTATATACGACATCGAACACATTCCAAGCTATAAATACAAGCTAAAGACACTTGAAGAAGTAAGAGAACAACCATCCAAGCAATCAAACACAAGAGAAGAGTTTTTCATTCTTATTTCATCTTTCTCTTGTAAATATTTTGTTCTTGTGAGCTTAATTCTTGTAAACACCTACCTTAGAGAGGTTTTCTTGTTTACATTTCTTATCCTTTTGTAAAGGGGAAAGGTTCTAGTTTAGCCCGGAAAAACTAGGGAGTTGTAAGGTTATCTCTTTGTCCTCAAAAGAAAGAACAAATTAGTGAATTTGTTGGAAAATCCTTGGTGAGGAGCTAAGGTAGTGGATGTAGACTTTGGTTGATAAAGTCGAACCACTCTAAATCGCTGTGCAATTTTCTATCTTTCAATCTCCTTACTCCCTAAACTTAAAACCATTCCGACCCCTCTTTGCAAACCATTCCGGTTGTCGATTCGAGCTTCCGAAAATCCTAACAGTCAATGAAGCCGAAAAAATTTTCTAACAAATACAATAAACATACCAAGTTAGATATACCAAAAACTACAAATTATACATTATAACAGACATGATATTAAACAGTGAAACCAAAACCAAATATGTTTCAAACTAGCACGATATTCACCCAAGTCATTATTCTATCATAGTTTTTTGGTTGAAGTAATGCAATTCATTCAAGTTTCAATTTGCAGAAAAATAGTAGTTTCTAAAACTTAAATTCGCAACACGAAAATGAAAATCGCAACGTGAAACTAAATTGCGTTGCGATTTTCATTTTCTCATTGCGATTTTCGTGTTACGAATTTCATTTTCGTGTTGCGAATTTAAGTTTCAAAATTCTTCTGCAAATTGAAACTCGAATGAATTGCATTACTTCAACCAAAAGACAAAACAAAGACAAATACTAACTTCACAGGGTTAAAGACTAAACAATTTAGCAGTATTGGCAGCAACCGAATGAATTTACTAAGCAATCTAAGTGAATGGTTAATCTATATATTGAAATTACCAGTAAATTTATCATCAATTTAAATATGAAAAATATATAATAATGCAAAAATTTCAAAATAAAAATAATTAAAAAAACTAATCCTCGGTGGTTGATTTTCCATTTGTGGCATTGAATGGTTGTGAGAGTGGCTCTGAGAGATGGAGATAGACGGATTTCGCTGGAGATGGGGACGAATTTCGCCAAAGATGAGGACGGATATCGTCGTAGAGAGTGAGAGATGGAGAAGGGACTGAGTTGTGATTTTGGATTTTAGGTTATGAGTTACGATTATACTGTTTATATTTGTGTTGCGAAATTACTATTGTGTTTCAAATTCGAAAATAAAATTCGCGTTACGAAAATAAATAAGCTTTGCGAATTTGACTTCTGTGTTGCGAATTTGAAAAATCGCATTGTGATTTACATATTTGCGTTACGAATTTGAAAACTGTGTTCCGAAATTGGAGTTCGCATTGCGAATTTATTGATCATTTTCGCAAATCCAAAAAAAATGATTAAAATCATATATTATAAGGCATTTTCGATCACTGAAATTATTTTCTCTTTGATTAATGCAGTTCATTTAAGGGAGGAAAAATATTTAATAGATGATTTTCAATGAGTTTAAAGTTGAAATTTCTTAGTGCAATTTTTTCAATGGAATCTCCAATCAGTAAAAGAATCATACAAAGGTAAACCATGTAGAGGGAAGTTCCCTTCCCCTTAAAAAGAATGAACGAACCAAAAGGAAAAATAAACATTGTTTGGTATTACAGTTACAAAAGTGGTCCTCATCAACCTCACCTTCAAACCAACTCCGTTAGGAGGGGATCGCCTTCCGCCATTATTCTTATTATCTTTATGAATTCCTCTTCACTCGACACCTTCCACGGATGAACTGCCGGTGCTTGTGCAGAATAATGTGTCCAAGAGGAATTAGTTGAAGGTAGATCTTGCTTATACACCATTGAACTCAGCACCGAATCAAAATTCTGAGGAGAATCCATCGACAAAAAGAACATGGGTACAGCTACCTTTTGATGGATATCTAAATGGCCTACCAGGTTAACGAGATCAACAAAGTCCGCGACAAAGTGCCGATGAACGTAGAATATCTCACAACTGCAAATTATGAAGCTTTGCTCATTCTTTACAACTTCTTTATAGTTTACTTGGAGGTGAACCGGCATTGTACTAACAACTTTGTTTACCAAGTCCGCTTGCTTTGAATGCCAACCCGAATTTTCTTTGGTTGACGACGTTGTCCAAGACATGGATACCTAAATACCATCAAATGGCAGAAGACAAATAATAACAGCGACTTAGTAGTTTACTCGTGATCAACAATTTCCATTTCTCAGGAACATAATGCATAAAATTTTATACCAATTCAAACTGTTTCCTCCATATAAATTGCATATCTAATTTAAAGCACAAATAAGTAGCAGAATAATTTATAATCGTTTATAAATGGTTAAAAGAAACAAATAAAAGCCGAGGTCCTAGCGACAAAAATTACTGATAAAAACTATTTTAAATATTTAAAACATGTTAAGAGTAGGCATAAAAAAAGAAGGAAAAAAAGAAGCTAACTGAGAAGGCATAGGTACCTTATCTGTAATCCATAGCTTAGTCTTGTCTGCCTGTAGTAGATTCCAGTAATTAAGAACGGTATCATCTTCAACGAATAAAAAGCCATCCACACTAGAGAATTGATCAAAGATCTTGGGCAGCTGCCTGTAAAATATGTTACGAGATAATTAGTAAACATGACAGATGCCCTGTAAAACAGGCATGACTTTACTTAGAGCTAAGTTTCCATGACTATTACTATGAATTGACCATTTAACAACAATTTTCTGCCTTCAGGAAGACTTAGTTCAGAAGAAAGAAACACACCAATAACTTTTTTTTATAGGAATTGAGGCCTCATTAAAAAACCCCTTCATGATTTAAGGAACTCATATTGAATTCCTTAATCAGAGGAAGGAGGAAAAGAGTGCCTTAAACTTTATTAATAAAGATACATAAGATTTACAATAATAAGATAAAACCCTTACAAACAACCTAATAACCCAAATTAAAATATCCCAACAACAAAGTAAAATTAACCAATACCAGACTTAGCCAACCCATCAGCCTCAATATTGGATGTCCTAGCCACCCATCTAATAACTCCCTCGACTTCTTTGAGTTTAACAGCTACCTCCCTAACAATGGAGGCATAGAAAACAAGACAACAAGATCCATCCTTAATCCAATCCACTACCATTTTACAATCTGATTCTATAATCAACCGACCCTTAATACCTCCTCTCACTGAGTGAAACAAATTAAACCCTCCTTAACAGCCTTTAACTCCATCAGAATCGGTGGACCCAGACCAGAAGCCGTCTTAAAAGAACCTAAAAGTAGACCTTCATCTCTTAGAATACCTGCAATTCCACTGCTCTTCCAGTCAGAACTAGTAGCTGCATCCACATTCAATTTGACAAAGCCCTTAGGAGGGAGGGACCACGGGATGGTAGAGACAATTGATTTGTTTGGAGGGAAACATGAATCCCCAAGGGAAGGGTCACTGATAAGGGAATCCAAAGAAATGACCGAATCTGCAAACTTAGCTAGGAACCAAGATGCAAGCCTTACTCTAGCTAAGTAAAATAAATTAGTTTGATCTAACTTCCCTCTTTCGAAGACGATGTCATTTCTAACTTTCCAAACAATCCACATAACAACAGCCGGAATAAAGTTCCAAATAGTAGAACTGGAATTTAGATCTTCCCAAGCTAGAAGAAAGTTTTGCGCATTTCCATGTAAGACCTAACTGATACTCCAATACTGCAAAAAATTATTCCACAAAGACCACACGACAAAACAAGAGAGAAATAAATGAGAAGAGGATTCATCCACCAAATTACATAAAGGACATGAAAGATCTACAATATCCGAAACCTCTCTTTTAGCCAGTTCAGTCCTCACTGGTAGTTTTTGAAGGACCACCTGCCGCATAAAAGTCTCAATCCTTGGTGGCACCAATCCTTTCCACAAAATTTTCTTCCAAAAAGAGTTCTCCTGAGAAACCGATGAACAAATCTTCACACATGAATTAACAGAATAAACACCATCCCTTTCCCTTTCCAGATCAGAGCATCGCTGACATCTTTAGACAAGCAAAAATTAGAAATGATTGTCATCAGATTAGTCCACTGTTCAAATTCCCAATCAGCCAAATTCATCCTCAATCGAATATTCCAAATCCAACCTAAAGAACTAAACTCGCCGAAATCAATCAATTTACCACTCTGATTTGAAGAGATAGCAAACAGCCTTGGGAAAGAGACCTTAAGAGGGCAGTCCATTGCCCATTTGTCCTGTCAAAAACGGATAAACTGACCACAATCAACTTGAATTCTGCACATACTTCGAAATTTTGAGCCAAATGAGTCTTCTTTAAAATGAGAATTAACCACTGAACTCCAAATCCAAGAGGATTGAGCTGGTATCTTGCTATTGAACAGTAAAGAGTAGGGATCCAGATTGTATTTTGAACATATCAACCTCCTCCAAACAGCATTCCTTTCATTAGCAAACCTCCAAGATCATTTCCCCAGTAGAGCTCTGTTCATATTAATAATATTCAACACTCCCAAACCTCCCTCCTCCTTAGATTTGCACACATTGGGCCAGTTGACCCAATGAATCTTGTTTTTATCCGTTCCACCTCCCCATAGGAATTTAGACATTATGGAATTTAGTTTGGAATTAACCGAGGAAGGAATTTTAAACAGTGATAAATAGTATGTTGGAAGTGAACAGAGAACCGATTTAATCAAGACTAACCTCCCTGCCAATGAAAGAGTGTTCGATTTCCAACCTGCAAGCTTCTTGTTAAATTGTAAAACCATCGGATCCCAAAGAGAGGAAGAATTCCTAGATGCACCGAGAGGCAAACCTAGATATTCAGAGGGAAAATTCCCAACTGCACAACCAATAGACGAGGCCTACTCCTCAACCTCCTCTGCAGCCGTATTAACACCAAATAATCTGCTTTTCTTCAAATTCAATTGAAGGCCAGAAATGAGTTCAAACACTCTTAGGACCCTCTTAACATTTAAAATCTAATTCTTCAAAGCTCCACAGAAAATAATTAAGCCATCTGCAAATTGCAGATGAGATAAATTAAAAGTCGTCTCATTTCTTCCAAATTGCAGTCCATAAAACAGTCCCTCAGATACTGCTTTTAAAACCAGTAAGTTTAGAAGTTTCCCAACCAAGTTGAAAAGCATAGGAGATAGAGAACAGCCCTGACGGAGACCCCTTGCTATAGGGAATTCCTGAGAAGGGACCCCATTAATCAAAACTGAAATTGAGGTTGTTGTTACACATTGTCTGATCCAACTCCTCCATTTGAAGCCAAATCCTATTTTCTCCATAACAGTAAAAAGAATGGACCAATCCACAGTATCATAGGCCTTTTGGAAGTCCACTTTAAACACACATCCTTTAAGCCCTTTCCTCCTCCAAAAGTCAACTCCCTCATTAGCTATAAGAGAGCAATCTAGTATTTGATGACCTAGAATAAATGCAAACTGCGTTGGGCTGATCAAACCAGTAATACAATTCCTTAATCTCCTTGAAAGACATTTTGAAAGGATCTTGTACAACCCTCCTACAAGGCTTATGGGTCTAAAATCATCTAATCCACCAATATTAGACACCTTGGGAGTAAGAGTAATGAAAGTATGATTAACTCCATGTTCCCAATCTTTCCCCATATAGAAATTATGAAAAAATTTCAGAATATCTACCTTTAGAATAGACCAAAATCTCTTGAAAAAGCCCATATTTAATCCATCCGGTCCGGGAGCTTTGTTACTATCACACGATTGAAGAGTTTCCCAAATTTCTTCCTCTGTAAATTCTCTTTCCAAAAACACACTTTGCTCCACAGAAATTCTGGAAAAATTCAGCTTCAAATCTTCAACTTCCAAGGTAGACTTAGAATTATAGATTCCAAAAAAATGGTCCTTAACAGTAGCTTTGATGATAGCTGGATCTTGAATAACCTCACCACTGATATTTAGAACACTCATAAAATTCCTCTTTCTCCTGACTGAAGCACATGCATGGAAAAATCTTGTATTACGATCCCCTGCTTGCACCCATATTGATCTCGATTTTTGAAACCAAATTTGTTCTTCAATTTTATAAAGCTTCCATAATTCTGCTCTCATAGTCCTCAATTCTGCAGCTTTTTCACGTCCATTATAGTCTTGCATTTGCTGGAAATTTTCCTCTGCTAAGTGGATATTCCTTTCTAATTCTGCAATTTCTACAGCTGGGTATTGATCTCTATTCCCTGCCCATTCCTTGATCGCCAATTTGGTAGATTTCAGGATAGAAAAAATTCCAGCTCTTTTGTGTTTACTCTTGCAGTTTTGTACAGCAGAGCCAACTAAATTCTGAAAACCTTCTTCATCCATCAAATAACTAAATAACCTAAATGATTTTTTACCCCAACTAACTCCACCATTCTCAAGAAAAATGGCATTGTGATCTGATAAAGCCATAGGTAACAAATACTATATAGTCTCAGGAAAGGCTTCCAAGAAACGGACATCAACAAGGAACATGTCCAGTCTAACAAAGGTGGGTATATCTTGATTGCTACACAATGTGAACCTACCCCCATGCAGAGGTAAATCAATTAAACCTGTCTGTTGGATAAAATGACTGAAAATTCTAATTGAATTTATGTTTTAGGCTCTTCCAATCTTCTCCTCTTCTGAAAGATACACATTAAAATCACCTCCCACACAAAGAGGAATACTATGACCACAAATAAAACCAGCTAACTCTTCAAAAAAGCAAGCTTTTTCTTCTTCAACAGTAAGACCATAAACATTGATAAAACCACACCTAAGTTGTGAAGTTCGAAATTTCCCAAAAGTAGCAATGAACCTTCTGTTTATAACATGATTTTCCACTTCAAACATGCCCTCATCCCAACAACTCAATAAACCTCCAGAAGAACCCACTGCTGGAGATTCTGTAAACCCTTGAAGGGTATTCAAGCCACTCCTCAAAAATTGCCTCTGAATCTTCTCCATTTTCGTTTCTTGAAGCAAAAGAAAAATAGGGCGTTTCTTTAGAACTAAATTTTGAACAGACCTTTGTCTTTCTATTCTTCCCAATCCCCGAACGTTCCATGAAATAATTGCTAATTGGTTAATCATCACAAAAATAAAAAAACTAGAATTGCCAAGAAAATCGAAGCTCAAACCAGCCTCAAATCTTCCTCCAACTTAATATTTTTTTCCAAAAAAGTTGATTTCCCTTCCTTGAAAGACACCCCCAAAAGCTTACTGACTTCCCAAGTAGCTAAGGCTTCCTCCAATAGAACTGAAAAAGCTGGAGAAGAAACTGTTGAAATGCTTGCCTGATCCAATGCCTCCCTTATCAACAACCTTTTGGCTCTTCGAATCAATGCAGTGGAATTGAAATCAGAATCATCACCTTCTGAAAACCACCCTTCACACGTATTACCCAAACTGCTATTAGCAACATGCCTCTCCTCAGTAGACTCCACACAACCATCCATATTAAAATCTGTTATTGGACTGACTGGCAGAACTGAATTTAGCACCAAGTCCTTACCCTTTAGCTTGGCTAAGGCTTCCTCTTCTGCAGTTAATGGCCAATGTCTTCTCTCCCTTGATCTCGAATATACCCTTTTATAACTAACCGTTCTTCTCCTTTCCAACGGCTCACTCCTAGTAGTTAAAGATGAATTAGATCGATGAAGCGATCTTCCCCTAGAAATCATTTTTCCAGCATGTGCAATAGAGTCAATCATCTTAGTTGCTGCTGTTAACACTACTTCCCCACTGCGGAGCATCAAACTGGAATGAGATATAACTCCATTATTTGCTTCCTCCATGTTGACAGATTGAACAATAAATTGGTTCTGGTCCATTCTCCCAAAACTATCCAATTTAATAACTGGCCCAGCTGGAATTATTTTAAAATCTGTAGAACCAGGTTGTCCACTTTCTACTGACTGGGCTTCAGACCCATCAGCCGAAAAATTAAAAACTCTGCATCCCAAACCGGCATAATCACCCAAATTGTTTCTCCCAAGATCCTGGCAATCTGACACCTCACAATTAATGCTTTTCCCATCTCTGTTAAGCATTGGGATATGATTTTCCCCACCTGCTCCAACCAAACCCATATAAGCTCTTTTGTCAAACCATAAGTCTACCTTTTGTCTGCTGTGTTCTTCTGAATGTTCAGCACTTTCCATACTTTCTGACACACTCCTGTCAGCTTCCTCTCCAGCAAACTTCTCACCAATTTGAATTTCATCTGAACCTCCCACCGACGCTTTGCTAGAAAAATCAAAATTATACTCAAGCACCGAACCCCGCTTAATCTTCATTGTATAAGATCTTCCATAAGCTCCAAGTGTTAACACCTCAGGGACATCATATGGGCTCGCCACCCTGATCAAAATCTTCGCCGTGGAGAGGTCTTCTCTGTTTTTTGTATCTTCATGGATATCTTCCACCATTCCCCACCACCCTGCTAAACATTCCAAGGTGTTTTTCCAGCATAATAATGGAACCCCAGATAGTTCTATGAGGCAAAAAGCCATTGGAATGCCATCATCATTCAATAAAGGTGCCAACCTATCGAACTAGAAAAGTAATTCATCTTTTTTCGTCGACCATGCATCCAACATTTCCTCATCCGACTTAAAGGTTACAACACATGAATTCCAAACGTAACCCCATATAGCAATCTGAACTTCAAGACCTTCATTAACTAGAGACTTCTGGACTAATTCTAACTCAAAAGAATGTTTAATAATCCCCGTTAATGACCTCTTCACCCAACTGGAGCTCTCTGAAGGAATATGCATTTCCCACATATTTTTTATGCCTTTCCTTCTGTTGAAACCTTCATATGACATTTCCCTTTGGTCCGATACATTACTTTTCAATCTATTAGACAGTAAGGCATCCTTGTAAGATCTTTCATCCCTTAAACTCCTGTTAATATCAACTTTCTCTTTTGACCTTGAAATATCAACTGAGACCTTTAAAAGTCATCTCCAGTGAACTATTCTGCCCTGCTGACCTCATACGAGCATCCTTGTATCGTGCAGCACCAACTGTAATTCTCCGACCATCCATCAATGAACCATTCAGCTTGTTAATAGCCCGTTTTAGACTTTCCTCGTTACCAAAATGAACAAAGGCGAAAGTAGAGAATTTGTATTTCGGATTCCTTGTTTCTTTAGGAATGAACACTCTGACTACCGGACCCTAAGTTGAGAACAACTCCCTTAACTCTCGTCGAGACACTCTTCTACTTAGATTATCGATGAAAGCCGACCAAACACTCCCGGAAGAAAACTTCCCTTTCAATTTTTCTCTCTCTACGTTCCTATCTCTTTCACTCATTTGTAAAATGATGTATAATGGTCTTGTTTTTGATGAGGGCAACCCTAGTTGATTCTGCACTACCGTTGTGGGATGTAAACACACCAATAACTTAATTGACTTAATATCAAACCTAACCTACATGTTAACATAACAGAAAAAGAAAAGGCAATTACGGTTCAATTTATATTAGAAAAATCCACTTGCAGTATAACATAACTCCTTCAAGGAGATGACTAATTATTCAGACAATTAATTTATTCTGAAAATAATATAGATGAACACTATTTTACCCTCCTAGGTTGTGCTTAGGAGATAAGATTAAGCAGGCAATGAAGAAATTTTTTAATCGAAAATTACTCATGAATTTACAGCTTTTGGTTGAAAAAGAGTTTTCCCCTCAAGTTCTTCCTACAAGGCAAAAACATTAGTGAAGTGAGAAGGGAGAGCCTAGGTATGATGTGGAAACAAAAAAACAGAGGTACTAAAAACGAGAGTGGATCAAAAAGAAAGGAACTGGTTCTCAAGGATGATGAATGAAATCAGAAAAGAGGCTTCGAGATTTGAAAATATCTAATGTTACCATCCAGAATCAGTAAACCAAAAGGTTGCAAACCCCAGTTTCAAACACTATATTCCATCTACAATATGCAAGGATTCAAGGCTAACAAAAGCCCTTCGCAAGAATAACTTCAAGTCAAATACGACTTGCAAAGTATATCGAGTATGTTTTGAGTTAATAGCTTGATTTAATGGTTGTACAGAAAAAGAAAGCATGCCTAGATATTGGAACAGCTAATCAAACAGGGCAGACTCAATTGGAGAAAAATTCAAACACCATAAACATTCCAAGCACCTATAACCTATGCGTAAATGATTCCATCATGAAATTCTTGGGAAAGCATCTGAGCATCATACTTCCCCAAACCAATGTTCAAAATTTGTATGTTACTTTCAATCGTTCACTCATTTTTTGAATTCAAATAAAGTGATTACAAGTTGCTTTATACAACACATATCACCCTCCACAACCTAATATATTATATACTACACTGGTATTAACCGGTTATTAATTTCACTACCTCAAATTTTATAAAATAATTTAGAGCATCAAGATTAACATAAAATCAAAGGTTAAGATCATGACTGACCAGCTAAGGATGAAAGAAAATCAGGCAAATCTACACTCTAGTGGCCAGAAGGAAAAGCTATCTGGTAAACTAGGATGTCACTTTATTCTCCCAAGAAAAATTCAGAAGAAAATAAAGAAACAAAATTCAATAATCCAAATTCTAATCAAGATGCATCATAGACATATAAATTGATACACTAAAAGTAAAATGCCTTGGGTAGGAAACAATTCTTCAGGAAACTTACTTGTAAAGGTGATCTAATTGACAGGTGATCTAATTGACCTTCTTCAACCGCAAGATCTGAATTCTTCTTCGCAAACAAAATAACCACATTTTTAAATAATCGCCCATAAAGTAATCTCCACTCCAAGGCAGTACGTTCCACAGGACCATTGCAGAACATGATAAGCACAACATTTCCAAAATTCTTCCTCCAACGAATCAAATTCCCAATCTCAGAACTAACCATCACTGTTTCTTCCCCTGCTAGATGGACAGATGGCAGTTTCTGAGGGATAAATTATTTTCGATCCCCATGGCCAATAATTGCCTGTGGTCGGTCCAATTCTAATGTCATCAACCTTGGCTGCTGATAACCTACAACAAGCAAATCTTGAAGCCAAGCAGCAGTGAACTTGAGGTCCTGCTCGGTCCAAAACCCCTCCTCTGCCATAGCATAACTCAATTCCAATATCTTCTCAAACAAACCTATGCTTATTTGATCTCCATGACACCAGAAATTTGATCAAACGACCTACATTCAGGTGAAGATCCTTCTCATCTGAAAAAGGGGTATGCCTCGATTCTGTCATACCGATGAACTGTAGGTGGATACACAGCTACATAACCACCAATCTCCCACAAAAGCCTCTGTCCCCAATAACCTCTCAATACATCTGAAGCCATTGTACTAACAGAAACAGGAAGCATCAAGCCCCAAAAATGCTGATGAATGGTAAATCGTATTAAAGGAATTCAACGGCACCATCATACCTTGTGGCAGCACCACTTTGGGTGCATGCTCATCAAACCTAATATCAAAGGCTTCCAAACCCGACTTCCTAGTAAAATAAAACACCGAATCAACATCCGGCAACCCATTTGAAATCCCTTGTTGTATAAACTGTTTCCCACCAAAAACCTCACTGTAAAACTCCTCATGTCCAATTTCACCTACATTTTCCAAAGGTAATCCCCTCGGCCCGAAATGAATATAAGGGTTGACTATAGTCCTATTAGGATTATCATGACTATACTGCAATATAGCTTCTTGCCTAGCTCCTTCCCCTACCAATTCTACATCAAAATGTTTCCCTAAATCATTATCAATTACGTCACCCCGATCATCAGCGTCAAAGATCTTTTTAGCACCATGTTGAATCGCAAACAAATAACCAACACTTTTTCTAACATAAGAATCATATGGCAAATGATCCACAACTCGAAAACCCAAACTAGCTTGCATATCTAAGGACAAACAAATCGCACCTTTTAAGCTCCAGTCTCCGGGAGTCCTCGAGTTCCCAATTGCCAAAACCTGCCACCCTTTAATCTTCACCATCTCTTGCAACGCATCAGACGGGTAACTCGAAACGGAGACAATGACCCACTGCTCCGATCTGAAATTAACATACGGTGATGTCTTGTCAACAATGGGTTTTGAAGATACTAATTTTTTTACTCATTTTATTATTATTATTATATTATTATTATTATTATATTATTATTATTATTATTATTATTATAATTATTATTATTATAATAATTATTATTAAAAAATAATTACAAAATAGGCCCAGATTGAACCGGCCCAATTACAAAGGACCCAACTGGCCCAAATCAGAAACCCTAAAACCCAATTAGGGTTTTTCTATCCAGCTGCCGCCGCTTTGCTTCTCCACCGTTGGATCTAGCATTGATCCAACGGTCCAGATGGCGCCAGACGAAACCCTAGGGTTATGATACCCTAGGGACTACACCAGCTGCCGCCGCTCCACGTCGCTCCAGCCGCTGCCACGCCCCAACCGAAGGCTCCAGAAGCTCCAACGCCAGCCGTCCACGTTATGGCTATGGGGTGAGTCACCACTGGGAGTTCGGTGACTCACCGAAGGGTATTCTTTTACCCGGTCTGATGGCCACACCGGTGATGGCTATAAAGCCATCACCCCATCTGCGAAAAAAAAAGAAAAAGAAGAAAAAAGGAGATAGACCGAGAGACAGAAACAGAGAGCAAAGATACAAACGAAGAACAACAACCCACAACCAGCATAAACCAAAACAGAAACGAAAAGAAAGGAAAGAAGCTTACCGAGGAAGCCACCGGACCTCTTCAAACGTCACCAAACCTTCGAAAACCGAAGGTACTTCTTTAGATTTGCTCCGATCGGGAGCTATTTAGGAGAAAAGAGCACCGGAACCGTCCTTAGGACGGTCCGATCTACATAATGGTGTAAAAATAATTTTTTCTGGCCACCGGATGCGGTGGCCGGTGGTGAGAGTCACGGCGGCAGACGGCTGCCGTCCGGTGACCGGCTTCCCTCCGATGAGGGAAGCTAGAGAGAAGGGAGAGCGTTTTATTCTCTCTCAGTTAGAGAGAGAAATAAAAAAAAGGAAATGAGATATGGCCCGAAGGGCCAGCCGGATTCGGCTTTAAATAGCCCTTCCCGAACGACGTCGTTTCGGGAGGGCTATTCGTGTAATTAATAATAGTTAATCCTTTCCGCAGTCAGCCTATTTTGTAAATTTTACATTTTAGTCACTAAATCAAGTTTATAATCCTTTTAATTCGGTTCTTTAATTTCAATTTGATTTATTTTAGTCCTTTATATTAAAATAATATATATAGGGTAAATAACAGATTTAATCCCTTAATTTTAATAATTAATATTTTAATCCCGAGTTTATATTTTTAATTTATTTTAATCTGATATTCGAATTTTAGATAAGTTTTATTTTAGTCACTGAATTAATAAATAAGAAAATAGCATGTTTAATCCCTATAATTTTGATTAATTATGAATTGGATATTTAATTTTAATTTTACTATAATCTAGTCACCAATTTTAAATATTTTCATATAGTTCTAATTATATTTTTATTGTTTTAATTTTATTTGTTTATATATTTAAATATTTTTATTATTATTATGTAGTCATAAATATATATAATAAATAATAATTTATTTATTTTTCTCAATAAATTATTTTAATATTTATTTTTCAATATCGAAGAAAAGGGCAGTCTTAATACAACTGGATATCCTATTCTGGTATTTTAAAATTAAATATTATAAAAAATTATTATTTAATTTTATTCAAATTATATTTATTAATATCAAAGAAAAGAGCTGTCTTAAGGCACCTAGAAGTCCTTTCCGATATTTTTAAATATTTTTTATATAATTTTGAAATAATAGGATTATAAATTAAATATATTTTGAATTTTTAATAATAGAGACAATTTATAATTAAAAAATACCAATTTTGGGCGTTGTAGGGGTGCTAATCCTTCCCTAAACGTAACCGACCACGAATCCCTTTTTATTATTAAAAAGAATGAATTTTTGGTTATAAACGCAGATCAGTTCATTTTTTAATTGATGTTTTCTTAAAACTCTTTTAAAAAATAATTTTTAGGTATTCGACCTACCTGACCCAAAAGGCCGATGGCGACTCCCAAATTATTTTCAAAAACCATTTATTCACATCAATTTTTCCGCCAAATAAATTTTTCGTACCCGGACGAAAACCGGTTACGACAGCTTGGCGACTCTGCTGGGGACTGGTCAAACTTTTAAAATCAATTATAAATTGTCTCTATAAATTAAAATTTATATATTTAATTTATAATTTTTTCTTTTCAAATTTTTTATATATTTATTATTTTCATAGTATGTATATATTTTCCTATTAATATTTTTTTATTTGCAAGTATTTTATTTCATTATTTATTTTTCTGTCAGAGGTTTGAACATTTCTCCTCACACACAACACTTGCATTGCATAACATAAAGCTCTATAATTGAGTTTGTCCCTTTTAAGGGGAGTGAAAGCAACGTCTTCGTGAGAATTTATTCTCTGTGTCAGACCTAGCAAGTAACTTTCGGGGTTCATATGCTCTATGTCTTCGTGAGAATTTATTCTCCGTGTCAGGCATAGAGAAATGTATCCCCTCGAATTGAACTCGATCCACTTTAGTCTGTGATGGACTAGGATTGAGGTTATCAACCCAAGGGGGCATAACAAGGACAATTCGGATACCTTTATTCTTAGATCTGAAACCTTGCATATAATAAACCCTAAAAACTCTTCCGATCTGAAGTCATGCCGAAATTTTGTCCAAAATAGGTGTACATAGAGGAGAAATGAGTTCTAACTTTCCTGTTAATTTATTTATTTTCTTTACTGATTAAATTACATGTAAATTTAAATTATTTAAATTATGAAAAAGCATGTTTAAATAAAGATATTTAGGTAGATATTATTGTTAAATTCTTTATTATGTAAACTAATTCATTTCTTTTTGTGTGTTCTTTATTTTTTTATTTTGCATAGCATCATACAGGATAAAAGGAATTGATCCTCGTGTTAATTGTCTCATTGGAAAGCCTTCATCCATGGATAAAAAGTATTCAAATCAAATAATTCTAAACTCAGAAGTAAGATAGTGGGCTGAGGACTTACAAAGACAAGAAGGAGACAGTCTGCAGGATGATTATGTATTTGACTTGGCCAGTTATGCTCCAGTTTCGCTAAAAAGAAATGATATGCAAGATTTGCGAAGCATTTGGGAAAGTTGGGATTCAAACAAAAAATTGCAGTTTTATCAGACTTACGGAGACATCCCATATTTGCTCTATGTTGAAGTTGATGATGAATTACTCAGAGCCCTAATTCAATTCTGGAATCCAGGGTACAATTGCTTCACTCTCAATAAGGAGGACTTGGTCCCTACTATTGAAGAGTACACAACTTTGCTACATATAGAAGGGGCTTTGGAGAATCGAATCTATTCAAAGTCAATTAAAACTCAACCCTTTCGAGTTAAATTAGCAAAGATTGCCGGGGTACGAGAAGAATGGGTGGCATCCCGTACAAAACAAAAAGCCGAAAGCGAAGGAATTGCTTAGACCAACATTAAAGAACTTATTCAGAGTCATCCAGACACTAAAGTACGATTCGATCTATTTGCTCTGAGTATGTATGGTATGGTCATCTTCCCAAAAGTATTGGGATATGTTGAAGCTGCAGTGGTAGATTTGTTTGAACAGCTACAGAAAAAGATTAATCCTGCTTCTGCAATTCTAGCAGAGACCTTCAGATCGTTAAATGCTTGTAGAAAGCTAGGAGGTGGACGATTCTCAGGGTGTACCCAGTTGTTATATGTTTGGGTCCGTAGCCATTTCTGGAAGACAGAAAAGGTTTCATACCGACGCTTTAATACGGATTACTCACCATTAAAAGAATTTCTGGAGCAAGAATGGCCGAAAGAAATTAAGAAAGATATGTGGATTAATGCTTTTCGAAATCTGCAAAGTAATGACGTTGTTTGGCGAGCCCCGTGGCAAATCCAAAGGGAATTCTTTTACAAATGTGGTGATTACAATTGGATAATGCTGCTCGGATTATGGGGAGGAATTGGATATGCACCACTTCTGGTCATAAGACATTATGAAGGTCGTCAATTTGTACCTGTCACCGCTGGATTACATTCATCTGAGTTCGCATTCCACAGCAAAAATTATAAAAGAAATATCATGGAAGCCGTTACAGCTTGGAAAACAACTTTTTGTATCCGAGCTAAAGCAGCAAAAGAAATCTTAACTCCTGATTATGAGGAATGGAGATATGTCAGAAAAATGAAAATATTCCTCTACCAGATCAAAATGAGGATATCTCTATGGAAGATCGCATTAAGGTGGTTCCATCAGAGATTGAAATCCTGAGAGCTGAGTTTGAAGCAGAAAGAAAGCTGGTCAAGAGAATTAGAGCAAATGAGACGAGATAAAGCTATGTTGGGTGTTGATATTGACTTTCATTCATCACAATGTGCAATGTTGAGAGAAAACAAAGAAAAAGTTGATGGTGAATTTAGAACATTAAAGAAAAATTACCAAGAGTTATATAAATCCCGGAAAGCATCAGGACCAAGCCAATCAACAGTACAGATGAGTAGATAATTGAACATCGAGAAAAGTCGAGTTGAAAATCTGAAAGGAAAGAATAGCCGTCTACTCAAAAGCCTTGAGAAAGGAAAGCAAAAAATGGAAGATTTTGAGGTTGACAGAAGAGAGCGAATTATAAAACACAAGCTGAACACCGCGAAATCAATGAAATGCAAAGAGAAAGGAATCGAGCCAAAGATTTAGAAGAGATGAAAATGACATCTTTGATAAATTTGAAGGTGAGAAAAATATAATGTTCAAAGGATTTGAATCTGAAATGAACCAGTTGATTGCCGAACTTGAAGTCAGGGGCCAAAAGATTGAAGAGTTTAATATTGAAAAAGAAAAATGGGAGCTGGAAAGAAAGAATTTCAACACCAAACTTGAGGTAGAGCAAGAAGTGGCTAGCAATTGGATGCAAAGATGCAGAAACAAGAATGTTCAAATCCAGAAGATTAATCAAAGAACGCAAGAAGCACGAACAAAACTTGAAGAAGATCTGGATCAGTCTAGAAACAAAAACTCGGAGTTTAATGCTTACATTTTGCAACTTGAAGAGTCATTATTTCAAGAAAAGGTTCGTCTAGGACCTAATGATCTCAAAGAAAGTAATGAGGAAAGTGCTTCACTGCGAAGACGCATTAGAGATCTTGAAAAATTCTGCACAATTTTCAAGTCAGAATCACTGAATTAGAGCAACTCTGGAAGGAACTAATGAACAATGGCAAAAGTCAACTGATTTCTATGTTGAAAGAAGTGAAGAAAGAAGTAATATGGTGTTCGAGGCCATGGTACAAATGAGCGAAGTTGCTAGATATGTTGGGGAACTAGCTGTTGAAGCTAAAATAATTGAGCATCACGTTGATCCAGTTTCTAAGTTCGGAAAGAAGGTGTCATGGTTAATGAAAGAAATTATAGAGCTTAATAGGAAAGCTACGCCTTATCTGTAGTTATGAACTATTATAAAGAAACTTTTGTATGCCGATGAAAGTTGTTCTATGGCAGTTAACTTTTTGGGATCAATACCTTTTTGCATACATACATTTTGCATACATTCATTATTCATTTCATGATTTTCTTATGGATATTTTATTATTAAGATAAATTCATTAATTAAATTTGGAAAAAATAATATCAAAAGATTTTTCAATCGCAGTTATTCTGGCCAAAAGAGAAATACAACATCACTACGGTACTAGACAAGCTACTAAGAGAATTATGGAGGATAAAATACAACGTATTGAGGAACAACATAATAAAGAACAAGCAGAAATGAGACTGAAGCTGGAAAAAATTCAAGCCAGTATTGCAAATTCACAAGACAGTATGATGCAGAAAATAGAGGACATGTTTAAAAGGCAGGCTATCATTGGAAAAATGCATGAAAATCCTGTATCTTTCGACCAAGAACCTATGTATCCTCTAGGTTTTCCACCAAAACCAATTTATCACTCTGGTACTACACCTATACAAATTAATGCTCGCACATCAGCATTTCAAGAAGCCAAACCACATGAAAATCGACAAGTGGATCATGCATCTTCAAGCAAAAATCCACTTATATCTGATGTGAAAATAGGGATTTTAATACTGAGCATTTAATCCCAGATTTTGAATGAGCTGAATGAGAAAGAAAAAGTAAATGAAGAATTGACCAGACAGATCAAGAGCTTAGAAGAACGAATGAAATCTGTGGAAATAACTGAATCATTCTATGGGTTTGACGCTAGTGAGTTGAGTTTGGTTCCAGACTTAATCCTCCCCATCAAGTTCAAAGTTCCCGAATTTGATAGATATGACGGTAATACATGCCCTTCATCCCACATTACTATGTTTTGTCGTAGAATGGCAGGATATGTGAAAGACGAGAAGTTGTTAATTCACTGCTTTCAAGATAGTTTGACAGGACCAGCTTTAAAATGGTATACTCAATTGACCAAAGCCAACATTAGATCCTGGAAAGATCTGGCTAAAGCATTCTTAGAGCAGTACCGCCATGTAACAGACATGGTTCCTGATAGATGGACTCTCCAAAATTTGGAGAAAAAGAATAACGAAACGTTCAGACAGTATGCCCAGAGATGGCGTGACACAGCAGCCCAAGTTCAACCACCTTTGTCAGAAAAAGAGGCTACAGTAATATTTGTCCATACATTGAAAGCTCCTTATTTAAATCATCTAATGGGGAATGCAACCAGAAATTTTGCAGATTTGGTTATTTCTGGAGAACTCATTGAAAATATCTTGAAAAGTGGTAAAATTGAATCAAATGAGGGGTCTAGTTCCAAAAGACCTATGTACCGGAAAAAAGAGAATGAGATCAACAATGCAAACTCTTACAACAAGGATTCATCGAAAAGCGTTACAATAACCCAACCAAGGGTTAAGAAAGAAGAAACAAACTCTAATCGAGCAGAGTCCAGAGGATCTCGAAAGGAAAATGAAAGGTTATCTTTTACACCTTTACCAGTACCATATGTTGAGATCTATGATTCGCTGTTAAAAGCAGATGTCATACGGCCCTATCCTTTGGTTCCCATGCAACCACCATTCCCTCCATGGTATGATGTAAAGTCACACTGTGTTTACCATGAAGGAATTACGGGCCATTCTATTGAAAACTGTTTGGCGTTCAAAAGGGTGGTTCAAAATTTGATCAACACTGAAAAGTTGGAATTCAATTCACCATCTACATCAAATCATCCATTGCCAAATCATGGAGATAAAAACGTGAATACAATTCAAGAAGAGAACAGAAAGAAAGAAAAAACGGACATTTCTGAAATTAAATCTCCTTTTGTTTGGGTATTCCAACAACTCTCCTTAGCCGATATAATTCCACAACAATTCAGGCCAAAGCAGAATGAAGGCAAGAATTATTGTGAATATCATCAAGAGAAGGGGCATAAAATTCAACTATGTCCTGAGTTTAGGGATTTGGTGCAAAAATTGATGAACAACAGAGAAATAGAATTCTTTGAAGAAGAACCAGGGAAAAAAGAAGATGATGTTTGCTCATCAGAGGATTCTAAACCTAGTCAAAGAATAAATGATCATGTGATCATTAATGTGAAATCATCTACGGTGATTCCTGCACCAATAAAGCCGAAAGTAGTTATCACCACTCCTCTACCATTTCCATACAAAGATACCCGCAGGGTACCTTGGAATTATACTACCAATGTTTCAATGGTAGGAGGATCTGTTTCTCTAGAAAAAACGGAAGAGAAAATACAGAGTTTGGGTACAACATCGACATCTGAAGCAGTGAGTGAAGTCGGTTTCTTTAGAAGAAGTGGGAGATGTTACTCTCCCGAAACATCCAATGCCTCAGAACAAGTGAAAACAAAAGGAAAAGCCATGGTAATACCTCAGAAGGTATTTGATGATGAATCCCCTCCAGCATTCAATGAGCCTGTGACAGAAAAACAAGCTCAAGAATTTTTGAAATTCCTAAAACATAGTGAGTATAGTGTGGTTGAACAACTACACAAACAACAAGCGAGAATTTCTATTCTTGATCTATTGATGAATTCAGAAGCACATAGAAATGCTTTGATGAAAATTCTCAATCAAACATTTATCCCTGAAGATATATCCATCAATAAACTTGACAGAATTGTGGGACATATAGCCGCTGACAATTACATAACGTTCACGGATGATGAAATACCTGAAGGCGGAATGGGGTCAGTAAAAGCTTTGAATATCACGACACATTGTCATAGTCATGTGTTGCCAGGAGTATTGATTAACAATGGATCCGCTCTCAACTTGATGCCTCTAGTCACACTTCAAAGAATGCCTGTGGATAAATCACACATGAAGAGCTATCAGAATGTAGTACGAGCCTTTGATGGTACTCAAAAAGAGGTTCTTGGGAAAATGGAAATACCGTTGTTAATCGGACCAGTCGTGTATAATATTGACTTTGTGGTGATGGACATCCACCCTACATATAATTGTTTATTAGGGAGGCCATGGATTCATTCAGCAGGAGCCGTTCCTTCTTCATTACATCAGAAATTGAAATTTGTTGTTGATGGACAACTAATATGCGTCGGAGCTAAAGAAGAAATCATTGCGTCTGTAACAAGTGATGTTCCATATATCGAAACCAATGATGATGCTCTTGAATGCTCTTTCCGAGCTCTTGAATTTGTAAATGCAACCTTTATTGCAGAAGGAAGCAAAATTCCATATCCCAGATTATCTGATTGTACCAAGATGACGGTACGATAAACTTTAGGCATCGGAGCTAAAGCTGGGAAAGGTTTAGGAAATAATCTTCAAGGGATTTCGGTTCCTGTAAATATACAGATGAAGAAAGATCGTTTTGGGCTTGGATTTAAGCCCAATTTTCAGCAAAAGAACAAAGAGATGAAAAGAAGATGTGAAGACAAAAAGGAAAGGTTGAAAGGGAAAGAAATCCTTTGGGAACACATGTTTTTCCCACAGTTTAAGACCACATTCAGATCAGGGGGAATTATTAATGTAGAACAACAGCTTGTTGAAGCCTTTAAAGAAGAAAAGTTGACGAAAGATCAAAACACAGTTGAAGAATCTATGAATGGATTATTTATCAACATGATCATGAATGACAACAAGACTGGCAAATACTTGGATAGGATTCGCCCATGTTTTCCTGGAGAAACACTCAACAATTGGACCACTGAAGACCTTCCTATAGTTTTTAATATTGACGCAGAGTAATATTCAGAACTAATCTTTATGTTTAGCTCAAAAGTATGAAAACTTTTTTTTATCTTGTAAAGAAAATTAGGTTAAATATAAGAAATTTTCTTTAAAAATTTCAGATGGCAATCATTCTTTACATTTTCTTACATTTTTACATTTATTTCATAAATTTACTATATTCTTTCGGAAATGTGTTCGACTTAAATTTGCAGGTGTCACCATGTTAATAGCATGTTTATTCCTAAATTTAATCAAGAGATAAATTTAGAGCAGCCCATATGTCTGGAAGAAATCAATGGGTGTGAGGATGAACTAGAATGTGCAGTTCCTACTGAATTATTAAGATTGGTAGAAAAAAAAGACAAACAAATTCTACCTCACAAAGAAGAGATTGAGACTGTGAATCTGGGAACATATGAAGAAATGAAAGAGGTGAAAATTGGTACTACTCTGACAATTCAGATAAAACAAGAATTGATAAATCTTCTTCAAGAGTTCAAAGATATATTCGCCTGGTCTTATCAAGATATGCCTGGCTTGAGTACAGATATAGTGATGCACAAGCTTCCAATCAATCCAGAATATAAATCGGTCCAACAAAAGCTCAGACGAATGAGGCTAGAAATGTTGTTGCAGATCAAAGAGGAAGTGATGAAACAGATCAATGCAGGTTTCCTACAGGCAGCTAAATACCCAGAATGGGTAGCCAACATTGTTCCCGTACCGAAGAAAAATGGAAAATTTCGAATGTGTGTGGATTACAAAGATCTCAACAAAGCTAGTCCGAAAGATAGCTTTCCATTACCCCACATAGACACATTGGTGGACAATACTGCAGGACACGCATGGTTTTCTTTTATGGATGGCTTTTCAGGATATAATCAGATAAAAATGAATCCTGAAGACATGGAAAAAACAACATTTGTAACCATGTGGGGCACATTCTGCTACAAAGTGATGCCATTTGGATTGAAAAATGCAGGGGCAACGTATCAAAGAGCCATGGTAACTTTGTTTCATGACATGATGCACAAAGAGATTGAAGTATACGTGGATGACATGATTGCAAAATCTCGAAATGAAGAAGAACATATTCAAAATCTGAGAAAGCTTTTCCAGAGATTGAGGAAGTATCAATTAAAGCTCAACCCCGCAAAATGCACTTTTGGGGTAACTTCCGGGAAACTTTTGGGATTTGTGGTCAGCAAAAAAGGAATCGAGATTGATCCAGATAAAGTAAAAGCAATTCAAGATCTTCCACCACCCAATACAAAAAAAGAAGTTCGAGGCTTTTTGGGAAGATTAAATTATATATCTCGGTTCATTTCTCAATTAACTGTCCGATCTACATAATGGTGTAAAAATAATTTTTTCCGACCACCGGATGCGGTGGCCGGCGGTGAGAGTCACGGCGGCAGACGGCTGTCGTCCGGTGACTGGCTTCCCTCCGATGAGGGAAGCTAGAGAGAAGGGAGATCGTTTTATTCTCTCTCAGTTAGAGAGAGAAATAAAAAAAAGGAAATGAGATATGGCCCGAAGGGCCAGTCGGATTCGGCTTTAAATAGCCCTTCTCGAACGACGTCGTTTCGAGGAGGGCTATTCGTGTAATTAAATAATAGTTAAATCCTTTCCGCAGTCAGCCTATTTTGTAAACTTTACATTTTAGTCACTAAATCAAGTTTATAATCCTTTTAATTCGGTTCTTTAATTTCAATTTTATTTATTTTAGTCCTTTATATTAAAATAATATATATATGGTAAATAACAGATTTAATCCCTTAATTTTAATAATTAATATTTTAATCTCGAGATTATATTTTTAATTTATTTTAATCTGATATTCGAATTTTAGATAAGTTTTATTTTAGTCACTGAATTAATAAATAAGAAAATAGCATGTTTAATCCCTATAATTTTGATTAATTATGAATTGGATATTTAATTTTAATTTTACTATAATCTAGTCACCAATTTTAAATATTTTCATATAGTTCTAATTATATTTTTATTGTTTTAATTTTATTTGTTTATATATTTAAATATTTTTATTATTATTATGTAGTCATAAATATATATAATAAATAATAATTTATTTATTTTTTTCTCAATAAATTATTTTAATATTTATTTTTCAATATAGAAGAAAAGGGCAGTCTTAATACAACTGGATGTCCTATTCTGGTATTTTAAAATTAAATATTATAAAAAATTATTATTTAATTTTATTCAAATTAATATTTATTAATATCAAAGAAAAGAGCTGTCTTAAGGCACCTAGAAGTCCTTTTCCGATATTTTTAAATATGTTTTATATAATTTTGAAATAATAGGATTATAAATTAAATATATTTTGAATTTTTAATAATAGAGACAATATATAATTAAAAAGTACCAATTTTGGGCGTTATAGGGGTGCTAATCCTTCCCTAAACGTAACCGACCACGAATCCCTTTTTATTATTAAAAATAATGAATTTTTGGTTATAAACGCAGATCAGTTCATTTTTTAATTGATGTTTTCTTAAAACTCTTTTAAAAAATAATTTTTAGGTATTCGACCTACCTGACCCAAAAGGCCGATGGCGACTCCCAAATTATTTTCAAAAACCATTTATTCACATCAATTTTTCCGCCAAATAAATTTTTCGTACCCGGACGAAGTACCGAAGAAAAATGGAAAAGTTCGAATGTGTGTGGATTACAGAGATCTCAACAAAGCTAGTCCGAAAGATAGCTTTCCATTACCCCACATAGACACATTGGTGGACAATACTGCAGGACACGCATGGTTTTCTTTTATGGATGGCTTTTCAGGATATAATCAGATAAAAATGAATCCTGAAGACATGGAAAAAACAACATTTGTAACCATGTGGGGCACATTCTGCTACAAGGTGATGCCATTTGGATTGAAAAATGCAGGGGCAACGTATCAAAGAGCCATGGTAACTTTGTTTCATGACATGATGCACAAAGAGATTGAAGTATACGTGGATGACATGATTGCCAAATCCCGAAATGAAGAAGAACATATTCAAAATCTGAGAAAGCTTTTCCAGAGATTGAGGAAGTATCAATTAAAGCTCAACCCCGCAAAATGCACTTTTGGGGTAACTTTCGGGAAACTTTTGGGATTTGTGGTCAGCAAAAAAGGAATCGAGATTGATCCAGATAAAGTAAAAGCAATTCAAGATCTTCCACCACCCAATACAAAAAAAGAAGTTCGAGGCTTTTTGGGAAGATTAAATTATATATCTCGGTTCATTTCTCAATTAACTGAATAATGTGATCCAGTGTTTAAATTACTTCGAAAGAACAATCCTGAAGTCTGGAATGAAGAATGTCAAGAAACTTTGGATATTATTAAGAAATATTTATCCAATGCCCCAATTTTAGTATCACCAATGCCTGAGAGACCATTAATTCTCTACTTGACGGTCTTCGAAAATTCGATGGGATATGTACTAGGACAGCATGATGAATCTGGAAGGAAAGAAAAAGCTATTTATTATCTGAGTAAGAAATTTACTGATTATGAAATTCGATATCCACCAATACAAAAATTATGTTGTGCCTTGGTGTGGACTACTCGAAGACTCAGACAATATATGTTATACCATACTACTTGGTTGATATCAAAACTTGATCCTTTGAAATTCTTAATGGAATCACCAGCTTTGACAGGCAGAATGGCTAGATGGCAGATGTTATTATCTGAGTTTGATATTGTATATGTCAACCAAAAAGCGATAAAAGGAAGTGTCATAGCTGATTTTCTGGCCAGTCGTGTATCAAATGATTATCAGCCTTTGAGCCTCAATTTTCCCGATGAAGATTTGTTGTGCATATCCATGAATGAAGAAGTCAGAACAAATGGTGCATCTGCATTTTGGAAGCTTTACTTTGACGGAGCATCCAATGCTTTGGGACGAGGAATCGGGGCAGTGTTAATTTCTCCAGAAAATATTTATTATCCCTTTACAAGTAGACTGGAGTTCTTTTGCACCAATAACATGGCGGAATACGAAGCTTGTGTCATGGGATTGAAAGCAGCTATAGAAAGAAAAATCAAATGTCTCAAAATATATGGAGATTCATCATTAGTGGTGTATCAATTGCGAGGAGAATGGGAAACAAAAGATCCCAAATTGTTGGAATACCGAAATTTTACCCTCAAATTAGTGAAAGAATTTGATAAAGTCACCTTCAATTATCTCCCTAGAGAAGAAAATCAAATGGTAGATGCTTTGGCTACATTAGCTGCTATATTTCAGGCAACTAAGAAAGTTGATATGATGCCAATCAAAATGCAAGTATATGAAATTCCTGCACATTGTTATAGTGTGGAAGAAGAGGTAGATGGTAAACCATGGTATCATGATATTCTGCAATATATCAAAAAATCAAAGTTATCCACCAAATGCATCTGAAATTGATAAAAGAACCTTGAGAAGAATGGTTGCTGGATATTTTCTTGATGGCGAGATTATGTATAGAAGAAGCAATGATCAAATGCTATTGAGATGTTTAAATACCAGCGAAGCTCGAAGCATCATTGAAGAAGTACATAGTGGAATATGTGGAACACATGCAAATGGTCTTTCCATGGCCAGAAAAATAATGAGATATGGATATTATTGGGCTACCATGCACACAGATTGCATTGATTATGCAAGGAAATGTCATAAATGCCAGATATATGCAGACAAGATTCATGTACCCCCATCTCCTTTACATGTAATGAAAGCACCTTGGCCATTTTCTATGTGGGGAATAGATGTCATTGGTGCAATCACACCAAAAGCATCGAATGGACATTGCTTCATTCTTGTTGCAATTGATTATTTTACCAAATGGGTTGAAGCTGCTTCATATGCCAATATTAAGAGGTCCACAGTCTACAAATTCATAAAGAAAGAGATAGTTTGCCGGTATGGCCTACCAGAAAGGATCATTACAGATAATGCTCTGAACCTAAACAACAAAATGATGACCGAACTTTGTGCACAGTTCAAGATCAAACATGCAAACTCAGTGGCATATCGTCCAAAGATGAATGGGGCAATTGAAGCAGCAAATAAGAACATCAAGAGAATCATTACAAAGACCACTGAAACTTACAAAGATTGGCACGAGAAGTTACCTTTTGCTCTATACGCATACCGAACTACTGTTCGAACATCTACTGGGGCAACGCCTTTTTCTTTAGTCTATGGGATGGAAGCAGTCTTACCAATTGAAGTTGAGATTCCATCGCTTCGAATTTTGAGAGAAACAAAATTGGATGAATCTGAATGGATCCAAGCTAGATTTGATCAATTGAACCTTATTGAGGAGAAAAGATTGAAAGTTATTTCCCATGGACAGATGTATCAGAAACGGATGATGAAGTCTCATGACAAAAAAGTACATCCAAAAGAATTCCAAGAGGGTGATCTAGTACTAAAAAAGATTTTGCCTATACATAAAGATTTCCGTGGCAAATGGATGCCTAATTGGGAAGGGCCATACGTTGTGAAAAAGGCCTTTTCCGGAGGAGCGTTGATCTTGGCAGAAATGGATGGAAAAATTCTGAGAAATCTAATAAACTCGGATTCTGTCAAGAAATATTATGCTTGAAGAGAAAAAGAAAAAAAAAGAAAGAAAAAAAGAAAAGAAAAAAGAAAAAGGGGGGTCAAGATGAAAACCCGCAAAGGGCATCTTGTAAGCAAAGGAAGGATTTGAGTTGAAAACCTGAACGGGCGGCTCAAATGCAGGTTGATATTAGGCATCTGGCAATTGAATCCTCTTAAGATTTTGATAGTTTGGGAGAAACTTCACATCTACAAGTATTTTGACAACGTTTGAGATCTTCCAGACAAAAGCTTACATCATTACTCTAAATTGTGTCAATTTGATTAATTTAGAAATACTTATGCTAATAATTTGTTGAGACGTTTGAATTTTTATCAATCTTATGCTTGTCATAACTTTGAATACAATTCTATCTATTTTAAGTTCAATTTATTTATTTTCGAAAATTCAATTTATTCTTCTATTGAATTAACATAATTTTGAAATAAGTTAAAGATTTATGAATATCACTTTATGTTAATACCTTTTAAATGCATGGAATACAAATTAAACCAATCATCATCATCATAAATCCATGAATAAGTCATTATTTGCACTCTGGATATATAGAGTAACATTGGTTACAGTATTTCAAAAGTTGAAGATGACAAGTTTTACTATCAACTAAACTGTTCCATGATTCAAAAAGAATGGGGTATATTGAAGCAGTAGAAAAGATAGTTCGTTGTAGCAATCATTACAAGTAAATGCACCAACAAAAATCTTTAAGCCCATGAATGATGCTTATTTCTTCCAGTAAGGTTGTTACAATGGATGCCACCGACAACAGGGTTGAGTCCATTAAAAACTACTCATCAATTGCTCCAGTCGATCATCATTCAGTTCTTCCACATCTGTTTTCAAAAATATGCCAAGACAATAAAAGGAAACCTCTGCATCATTGATCCCAGAGAAAAGAGACAGGACATTGATACCACCATGGAATATGTCTCTATACAGATCCTCGTGTATGGTTTTTAAGGAAACCTAGAAGCATTTCCGCCTCATCAGGTTCAAGTGGAGCAAATTTATTTCTTCCAACCCATACCAGATTCCATTTTCAGCACTCATCAAGAACATACTTTTGGACACTCGCAGGAAGGCCATCATTTCTTTGTCAATGTAAAAGCATCAGCACATGGAGGAAGCAGAATAAGAGAAAATCTGTTCTCAATTGGCAGAATTATGAATATAGCCCTTTTCAGTGTAGTAGCATGAAAATGCTTCTAATCTACAAATTCTGGCTCTACATCGAATAAGTACTGTGATATCACAGTCCAAATATTAACTGGAACAAATGCCATGTGCTCATAGCATCTTCTGGAAGTGTTCTTTGAGTTATCTGATCTGGTTTGGTATGAACCCCGAAAAACCAATCATTGGACTTGAAAGATGAATGTGCTCATAGCATCTTCTGGAAGTGTTCTTTGAGTTATCTGATCTGGTTTGGTATGAACCCCAAAAAACCAATCATTGGACTTGAAAGATGAATGTGCTCATAGCATCTTCTGAAAGTGTTCTTTGAGTTATCTGATCTGGTTCGGTAGGAACCATAGAACCAATCATTGGAATTAAAAGATGAATTGCATGATCGTCTTCATTAAGAAGCTTCTTTTCAAGCTTCTTCTGTTTAGTCCTTTCCCAAAAATCATAGCCCAAGTTTCGCCTTTTCTTGTAATTGGGATCATTGCATAATGACTTCCTACCTTTTACCAGAAGAAGTGCATCAGCAGCCTTAGTCATTTGAGCAGCACATATGAAATCTGTCAATTTTGTAATTGATGAATTTGAACCACATCTCTTCATGGCTATTGAAGCTTCAGCCTCTGAGAACCCCATTTTTGTCAAGAATAACAGTTTATTCTCCTCATCAGAATCAGAATTCAAGATTTCTTGGTATTAAAAGAACTATCGATATCTGTGAAATCATCTTGAAATGTCACTTCATAATCAGATGAGTTGTTATCAGAATTAACATGTTGCATGAATACAAGCTTTTCAAGAGCCTATACTATTGAGTTTTATTCTCAAGAGGTTTTGTGACATTATATCTACATTTGTCAAAGATGATAGATTCTCTGATTTGAAGAAAAAGATCTATTGGGTTTTTACAATTGAAGAAATACTCAATTCACCAATCTGAAATCAAATAACTTAACATTCATGCATCATATTTAGGTGTTTGCAAAAATAGGTGCATTTTCATTCATTCTCATCCATATTGAATTTTGGCAGGAATTTCAAAGATTTTTAGCAAAGATTCAAATCCATCACTTGATGGATCAGCTTTTCCAGTTCGAGTTCATAATGAGAAGAACTCATCATTTGAAGAAGGAAGAAGAAATTCATAATGAGAAGAATTTGTTTAACCTTTTGCTCAAATCCATCACTTGATGGATCAGCTTTTCCAGTTCGAGTTCATAATGAGAAGAATTCATCTGAAGAAGGAAGAAGAAATTCATAATGAGAAGAATTTGTTTAACCTTTTGCTCAAATTCATCACTTGATGGATCAGCTTTTCCAGTTCGAGTTCATAATGAGAAGAATTCATCTGAAGAAGGAAGAAGAAGTTCATAATGAGAAGAACTTGTTTAACCTTTTATTCAAATTCATCACTTGATGGATCAACATTTCCAGAGAAAGTTCATAATAAGAAGAACTTATCTGAAGAGGAAGAAGAAGTTCATAATGAGAAGAACTTGTTTAACCTTTTATTTAAATTCATCACTTGATGGATCAACATTTCCAGAGAAAGTTCATAATAAGAAGAACTTATCTGAAGAGGAAGAAGAAGTTCACAATGATAAGAGCATGTTCAACCTTTTACATAATTTTATCACATATATGTTAGCATCAACCTTTCCAGAGAAAGTTCATAATGAGAAGAACTCATCTGAAAAAGAAAGAAGAAGTTCATAATGAGAAGAGCTTATTCAACCTTTGGAATGACTCTATCACAGAAGGAAATAGGTCAACATCATCCCCAGGGGGAAGTTCATAATGAGAAGAACTTATCTGAAGAAAGAGAAGAATTTATTCAACATTGCTATTATAATCAAGTGAAGCCAAATGGATAAAAAAAATTTATTATCTTTTCGTCTTTGCCCTATTCTTGTTAACACAAGAATGAGCAAAGAGGGGCAGCTGAAGATACTAATTTTTTTTACTCATTTTATTATTATTATTATTATAATAATTATTATTATAATTATTATTATTAAAAAATAATTACAAAACAGGCCCAGATTAGACCGGCTCAATTATAAAGGACCCAACTGGCCCAAATCAGAAACCCTAAAACCCAATTAGGGTTTTTCTATCCAGCTGCCGCCGCTTTGCTTCTCCACCGTTGGATCTAGCATTGATCCAACGGTCCAGATGGCGCCAGACGAAACCCTAGGGTTATGATACCCTAGGGACTACACCAGCTGCCGCCGCTCCACGTCGCTCCACGTCGCTCCAGCCGCTGCCACGCCCCAACCGAAGGCTCCAGAAGCTCCAACGCCAGCCGTCCACGTTATGGCTATGGGGTGAGTCACCACTGGGAGTCCGGTGACTCACCGAAGGGTATTCTTTTACCCGGTCTGATGGCCACACCGGTGATGGCTATAAAGCCATCACCCCATCTGCGAAAAAAAAAGAAAAAGAAGAAAAAAATGAGATAGACCGAGAGAGACAGAAACAGAGAGCAAAGATACAAACGAAGAACAACAACCCACAACCAGCAGTAAACCAAAACAGAAACGAAAAGAAAGGAAAGAAGCTTACCGAGGAAGCCACCGGACCTCTTCAAACGTCACCAAAACCTTTGAAAACCGAAGGTACTTCTTTAGATTTGCTCCGATCGGGAGCTATTTAGGAGAAAATAGCACAGGAACCGTCCTTAGGACGGTCCAATCTACATAATGGTGTAAAAATAATTTTTTCCGACCACTGGATGCGGCGGCAGACGGCTGTCGTCCGGTGACTGGCTTCCCTCCGATGAGGGAAGCTAGAGAGAAGGGAGAGCGTTTTATTCTCTCTCAGTTAGAGAGAGAAATAAAAAAAGGAAATGAGATATGGCCCGAAGGGCCAGCCGGATTCGGCTTTAAATAGCCCTTCCCGAACGACGTCGTTTCGGGGAGGGCTATTCGTGTAATTAAATAATAGTTAAATCCTTTCCGCAGTCAGCCTATTTTGTAAACTTTACATTTTAGTCACTAAATCAAGTTTATAATCCTTTTAATTCGGTTCTTTAATTTCAATTTTATTTATTTTAATCCTTTATATTAAAATAATATATATAAGGTAAATAACAGATTTAATCCCTTAATTTTAATAATTAATATTTTAATCCCGAGTTTATATTTTTAATTTATTTTAATCTGATATTCGAATTTTAGATAAGTTTTATTTTAGTCACTGAATTAATAAATAAGAAAATAGCATGTTTAATCCCTATAATTTTGATTAATTATGAATTGGATATTTAATTTTAAATTTACTATAATCTAGTCACCAATTTTAAATATTTTCATATAGTTCTAATTATATTTTTATTGTTTTAATTTTATTTGTTTATATATTTAAATATTTTTATTATTATTATGTAGTCATAAATATATATAATAAATAATAATTTATTTATTTATTTTCTCAATAAATTATTTTAATATTTATTTTTCAATATCGAAGAAAATGGCAGTCTTAATACAACTGGATGTCCTATTCTGGTATTTTAAAATTAAATATTATAAAAAATTATTATTTAATTTTATTCAAATTAATATTTATTAATATCAAAGAAAAGAGCTGTCTTAAGGCACCTAGAAGTCCTTTTCCGATATTTTTAAATATGTTTTATATAATTTTGAAATAATAGGATTATAAATTAAATATATTTTGAATTTTTAATAATAGAGACAATTTATAATTAAAAAGTACCAATTTTGGGCGTTGTAGGGGTGCTAATCCTTCCCTAAACGTAACCGACCACGAATCCCTTTTTATTATTAAAAAGAATGAAATTTTGGTTATAAACGCATATCAGTTCATTTTTTAATTGATGTTTTCTTAAAACTCTTTTAAAAAATAATTTTTAGGTATTCGACCTACCTGACCCAAAAGGCCGATGGCAACTCCCAAATTATTTTCAAAAACCATTTATTCACATCAATTTTTCCGCCAAATAAATTTTTCGTACCCGGACGAAGTACCGAAGAAAAATGGAAAAGTTCGAATGTGTGTGGATTACAGAGATCTCAACAAAGCTAGTCCGAAAGATAGCTTTCCATTACCCCACATAGACACATTGGTGGACAATACTGCAGGACACGCATGGTTTTCTTTTATGGATGGCTTTTCAGGATATAATCAGATAAAAATGAATCCTGAAGACATGGAAAAAAACAACATTTGTAACCATGTGGGGCACATTCTGCTACAAAGTGATGCCATTTGGATTGAAAAATGCAGGGGCAACGTATCAAAGAGCCATGGTAACTTTGTTTCATGACATGATGCACAAAGAGATTGAAGTATACGTGGATGACATGATTGCCAAATCCCGAAATGAAGAAGAACATATTCAAAATCTGAGAAAGCTTTTCCAGAGATTGAGGAAGTATCAATTAAAGCTCAACCCCGCAAAATGCACTTTTGGGGTAACTTCTGGGAAACTTTTGGGATTTGTGGTCAGCAAAAAAGGAATCGAGATTGATCCAGATAAAGTAAAAGCAATTCAAGATCTTCCACCACCCAATACAAAAAAAGAAGTTCGAGGCTTTTTGGGAAGATTAAATTATATATCTCGGTTAATTTCTCAATTAATTGAATAATGTGATCCAGTGTTTAAATTACTTCGAAAGAACAATCCTGAAGTCTGGAATGAAGAATGTCAAGAAACTTTGGATATTATTAAGAAATATTTATCCAATGCCCCAATTTTAGTATCACCAATGCCTGATAGACCATTAATTCTCTACTTGACGGTCTTCGAAAATTCGATGGGATATGTACTAGGACAGCATGATGAATCTGGAAGGAAAGAAAAAGCTATTTATTATCTGAGTAAGAAATTTACTGATTATGAAATTCGATATCCACCAATACAAAAAATTATGTTGTGCCTTGGTGTGGACTACTCGAAGACTCAGACAATATATGTTATACCATACTACTTGGTTGATATCAAAACTTGATCCTTTGAAATTCTTAATGGAATCACCAGCTTTGACAGGCAGAATGGCTAGATGGCAGATGTTATTATCTGAGTTTGATATTGTATATGTCAACCAAAAAGCGATAAAAAGGAAGTGTCATAGCTGATTTTCTGGCCAGTCGTGTATCAAATGATTATCAGCCTTTGAGCTTCAATTTTCCCGATGAAGATTTGTTGTGCATATCCATGAATGAAGAAGTCAGAACAAATGGTGCATCTGCATTTTGGAAGCTTTACTTTGACGGAGCATCCAATGCTTTGGGACGAGGAATCGGGGCAGTGTTAATTTCTCCAGAAAATATTTATTATCCCTTTACAAGTAGACTGGAGTTCTTTTGCACCAATAACATGGCGGAATACGAAGCTTGTGTCATGGGATTGAAAGCAGCTATAGAAAGAAAAATCAAATGTCTCAAAATATATGGAGATTCATCATTAGTGGTGTATCAATTGCGAGGAGAATGGGAAACAAAAGATCCCAAATTGTTGGAATATCGAAATTTTACCCTCAAATTAGTGAAAGAATTTGAGAAAGTCACCTTCAATTATCTCCCTAGAGAAGAAAATCAAATGGCAGATGCTTTGGCTACATTAGCTGCTATGTTTCAGGCAACTAAGAAAGTTGATATGATGCCAATCAAAATGCAAGTATATGAAATTCCTGCACATTGTTATAGTGTGGAAGAAGAGGTAGATGGTAAACCATGGTATCATGATATTCTGCAATATATCAAAAATCAAAGTTATCCACCAAATGCATCGGAAATTGATAAAAGAACCTTGAGAAGAATGGCTGCTGGATATTTTCTTGATGGCGAGATTATGTATAGAAGAAGAAATGATCAAATGCTATTAAGATGTTTAAATACCAGCGAAGCTCGAAGCATCATTGAAGAAGTACACAGTGGAATATGTGGAACACATGCAAATGGTCTTTCCATGGCCAGAAAAATAATGAGATATGGATATTATTGGGCTACCATGCACACAGATTGCATTGATTATGCAAGGAAATGTCATAAATGCCAGATATATGCAGACAAGATTCATGTACCCCCATCTCCTTTACATGTAATGACAGCACCTTGGCCATTTTCTATGTGGGGAATAGATGTCATTGGTGCAATCACACCAAAAGCATCGAATGGACATTGCTTCATTCTTGTTGCAATTGATTATTTTACCAAATGGGTTGAAGCTGCTTCATATGACAATATTAAGAGGTCCACAGTCTGCAAATTCATAAAGAAAGAGATAGTTTGTCGGTATGGCCTACCAGAAAGGATCATTACAGATAATGCTCTGAACCTGAACAACAAAATGATGACCGAACTTTGTGCACAATTCAAGATCAAACATGCAAACTCAGTGGCATATCGTCCAAAGATGAATGGGGCAGTTGAAGCAGCAAATAAGAACATCAAGAGAATCATTACAAAGACCTCTGAAACTTACAAAGATTGGCACGAGAAGTTACCTTTTGCTCTATACGCATACCGAACTACTGTTCGAACATCTACTGGGGCAACGCCTTTTTCTTTAGTCTATGGGATGGAAGCAGTCTTACAGATTGAAGTTGAGATTCCATCGCTTCGAATTTTGAGAGAAACAAAATTGGATGAATCTGAATGGATCCAAGCTAGATTTGATCAATTGAACCTTATTGAGGAGAAAAGATTGAAAGCTATTTGCCATGGACAGATGTATCAGAAACGGATGATGAAGTCTCATGACAAAAAAGTACATCCAAGAGAATTCCAAGAGGGTGATCTAGTACTAAAAAAGATTTTGCCTATACATAAAGATTTCCGTGGGAAATGGATGCCTAATTGGGAAGGGCCATACGTTGTGAAAAAGGCCTTTTCCGGAGGAGCGTTGATCTTGGCAGAAATGGATGGAAAAATTCTGAGAAATCCAATAAACTCGGATTCTGTCAAGAAATATTATGCTAGAAGAGAAAAAGAAAGAAAAAAAGAAAGAAAAAAAGAAAGAAAAAAAGAAAAGAAAAAGGAAAAAGAAAAAGGGGGGTCAAGATGAAAACCCGCAAAGGGCATCTTGTAATCAAAGGAAGGATTTGAGTTGAAAACCTGAACAGGCGACTCAAATGCATGTTGATATTAGGCATCTGGCAATTGAATCCTCTTAAGATTTTGACAGTTTGGGAGAAACTTCACATCTACAAGTATTTTGACAACGTTTGAGATCTTCCAGACAAAAGCTTACATCATTACTCTAAATTGTGTCAATTTGATTAATTTAGAAATACTTATGCTAATAATTTGTTGAGACATTTGAATTTTTATCAATCTTATGCTTGTCATAACTTTGAATACAATTCTATCTATTTTAAGTTCAATTTATTTATTTTCGAAAATTCAATTTATTCTTCTATTGAATTAACATAATTTTGAAATAAGTTAAAGATTTCTGAATATCACTTTATGTTAATACCTTTTAAATGCATGGAATACAAATTAAACCAATCATCATCATCATAAATCCATGAACAAGTCATTATTTGCACTCTGGATATATAGAGTAACATTGGTTACAGTATTTCAAAAGTTGAAGATGACAAGTTTTACTATCAACTAAATTGTTCCATGATTCAAAAAGAATGGGGTATATTGAAGCAGTAGAAAAGATAGTTCGTTGTAGCAATCATTACAAGTAAATGCACCAACAAAAATCATTAAGCCCATGAATGATGCTTATTTCTTCCAGTAAGGCTGTTACAATGGATGCCATCGATAACAGGGTTGAGTCCATTAAAAACTACTCATCAATTGCTCCAGTCGATCATCATTCAGTTCTTGCACATCTGTTTTCAAAAATATGCCAAGACAATAAAAGGAAACCTCCGCATCATTGATCCCAGAGAAAAGAGACAGGACATTGATACCACCATGGAACATGTCTCTATACAGATCCTCGTGTATGGTTTTTAAGGAAACCTAGAAGCATTTCCGCCTCATCAGGTTCAAGTGGAGCAAATTTATTCCTTCCAACCCATACCAGATTCCATTTTCAGCACTCATCAAGAACATACTTTTGGACACTCGCATGAAGGCCATCATTTCTTTGTCAATGTAAAAGCATCAGCACATAGAGGAAGCAGAATAAGAGAAAATCTGTTCTCAATTGGCAGAATTATGAATATAGCCCTTTTCAGTGTAGTAGCATGAAAATGCTTCGAATCTACAAATTCTGGCTCTACATCGAATAAGTACTGTGATATCCCAGTCCAAACATTAACTGGAACAAATGCCATGTGCTCATAGCATCTTCTGGAAGTGTTCTTTGAGTTATCTGATCTGGTTTGGTATGAACCCCGAAAAACCAATCATTGGACTTGAAAGATGAATGTGCTCATAGCATCTTCTGGAAGTGTTCTTTGAGTTATCTGATTTGGTTCAGTAGGAACCACAGAACCAATCATTGGAATTAAAAGATGAATTGCATGATCGTCTTCATTAAGAAGCTTCTTTTCAAGCTTCTTCTGTTTAGTCCTTTCCCAAAAATCATAGCCCAAGTTTCGCCTTTTCTTGTAATTGGGATCATTGCATAATGACTTCCTACCTTTTACCAGAAGAAGTGCATCAGCAGCCTTAGTCATTTGAGCAGCACATATGAAATCTGTCAATTTTGTAATTGATGAATCTGAACCACATCTCTTCATGGCTATTGAAGCTTTAGCCTCTGAGAATCCCATTTTTGTCAAGAATAACAGTTTATTCTCCTCATCAGAATCAGAATTCAAGATTTCTTGGTATTAAAAGAACTATCGATATCTGTGAAATCATCTTGAAATGTCACTTCATAATCAGATGAGTTGTTATCAGAATTAACATGTTGAATGAATGCAAGCTTTTCAAGAGCCTATACTATTGAGTTTTATTCTCAAGAGGTTTTGTGAAATTATATCTACATTTGTCAAAGATGATAGATTCTCTGATTTGAAGAAAATAGATCTATTGGGTTTTTACAATTGAAGAAATACTCAATTCACCAATCTGAAATCAAATAACTTAACATTCATGCATCATTTAGGTGTTTGCAAAAATAGGTGCATTTTCATTCATTTCATCCATATTGAATTTTGACAGGAATTTCAAAGATTTTTAGCAAAGATTCAAATCCATCACTTGATGGATCAGCTTTTCCAGTTCGAGTTCATAATGAGAAGAACTCATCATTTGAAGAAGGAAGAAGAAATTCATAATGAGAAGAATTTGTTTAACCTTTTGCTCAAATCCATCACTTGATGGATCAGCTTTTCCAGTTCGAGTTCATAATGAGAAGAATTCTGAAGAAGGAAGAAGAAATTCATAATGAGAAGAATTTGTTTAACCTTTTGCTCAAATTCATCACTTGATGGATCAGCTTTTCCAGTTCGAGTTCATAATGAGAAGAATTCACCTGAAGAAGGAAGAAGAAGTTCATAATGAGAAGAACTTGTTTAACCTTTTATTCAAATTCATCACTTGATAGATCAACATTTCCAGAGAAAGTTCATAATAAGAAGAACTTATCTGAAGAGGAAGAAGAAGTTCATAATGAGAAGAACTTGTTTAACCTTTTATTCAAATTCATCACTTGATGGATCAACATTTCCAGAGAAAGTTCATAATAAGAAGAACTTATCTGAAGAGGAAGAAGAAGTTCACAATGAGAAGAGCATGTTCAACCTTTTACATAATTTTATCACATATATGTTAGCATCAACCTTTCCAGAGAAAGTTCATAATGAGAAGAACTCATCTGAAAAAGAAAGAAGAAGTTCATAATGAGAAGAGCTTATTCAACCTTTGGAATGACTCTATCACAGAAGGAAATAGGCCAACATCATCCCCAGGGGGAAGTTCATAATGAGAAGAACTTATCTGAAGAAAGAGAAGAATTTATTCAACATTGCTATTATAATCATGTGAAGCCAAATGGATAAAAAAAATTTATTATCTTTTCGTCTTTGCCCTATTCTTGTTAACAGAAGAATGGGCAAAGAGGGGCAGCTGAAGATACTAATTTTTTTTACTCATTTTATTATTATTATTATTATAATTATTATTATTATAATTATTATTATTAAAAAATAATTACAAAACAGGCCCAGATTGGACCGGCCCAATTACAAAGGACCCAACTGGCCCAAATCAGAAACCCTAAAACCCAATTAGGGTTTTTCTATCCAGCTGTCGCCGCTTTGCTTCTCCACCGTTGGATCTAGCATTGATCCAACGGTCCAGATGGCGCCAGACGAAACCCTAGGGTTATGATACCCTAGGGACTACACCAGCTGCCACCGCTCCATGTCGCTCCACGTCGCTCCAGTCGCTGCCACGCCCCAACCGAAGGCTCCAGAAGCTCCAACGCCAGCCGTCCACGTTATGGCTATGGGGTGAGTCACCACTGGGAGTCCGGTGACTCACCGAAGGGTATTCTTTTACCCGGTCTGATGGCCACACCGGTGATGGCTATAAAGCCATCACCCCATCTGCGAAAAAAAAAAGAAAAAGAAGAAAAAAAGGAGATAGACCGAGAGAGACAGAAACAGAGAGCAAAGATACAAACGAAGAACAACAACCCACAACCAGTAGTAAACCAAAACAGAAACGAAAAGAAAGGAAAGAAGCTTACCGAGGAAGCCACCGGACCTCTTCAAACGTCACCAAAACCTTCGAAAACCGAAGGTACTTCTTTAGATTTGCTCCGATCGGGAGCTATTTAGGAGAAAAGAGCACCGGAACCGTCCTTAGGACGGTCCGATCTACATAATGGTGTAAAAATAATTTTTTCCGGCCACCGGATGCGGTGGCCGGCGGTGAGAGTCACGGCGGCAGACGGCTGCCGTCCGGTGACCGGCTTCCCTCCGATGAGGGAAGCTAGAGAGAAGGGAGAGCGTTTTATTCTCTCTCAGTTAGAGAGAGAAATAAAAAAAAAAGGAAATGAGATATGGCCCGAAGGGCCAGCCGGATTCGGCTTTAAATAGCCTTTCCCGAACGACGTCGTTTCGGGGAGGGCTATTCGTGTAATTAAATAATAGTTAAATCCTTTCCGCAGTCAGCCTATTTTGTAAACTTTACATTTTAGTCACTAAATCAAGTTTATAATCCTTTTAATTCGATTCTTTAATTTCAATTTTATTTATTTTAGTCCTTTATATTAAAATAATATATATAGGGTAAATAACAGATTTAATCCCTTAATTTTAATAATTAATATTTTAATCCCGAGTTTATATTTTTTATTTATTTTAATCTGATATTCGAATTTTAGATAAGTTTTATTTTAGTCACTGAATTAATAAATAAGAAAATAGCATGTTTAATCCCTATAATTTTGATTAATTATGAATTGGATATTTAATTTTAATTTTACTATAATCTAGTCACCAATTTTAAATATTTTCATATAGTTCTAATTATATTTTTATTGTTTTAATTTTATTTGTTTTATATTTAAATATTTTTATTATTATTATGTAGTCATAAATATATATAATAAATAATAATTTATTTATTTTTTCTCAATAAATTATTTTAATATTTATTTTTCAATATCGAAGAAAATGACAGTCTTAATACAACTGGATGTTCTATTCTGGTATTTTAAAATTAAATATTATAAAAAATTATTATTTTATTTTATTCAAATTAATATTTATTAATATCAAAGAAAAGAGCTGTCTTAAGGCACCTAGAAGTCCTTTTCCGATATTTTTAAATATTTTTTATATAATTTTGAAATAATAGGATTATAAATTAAATATATTTTGAATTTTTAATAATAGAGACAATTTATAATTAAAAAGTATCAATTTTGGGCGTTGTAAGGGTGCTAATCCTTCCCTAAACGTAACCGACCACGAATCCCTTTTTATTATTAAAAAGAATGAATTTTTGGTTATAAACGCATATCAGTTCATTTTTTAATTGATGATTTCTTAAAACTCTTTTAAAAAATAATTTTTAGGTATTCGACCTACCTGACCCAAAAGGCCGATGGCGACTCCTAAATTATTTTCAAAAACCATTTATTCACATCAATTTTTCCGTCAAATAAATTTTTCGTACCCGGACGAAAACCGGTTACGACATGTTTGATTGAATTCCAGTTGATTTGAGGGAGAGACATGGATTCCATGGCGCGTTGGGTCTGGGACTGGAAGCAAAGGAGGGAAGTCGTATTGGTGGAACTGTAGAGAAAGAAAACGGCGGCGACAAGGACAAAGATTGAGATGATTCTGTAGAAATTCTCGGTAAGCCATGTGGAAAAATCAAGGCTTTTGGAGTCGGCGAACCTGTGTGTAGGGAGAGTTGTGATGTGGGGAGGCTTTGAAGATTTGGGAACTGCACGGTCTTGGACCAACATTTGATCGTTAGCTTAGAATTTTTCCAAAGCTAGAATCTGGGTAGATCTTCCCTTATGATCCCCAGCTACACTCAATAGCCTGACTCTATACTTGTGTTTCGTGTGGAGTGAAAGAGTAAATGAAACGGAATTGACAGACAATCTTTCTTGTTGCCGACAAGTACAAGCGAAGAGAAGAGAGGTTGGTGTGTTTGGGCAGGCTTTAATGTAAAATTATATGTAAAGCAATTTGGTATTTGGTGGGTCGTTGTCGTGTCGTCTTCTGGAAATCATTTCTATTTTATTTTGTTTTAAGTTTATTTTTCTTTGTGATTCTCAGTCCCATGCATCTGTAACTCCAGCTTCTGTTGTTGTATGGTTGGACTAACATGATTCAGCTTTTTAGCTTCAGGATGTCGGGGAAGCTCAGGCTTTCTCCTCCCGTTCCGGTTGGCACACAATCTTAAAGCTGTTAAATGCTGCTGATCAAATGATTTTTATTTTAAAGTTTACTATCAATTAGAATTAAAATGAATTTTATTTTAATAATTTTATAAGGAGTTAGCATCAATTTATATCGTAATAATATGGATATATCACATATTTAAATCTAAAAATTGAAAGAGACAAAAAATTTATTTAAAATAATATTTAAACAAGAAAAAAGACATAAATTTAACGATTTCAATGGTTAAAGATATGTTTATTATCCCTAAATATCTCGAATTCAAACATGATATCTGCAGGAATGTTTGAGCGTTCAGTCGATAATCTTTTGAATAGATACTATCTTTTAATTATCCCACAATTAAGAAATAAATAGAAAAGAACTAAAGAAGCTTTCAAGACCTTCCTCTAGATCTTGGAAGCACATGTCTGAGTTTTGGAGCTTGTTCTGCACATTCTCATCGTTCTTCATGTTTCCAGATTTAATGAAGGAGCACAAAGCGGCTTCAGCATTTGCAATTTCATTATATTTATTTTGTTCTTCTTCATCGCACATTACTCTTCTCTGGTGCATTAACTAGTGACCACCGGCATGATTTCAAATCAGCCTCTGGCCCTGAAATAAAGGACAACAAGTATTCTAGGCCGCTGATGTCTATAAATTATAAAATAAAACATCATATGATATAATAAACGAATGTTAAAATTATAATTCGACTCCAAAATCACTTTTTCAAACATAAAAATTAGAAATTTCAACTTTTAAATTTAGATTAAAAAGCACTTTTCAAATGTAATTTTAAAACATATTTAGTATTGCTTATAGTTCCAACAGCGTTTTAATCTCAAAAGCACTTTTGAAAAGCAATAAGAAACGAAGTCTGAGATTCCCTCGATTTGTAAAATAAAGGGATATTATCTTGAAGGCAAGCTGTTTGAAGAAAGAAGGCTCGACATTCAAAGGAGGACGGTAATGATGAATTCAGATAGATGATACGAATACAAATATAATATAAAAAAATAACATCAGCGCGAAACACATCACCATATGTTACAGATAGATGAATGAATTAAAAGTTATACATACATAAGGAGGAAATAATAAGGTGTTTTTGAATGGATTAAATGCTGAAAATTTTGCAAATTCAACCAAATACATAGAAGAAAAGGTGGTAGAATTGGTTGCAGCAGAAACATCTTTGAACTTAAAATCACCAGTTCCATGGTATGTTCAACCTTGGCTTAAATAGGAGATGATACTTTTTTACTTCAACGGGAAAGATCACCGGATGTTGGATTTTTAGCTACATGATTTTACAGGATCAACAACCAGCAGCTTTTAGGAAGTTATCATATGGGGACGAGGTTGGTAAACTGAACGGCTGGAGATGGTTCTGGTACTCAGTTGCACACCGCGGTGAAAGAGTGTCAAATGGTTGTTTCAATGGGTTAGTACCATCTGTTTGCTCGAGGATAGGGCCAGTCTGCATTTTTTAAGTTCGAGCGTGAATGTTTAATCACGAGAAACACAATACTTAACAGATGGGGTTATAGGTAAGAAGAACAATAGGGCCTACACGTAGACAACCTCACTGGGGGTCGTCAGCCTCACATGGGGTTATAGGTAAGAAGAACAATACAATGCACCTGGTTCTGATATCATATTAAGCATCTAACCTAAAATTAATATGTAGATGGAGTGGCTCAACTAAGTCCAATAACACCACTTAACACGTGCATAAAATTCACTAAATCAAGGGCCTCACGAATTCCCGTTGACAAGGGAGTTAAGGGTACCTGTTTTGTGTCGTCAAAAGGATTTTGAAAAGATAAGCAGTTAATCAAGCTTTCTTGTTTCAGATGGACACTCATCAAATCAGACAGCTTCTGCTGCTTCCCGGTCTGGAGTGTCTCGCAATGATGAGCTATATCCTTGTAAGACATGTCAGGTCCGGTGGAGACAGAAGGTCTTCCAAACTGATATGAAGTCTCCAATACCTGTGCCGATAAAGCAAATAAATATGTGTTTGATCGCTTGTACTTTAAAGACAGTAAGAAAGAATTACAGAATCTAGGAGTTGATTGACATCCAAGGGTTCTGGAATTCCCTGGGACAACCCAGAATTATCTTTGGTTTGACATTCATCTTCTGTAGAGAAAAATTGAGCTCCCTGCTGAGCAAAAGAGGGCAAATGAGTTCCAAGCTTTGAGAGATAAATTTCGAGGGTAGTGCAAGGCCATTTACCTCCTTAATAGAATTATTCTCTTCTGCGCCAGCTTTAAGTAGTGCATCCTTTGGCAACTGGGCACCTAGAGGACACACATCATCCGGCAAGAATTTACTTAACAACTGTGCCCTTGTATTGGACAATTCAAGCTGCATATATACGCACAAGATATTAGTGTGGGGTAATTAAAACAGATATTACTAGTTCTTTGATGATAAATACATATTTGTTCGGCCAAAATAAATTTTTATTATAACCCAAAAGTGTATAACTAACCAACGTTTAGAAAAAAACACTGCAGCATGCACACCTGATCCACGTATTAATGAAAACATAAAGTACCTAAAAACAACGAATCAGACACAAACTTGACCCACATCTGCATGAAAATATAGAACATCCCAGAATAAAGAACACCAAAATACAAGCAGCCAAGAATCTCCTGAAAGCACTGGAACTCTGAAACATACTCCATAAAAGCACCCAAAGTTCATTTACAAAACACCAAAGCACAAAAAGAGAGCATAACACCAACAATGAAAACAGTATATCCAACAAGAAGGAAAGGATTGAATTGGGATAAAAAGGCTTACTTCTGATGAAATTCCCAATCTTTTTAAGATCTCAGAAGCAAGGCTTTCCCTGCGTTGCTCTGGGGTAATCTCAATTTGTGAGAGTGTCTTTAGAGCTAAATTATCATCTTCTTCAGATCCATAAACAGACCTCGAGTCAATTGCCTTTAACTTGCAATCTTCCACCAAGCGCAAGAACGGGTCATCCTATTAATCATAGAACAATAACATGAAAATATCAATCTGGTTTTGAGATGTTTAATTAACATATGAAAAAAGCAAGGGAAAGAAATTAGTGAAGATCATGACCGATAAGTTTTCATACCATTCTTTCTGTTAGAGTAACCTTGGCAAAATAGGCAATAGGAATATTGAATGCTTTTGATGAAAATAGGATCATAGAAGTTGCCAAGGTGAAAAGAGACCTACGACGTGATGGTGGAAGTGGCCCTGCAGCAACAGTGGAAGTTCAGAATAAAGAGATAATATCCCAGTAACAGATATCAAGTTAGTTGTTTCATTTCCTTTTTGTTTCCCTCCTACAAGGTATCGAAGAAACAGGAAAAAAGGGGGGAAAAGAAGTCACTTGCGAGTTATTTCTTCTAAGGACTTGTGTTACAACCTAATTGAAATGAACCAAGACATCTTCCTAACCCTTCTTACCATATGATGTGCAACATTCATGGAAATTGTCTATAAGAGGTTCTCAAGATATATTTCAAAGATAAATTTTGTAGAACAGATTACCAACAAATATTTCATGCTTTTACAATGAGCTTGTTGATGTGAAAGTGAATTTGGACCATTTACCGATTAGAGGCAAAATCTAGCATATTTTATGCGAATCATAACTTGCAAATACTGTCTAGTGATTGTAACGTGGGGGAAAGCAAACACCAGCAAAACCCATGTGATTGCAAAGACAATTACTAATCTGGACACTCACCTCCTTCACTAAGAGCGATACTTCGCAATGAAAAGGCTAGCTGGAAACTGCGAACAAGAGCCTCATTGCTAGAATTCTGCATTATATTAAGAATGGAAATACAGAAATCAAACCTCCAGAAAATAATGAATATCGGTTAGATGCAATTGATACAATGAATAAAAGTTTTTTTACCAACAAGCCACTTAGACAATCAACTACAATTTTCACATAAAATACAATTTAAAGACTTAATAAGTTCTCCCATAGACTACTCAACTTGCAAAGTTAAAGGTACCATGATGTCCTACACGTGTTTCTTTATCGGACAAAAGCGAGACCCTAATACTCTAGGTAGAATTATTGTTCTTTCTGACCCCAAATTTGTTTTCAGGAAGAAACAGTTGAGCAATTACCTTGGCTCGAGCGAAGAGCAACACAAGGCTGTATGTATGAGCAATGGCTTCATAGTTTGTGGTGTATTTTGAGGAGAGACAGATTGTGCCCAAATTGATGAAAGCAAGAGACTAATCTGGGTGCTACTAAGCCGTAGAGAATGGGCCTCCTGACGTTTTACAAATAAAAATAATTAATTAAAGATGTGTAAACAAACCAATTTCAAACATACTTTAGTGTTAATCATTTCAAGAAGAAATCATTTTAAGAATGTAGAGAAGAGCAAGACATTGCTGCCCAAATAAGGTATTCTGTTTCAGTTATCTGCTATAAAGTTTGTGCCGGTAATCAAACTTTATGCCTAACTGTAATATAGCTTCAGAAGATTATGTAATTACTAAAGTTATTTATGAAGCAGTTAACATATGGGCATATGGGGAGAGCATTAACCATGATAGATTAGATAAAAAGAAAAAAATGAGTAGATTGCCGATACTCACAGATACCGTATTTGAATTGCTCGGAGAATTTTCATCTATTTCCAATGATACAGGGAGATATTTTGAACTGTATGCTCGACTATAAGACGATTTCAATCTATTCAGAATTGCATTATTTATGCTTTTAACTTCACCCTCACCAGCAATGTTCCCATTTTCTATTACAGAATTCTGCCTTGAGAAGGATTTCTCCTTCTTTAGCTTCTCAAAAAGGGCAGCTGATGAAGAAAAGACAGAGACAGTTCTTGAAAGCGTTCTTGGAATAGCTGCAGCTCTGTTTGCTACCGGAGTACCAGAGGATTGTTGAGGGCAAACAGAAGTCGGCACAAGAACAACAGAAAAAATACGGTGAGCAGTGATTCGTGTTTCATGGTCAGGGTGGACCATAGCTGGGAGTAATTGATGGAACAATGACTCGGGAAATGCCTATGCGAACAAAGAAACACCGAATAGAAGAGATAACTAAAAGTACCGCATACAACACCATGAAATGTTAATCAACAGAAAACCATTAACAATTATTCATTACCTTGTTTATATAGGATGGGTTTGGAATTGAGGCTATAACTTGAGCAGTACGATAGACGACACAGACTGCAGTTCTGGCTATAACTGTAATATTTGAGATGTTCTCCAACATCACAGCCATAGCATCAAGAATTGGACCTGCATCTCCAACCTGTTCACAGTAGCTAGCTCAATTTAGAACCATCCAGTCAGACTAAAACTTAATAGTGACAAGAGTGATCCCACCTTTGTTGATAACTGTACAAGGCAATTGTCCACAGCTTCTTTAAAGTTCCTGTTCCACTGTATAGTATCAGCTCCCAAAGTTGCATCGTCAAGTGAGCAGTGTATGCTCTTTCGTAAATGCCTCATAACATCACTAACTGCACCAAGTATTGCTATAGAAGGTTCAACTTTTGACTGTCGAGCAAGAGAGGTTATACCCTCTAGAATTTGAAGTTGCATGTCAGGTTGTTGAGAACACTTTTGTGGTCAAGATGCTTAACTAGTAAGGATAGCAATAAATGTGTATTCTGTCCTGAAAACAGAGAAAAATAAATAAATAGTACCAGATTCTCAAACTTGTTACAAGTCTGAGAATTTTTTAGGAAAAATAAACAAAAACAGAAAAAAATCAGGCATATTGACAATTGAAAATGCATGGTACCAGAGCTCTCCAGTAAAAGCTGCATATCTTTTAAGACTGGAAAGGCAAGACCAGTTTGAAAAGACCATAAGTCTTCATTATCCAAGTAACGAAACAAAGACTCAAGAACACGTCGTGCTGTTGTAGCTTCCTTGGCTAGGTTTGCCATGTTATGTAAGCAAACCTTGGACCAGAAGCAGGGATTCTGAGCATCTTCCCTGTGAAAGAGAAAAAAAGGAACTCACTGAAAGGTAAAGAAGTAAAATAAAAAAATGAATCACAAACTCGAGTCATTTGATTACACTGAGACAATTAGTTCTCCTTGTCATTCACAATTGTGTCCCAAGAAGGAAATGTGATGAGGACATGTCCCTCATCTTTTAACACGTCTTCTTCCAACTGACTTTGGGAAGCATTAAGGTTCTCTAAATTTTTCCTTGGGTCTTCATAATTTTCCAAGACTACTGAAACAATCTGTTTTGATCATTAAAAATGCCTTTTAAGAAAGAAAATGAATTTGCCAAAATAAATCACCAATGAAAATATTCTGCAATGGAACAAACATGGAAATATCCAGAAGATAAGTTTGAATAACACATTTGTATCATGAGAAAACAAACTAATCATACTTTTTATCTAGCTGCTTTGCCCTTATCAGAAAGTCACGAATCACACAAGTTGAGGATTTATAACTGAAATCTAGCACTATAACTGAAAACATGCAAATATAGGCAATGAAGAAAACAAATAAAATGAATAACATAGCAATAAACTTGCAGTGGTATGTGAGTAGGCCTGAATCTGCTTACATTATCAAATTCCAGCGAAATGTGAGAGTGTTTTCCCATAAACCAAATCTACATAAGAAAATAGATAATCGAACATGCATTAGAATACGTCCATATTCAGTTGAAACCGTGAGAAAGTAAAGGATGTAAAAGAAACAATTTGTGAAATGGAATATTTTATCACCATTTACAACTATTTCCAGATTAAGTCTTCTATGCTGTTATGAAAAGCCCGAGATGCAGTCATCATAATGCTAGCAGTCGAACCATATGAGATTGAAATAGTTAAAGGTTTGCATTTAGAATAGCTAAACATAGCAGTCTTAGAATTCTTCCTTTCATTCTTGGAAGGAACTATATTTTGTATGAAAAGGAAATATTTGTCGGATATATGATGTTTGTCGGTCGTTCTATTGAAAGAGCTTAACATTTTGTTGCCATTTATTGCGGATGTAAAAGTTCATCAGACTTATCATGAAAATATGCGATTATGAGTTTCCTTGCTAGTTTTCCTTCATAATTGGGATTAGAAAATGTCAAATTCTAGTTAAATTCTGAAATTACTTCTTTTCAAGATGCTTTTAGAAGTGTTGCAAATTGAAAACTCTCATTCAGCTCATACTAATAATAGTGCTCTTGTGAGCCGGTAACAAGACAAAAATATCAAATAATTGCGACGGAGGTAGTGATAGTTGTAATAAGGAGTCGCATGGAATTGTATTTTATTATTGTCATGAGTCGGACCATATGAAACATCATTGTGTGAAGCTTCAAAATGAGGCTCGTAGAACAAAATCGGCCAATGTTGCAACCTCCAATACTGAGTTTGCTTCACCATCTGGGCAAACTACTCCTACCAATACTATCGATGAATCAAGTAAACTCACTCAAAAAGAAGTATACATGGAGCAACCATTTGAGTTTGTTGCTCGGGGGAGTGTGAGAAGGTATGTAGACTTTAGACGTTTCTGTACATGCTTGGTTTGGATATTCAATGAGGCAGTCCAGGAATTTGGGTTGAAGCAAAGTAATTCTGATCATACAATGTTCTACAAACAATCTGACGTATCTCTTATTAAAGGTATATATTGATGACATTGTCCTTACTGAGAGTGATAGTACAAAAATTTTAACTTTGAAGTATTTTCTCCAATCTCAATTCTGACAAAAATAAATTGGGATGGTTGAAGTAGTTATTGGGTGTTGAAGTTACAAGAGTAAGAATGATATTCTGTTGTCCCGAAGAAAACACTCGACTTGTTATTTGAAATTGAAAAGTACAAATCCAAGTTGTATAACACACTGATGAAACCAATTCAGACATCATGAAAGAAGATATTGTATTATTTGAGGATCTTGAGAAGAATAAGAGACTAGTCAGGAAATGTAATTACCTTATAAGAACTGGTCCTAATATTTCATACTTTATCAGTGTTGTGAGTCAATTTATGTCTTCTTCAACAGTCAAACATTGGTCAGTTCTGGAGTAAAGTGTTACTCATTAAAAGAAAACTCCAGGAATGTATTATATCTAAATTATGGACATACTAATATTAAGTGTTTCACAGATGCAGATTGGTCAAGATCAAAGGTGGATATAAGATCCTCTACTACATATTGTGTCTTTATTGGCAGAAATTTGATTTCATTAGAAAAAAAAGCAAAATGTAGTATCCCAGATGAGTACAAAATCAGAATATAAAGTTATGGAACAATCTGTGTGTGAGAGATTAAGTGACCACATCAACTGTTAAGTGAAGTCGATTTGAAAACCACATTGCCAACAAAACTGTGGTGCAACAATCAAGCTACTATTCATATATCCTCTAATATAGTGTTTCACGAAAGAACTACGCATATTGAGATTAATTTCCATTTTGTTCATGAAAAGATTCAACAAAAATTCGTTTGTACTGGCTATGTTAAAACATGAGATCAATTAGAGGATATCTTCACAAAAGCCCTCAATGGAGCTTGAATTGATTATATTTCTAACAAGATTGTTGAACTATGTTTTGGTATAACAATTTATGGCAAAATGTTTTTGGACTTGAATTGAATTTATTCAAAGTTTTCAAAGTCCATTTAACTTGGAATTGAGCACAAAATGTTTTTCTGGACAAGAAGTACCGATATTGTTCTTACAGTATCGATACCTCATGAACAGTATCGATACTGTTCATATGGTATTGATACCAAAGGTAAGGGAAGTATCGATACTCACTAGGTAGTATCGATACTACCAGCATTGCTCAAATTCCAGAATGCAAAAATGGTACCGATACCCAAAGGGGTACCGATACTACTTTACATAGTAGTATCGATACAATAGGCTTAGTATCGATACCGTCAGGCCCAACGGCTAGTAATGGCTAGTTTTATTTAAAAATAACAAAGGTAGTACTGATACTCCCTATAGGAGTACCGATACCCTTTGTACTGAGCAGTTTTATTTTGCAGAAAAAACATCCCCAACTGCTCTAAATCACTCCCAACGGCTAGAAACGGCCACAAACTCATTCCAACATATAAATACAAGTTCAAGACACTTGAAGAAGGGTTAGAACACATATCCAAGCAATCAAACACAAGGGAATAACTTTTCACTCTTTATTCCTATTCTCTTGTAAATATTTTGTTCTTGTGAGCTTTAATTCTTTGTAAACACCTTTCTTTTTAGAGTCTTTTTCCTTGTAAAGGGTTTTTTGTTCTAGCTGAGCCTTTGAAAAGCTAGGGAGTCTTGTAAAGGTTATCTCTTTGTCCTTGAAAAAGAAAGAACAAATTAGTGAATTTATTGGAAAATCCTTAGTGAGGAGCTAAGGTAGTGGAGGTAGACTTAGTTGAGAAGTCGAACCACTATAAATCAATGTGCAAATCTTTCTATCTTTTACTCTCCTTACTCCCTAAACAATTTTTCTCCATTTCACCCCCTTTTTCATTTTTCGGTTGATTCTATTGAGCTTCGAAAATCCTAACAAAGTTGTGCATGATTAATATTTATGCTCTAGCTTGCGGTGGAGAGTTGTGAAGTTGTAAAATAGGAAACTAGTAGAAATACAATTTTTACAATTTTTACTACTTGTCTATATTCAAAATTCCATCATCCGTAACTTCTAAACTCAACTCAATCATGTCTAAGTTCTTATGGGGAGGAGGAGCGGAGAAAAATAAGATTCATTGGGTTAGTTGGCTTAACGTGTGTAAGCCAAAGGAGGCTGGTGGTTTAGGAGTGTTAAATATTAGCAATATGAACAGGGCACTATTGGGGAAATGGTCTTGGAGATTTGCAAATGACAAGGATGCTGTTTGGAGGAGAATGATCTGTTCAAAATACAATATTGATCCTTTTTCTTTATTGTTCAATCGCAAAATCCCAGCTCAAGCTTCTTGGATTTGGAGCTCGGTGGTGAATTCTTATTTTAAAGAAGACTCTTTTGGTTGCTATTTTCGCAGCATGTTCAGACTAGAAGTTGGGAATGGTCAATTTATTCAGTTTTGGCAGGACAAATGGGCAATGGACTGTCCTCTTAAGGTTTCTTTTCCGAGGTTGTTCGCAATCTCTACAAACCAGCTTGGAAAACTGATTGAATTTGGCGAGTTCAGCTCTTTGGGATGGATCTGGAATATTCAGTTGAGGAGAAGCTTAGCCGATTGGGAATTTGAACTGTGGGCTAACCTGATGGCTATCATTTCTAATTTTTATCTGTCTAAAGAGGCAATCGATGGTCTGATTTGGAAAGGAAACGGAATTGGTGTCTATTCTGCTAATTCATGTGTGAAGACTTGTTCTTTGGCTCAGAAGGAGGATTATGTTTGGAAGAAATTTGTGTGGAAAGGTCTGGTGCCACCAAGAGTTGAGGTATTCATGTGGCAGGTAGTTCTTCAAAAACTGCCAGTGAGGTCTGAACTGGTTAAGAGAGGGGTTACGGGTATAACAGATCCTTCTTGTCCTTTATGTAATTTGGAGGTTGAATCTTCTTCTCACTTATTTTTCTCGTGTTCAGTTGTGTGGTCACTTTGGAACAAATTTGTGCAGTATTGGAGTCTTTTGTGGTTTTTCATACAAATGCGCAGAAGTTTCTTCAAGCTTGGGAAGATCTTAATCCTAGGTCTGCCATTTGGAAGTTCATTCCTGCCGTTGTTATTTGGACTGTTTGGAAGGTAAGAAATGATATTGTTTTTGATAGAGGGAAGTTTGACCATCTTAATCTATTTTTCTTAGCAAGAGTACGACTTGCATCTTGGTTCTCAGCTAAGTTTGCAGATTCTGGTATTTCAATGGATTCTCTAATCGGGGACCCGTCTCTTGGGGATTCATGCTTCCCTCTCAACAAATCGATGGTTACTACAGTTCCTTGGTCCCCCCCTCCTAAGGGCTTTGTAAAATTGAATGTGGATGCTGCTACAAATTCGGATTGGAACAGCAGTGGAGTTGCGGGTATTCTAAGAGATGAGGAAGGTCTTATTCTAGGATCTTTTAAGGAGGCCACGGGTCCAGGTCCACCTATTATGATGGAGCTAAGGGCTATTCAGAAGGGCTTAATTTTCTTTGATTCAGTGAAAGGAGGTATTAATGGTCGTTTATTGTTAGAATCAGACTGCAAATTGGCCGTGGATTGGGTTAAGAATGGAACTTTCTGCCCTCAGATTTTTGTCAGTCTTGTAAGGAACATAACTATCAAGCTAAAAGAAGTTGAGGGTGTTATTAGATGGGTTGCTAGGGCAGCCAATATTGAGGCTGATGGGATGGCTAAATCTGCCATTGGCTAATTCCAGTGTATCTTAGGGGTATTTTATTTTGGGTTTTTTCAAATTGTTGTAAGGGGCTTCTTCTTGTTGTAATCTTAGGTATTATCATTAATGAAGTTTAAGGCACTCTTTTCCTCCTTCCTCTGATGAAGGAACTCATTATAAGTTCCTTAATCAAGAAGGGGGTTTTTAATGAGGCCTACAATTCCTATCAAAAAAAAAAAATTGAACTGGAGTTGGTAAAAGCCTAGCCTTATTTGTGCTCGTTTAACCACTTTTATCTAAAATCATAGATTTCTTTTTGGCACATTATGATGTGCTCACAAGGGTTCCTGGCTTTGAACTATGGGAGAACATTTATGTGAGTTTGTATCACTTCAATTACGGGTTTAAATGTGACCTCATGTGCAGGATTCAAAATGAATTGGAAATAAGATCCATAATGAGCTTCAACTAGTGATGAGGCTTGATCCATAAGTAACCTTGAGCACACAACCAATTTGATATGCAACAAATGTCTTGACCAATATACAATTATCAAGTGAAAAGACCTAATACCACCAGACTTCGTTTAAGTTCCCATGCCACATATCATAACCATCTACATTTTCAGGTGTTGAGCAATTGTCTAGTGGGGTGGTGCAAGGACTTTGTCAAAATTGGTCATCTCGCTAGACAAATGCAAGCGAAGGGCCTCACTAGCTTCACCTTAATGAGAGCTGCTGGTAATGCGATTTTAATGATTTTCAAAGACAATGTTTCATTGAGAAGTGTGGAGAACGATAAATCAAAGATTCTCGCAGAGTGGTTCTCTATAGTCGAAGCTTGGTCAGAAAGTTTGGTAATGGAGTGTCGTCGAGTATGGTTAGTTTGCGAGGGTGTTCCTTTTCACGCATGGAATTGGGATACTTTCAAGAACATTGCTGAGAAGTGGGGTTTATTACTAGATATCGACGAAAGTTGTCATTCTCCGTCAACCTTTGATTGGGCAAAAATTCAAGTCCTCACAAAGGCTGATTCGAGAATTGATGCGTTGGTGGAATTGAAGGTTGGTGACAACTTCTTCAAGGTCATGGTGCATGAGATAGAGCCTTCATTCAAACCAAACTCTTGGGCTCCTGAAGAAGACGAGTCTCATTGATCTTGTCTCTTCAATTGTGGTTTTGTTTTAGTCTTTACGGTTGTAGGTGTTGCTTTTAATTTGTATCATGTTCTGTTGCGATGGTTTATTCCTACTGTTGATGGTGTAATTAGGAGTAAGGTGATTAGACTGTGGCTTTGGATGAGGTCATTTGAAGTTAAGGTCTTTGTTGTAATGGTGTACATCACCATGTGAGGTTACTCCGTGGTGTCTTTTGTATCGGGTAATATTATCAATAAAATTTGAGGTACTCTTTTCTTCCTTCCAATGTTCGTTAATATACTTTTAGTATGTGAACGAATACGAAGGGAGTTTTTAATGAGACCTCCAACTTCTATCAAAAAAAAAACCATCTACATTCCAGCTAAGGCAAGGTTAGACCAACATGAAGGTATCAAAGCGTATTCAAGGTTGTATTCATTGTCCTCTTTTCCTACTTTTCTAAGCACTCCAACTGGAAAAACGAAATCCTCAAACTTTGAGACCATTTTAAGGCAAAGACAAACTAATGGGCTGGGGCAAAATAAGGTAGGATAAATAAATAAACAATATCAAACGTGGTGTCTACTTCAATTGACTACTATTAGGAGTTCTAATAAGTAGTATGAAAGAATGTTATAACTTATAAGTTATAACACTAACTCTTAAATGAAATTTAACTTTACATAATTCTAAGAAGTTAGGCTCACTAAAACAACCCGGCCTCACATGCTAATATGTAATTAGAAAGACAAACTAACACTAAATTTTGATTATTGGAAAAGGAATTCCATTTCCACCATTCTAATAAGTTAGCCTTACTAAAAACCTAATCTCGCAAAGTCCTACATCATAAATTTTGGAAAAATAAGGAAATGCTATACTTCAACATCACTACACCAAAGCTCATTCATAGTAAGATACTACATAACTCTGATTTACCTTCTTCTTCCTTCATTATACATGGTGCATATTAGTTTCTTCTGGTTTAGTTTCCCAGAAATAATATAATTGTTAGTACTTATTATATGACTAAAGGTTTATTTTTCTCATCTATTTACCAGAAAACCCAACAAAAAGTTAAGATCATGCATCTTAAAAGAAGAGAAGCCGTTAGAATGTATACCATTGAAGAAAGTGCTTGCAGCCCTGCTGCACATAGATTTCTTTCCCTTTCACTTTCTCCAGCTTCTTGAGCTAATTGACATAGTTTTGGAATAAAGCTTTCTAACTTAAACATGCAAGTACCATCCTCCTGGAAAATTTCACAAGATAAAATGAGTTTGAAGCCTGTAGCCATAAACATACTAACTTTTGAAATAAATGCACTGCAAGATAGAAATCCATTCAACATGAGAAGCATACAAGAAATGCCGAAAGCACCAACCTGATGATTTAAAAAGTCAAAAAGTGTCTGACATCCTATAATTTGCATCTCATCATGCCGTGTTTGTTCCAACAGAGTCTGTATAATGTCCAATAAGCTACTAGAAAATAATGACCTATGAAATAATTGATAACCAGAAATCAAATGAGTTCAGGGAAAAACTACAAGTAAAAGCATAATAAAATTATCGGTTATTATATTGATATATTACACTTTGAAACTACAATATGGATATTTTATATCTTTTGGTGAAAGGTCAAGCATGATTGATAAGAAAACTTAAGATTTACGTTGCATTTTGTAACTTGAATTTAAAAGAATCAGGATGTCAAATTTTGTATAAATTGTGTATAAAGAATACATAAATATTTCCTTCGTGATTATTTTCAAATTCATGGATTATTTAGATACCTTTATTGATTGAAATATCTATAGGTAGTTCATAGCTTTTTTTTATAAGAATAGGTAGTTCATAGCTGTAAATTCAAAATTTCATCTTTGTATACTTTCAAATATATAGGCATACTGAAGGTTAACTAATTTGTGCGTAAAGTGTGAATTTGATTATCACATTTTATATTGTAAATTAAGTCAAATTTCCTCTTTAAAATTCATCTTTCTGAACTAGCATTGTGGACTATCTGAATTCTAATTTCCTTTTAATGATCCAAACATTGATCAAGAGATCAGATCACTTACATTTACTGATATAATTAATACAACAAATTAATTAGAAAATTCAAGAGAAGAATCCATAAAGGTATAGCAAGTTCCAGTTAACTTTGAACCCAAAAAAAAAACAAGTTTCAGTCGAAGAGTATAATCTCTATAGATCATACCATAGAAAAATATCTTGCAATGACATATAACTTGCAATCAACTAAAATATCTAGTAAGCTTAGAAAACATTTTAGTCATAAATCACAATGGTCCATTCCCTATCTCCAAATTTAGATTCCATAATTAGCCATTAAGGACAACAGAGAGAATCAAAAGATCTCATGAAGCAAAAGATCTGATAAAGGTATAACTCACATTTGCTCCTTACAAGAGAACAGCAGTTTCCTGTAAATACACATAACAATTTTGACTGAATTAAACTTCTCATTTCTCAACTCCTTGTAACACCTTTGCTCGAGAAGACTAGTGATCTGGTCATAAAATTTGGAAGAATTAGAAATAAGAATGATTAACATGATTCATTAGCTCGAAATTGTGCATGTTGCAGTAAAAATTCTTCATTTCTAATCAGTAGAGATAAGCATTCCCAGAACAAATATCACAGCAAAAGCAGCTAAAAATGACTTCCTAATCAACATAATTTTTTGCTTTTCAAAATGCTTTGTTAGGTATTTTATCACACAGCGTGACAGGAAGAAAACTTGGATCCAGTGGCAAAGAGAATAGTTCAGGTTCTTAAACCATAAAACCAAATAAAAGCTAAAAAAGTATTTATCTAAAACTTGTAACTTTTGTCATCGAGCTCTAAAAAAACTCATCATTATCTATTTGAACTTTATGTTCTCCATGAGTACTAAATTTCATTTTTAAAAAGTGCAAAGTGCAGGCATTTGTCATAACCAGATATCAACATGCATTTTTATTCATAAGTATTATAATTTAAAGGATCTCTTATGTCAACAACAAAAGCATGCACAACTATAAGAACAATAGATTTCAAGAATGCCATCAGTTACATCAAAAGCATTATCCTGACACTTGTAAAATATTGTACCTTCGGAATGCGCAAAGGATTTTTTTGCGGCATATTCGCATAGTTTTCCTATATTGCGTTCATTTGGTCCTTCCTCCTATAAAAAGAAAAATAGATTAAATTATATGATTAATAAAGCAGAAGAAAGGAAATTACAACAAAAGAGAAGTAAATGTTAAAGATGTTAATTTCATCCACAATAAAGTTAGAGAATCATTAACACTAAGTTTTTGCAGAGCTAAACCTTATTTAACGTTTGAATTAAATTAGCTCTAACTAATCAGTCAGTGGCCACCCATCCGGCTGCTTTACAAAGTCACATATACAAATGAATTTAAATATGAGGAAAATACATCAAACCCTACACATAAAGCATGAGCTAACTTAACTGACCCTTGAGTACATCTTCAAAAGTTAAAAATATGTAGAGCCACATATTACTAGGATTACAAAATGTTTGAATTTGCAGAAAACTTGAAAATACAAACCTGTTTACGAGGAAATATATCGGCGATCATCTTCTTATACCTCTTAACAGGCTGCCTGGACCTTGTACTCAGTCCAGGGCAAAGGAAACATAGGTTACAACATGCAGGCATGACATGCCTCGAAATGGCTCTGGAGATGAAGCTCATTGTTGTATATATGATTTCAAATATTACCTAAGAATTTCTCAAAATCCTTCTGCTTTATTTCCCTTCCAAGTCATAAAAAGCTGGACTTCAATGTCCAGAAGGGAAAGAAAAGCTTTAAAACAAATGGGTACCCCCAAAATCCAATCACCAACCTATGAACAACAATCCTGGTTTCATAACTTTTAAGTTAACCTCCAAATCAAACCAAGCTAAAAACTATTATTGACTGCTATCATAACCTGTATTAGAAATTCAAAACGAAAGGGTATCAACAAAATGCAATGTTGAATCGAAATTCAATAAGAACCCAACAAACTTGGATTGAGGAATTAAAGATAACGAAATGATATCTGGAAAATGCAAATTCTGAAGGGGGAAGAAGGGGGAAAAAAGAAAATTAATGACAAAATGTGGGGTTTTGATCAAACAAATTTTCTAAAAAAATTAAAAAGAAAATACCTGGAATCGTCCAGAAATGGGAGAACTGAGGCTGGAAACCTAAGGCATGGAAAACAATCACCGCGTTTCCAGCCTTTGCCCAAACAGCGAAATTCAATTAAGTGATTAATCTCTTCGTTTAAATACATTTGCTAAATAATAATCCTAATGATGTATGAGTTTAACGTTCGAGGCGTAACAATCCTATGCTATGTATGTCGCTCCATTTATTTATTTTTATTTTATAAAATATTTATTTTATTTCGAAATAAAATAAAAGCTCTCTCTATAGTAAGAAGAAAATTTGTTATATTATTATTAGTTTTTTTTTCCTTTTATTGAGGAATTTTTGTTATGAACTTTAACATTGCTTCCCGCCTGCATGGGCCATGCACATTTTTATTGTCAATTTTTTCGAGTTTAAATGAAGTAGCAGTTTGAGAATTTAATTGTCATATTTGATTTCATTTGCATAAGTTTGAGGTAGATAAGCTTAATTTGTATGTTATATTTGTTTTCACATGAAACCCATTTTGTTAGAATCTTCAGGATTGCATTTTAAAAATTACAAGTCAATTATGAATCAAAACAATATAAATATTTTTAGTTTTGAACTCTTAGAATGGTGGATATTCAAATATGTTTATTTTGTGTTTTGGTTAGTGAAAGTTTATGTCTTGTGTAAATTAGATGTACGATTATGTTTCCAATTGTGCACATGATGTGTTGTGGTGATTCATGCTTTGTAAAGTTTAAACTTTAACTGATTTTGTAATACCTTAAATTCGATTTGGTACGAGATAAGCTTAGTGTGTCGCATTAAGTCACCGAAGTGACTACTATTTTAAATTTTTTTCTTTTTCGATCATAATATGAAGTCATTTATAAAAGGTTTAGATATGCAAAAGGCTTATATATTTGTTTAATTCCGTTACTCAAAATAGGTCAAGTCGTGATGGACCGTTAATTTCTTCCGTTAAGTGACACATGTCACAATCTAATGATTTTAAAAGTTTTATATAAAATAAAAAATAAAATTACATGTTTTTAAAAAAGAAAACATATAAATTTCAAAATAACCCCAAAACTTTGAAATATTCATTTCAACCCCTAAACCCACGTCGATAGCCGCCCTTTGCCATCGACGAAGCTCCACCCGACCTCACCTCCCTTCGGTGACCAAAATCCCAATGAAATCGTGACTGATCAACTGTCGACCGACGGTGAATCGACGTTTTATACCTTGCAAACCCTAGGATGAAAATCGCAATTCCAAATGATTTCGACGGCCAATCGACGACAACTACGACGACTTATAATTAAGATGATGACAAAGACTACGTCGGCGGCAGTGGTCGCGGCAAAAAGGACGGCGGCGACGGGTTGGTGTTAGGATTTGGGGATTTTGAGGCTTTTTTGTAATTTAAAAGGAAAAAAAAGTAATATTTTATAAATATAATAATATTTTAATATTTCTAAAAAATCAAAATTACGAGATTTTGACCCATTTTGAGTAACGGAATAAAACGTTAAGTACCAAGCTGAAACGAAATAAACGTTAGGCACTAAATGAAAAAAACATAAATTGAACACCTCTTTGTATATTTAAGCTTTTATAAAACAAACCATAAAAATTCACAATGACGTTAAAAATTGTTTACACTTTACATTACCAATATGATCACTCTTCCTCTGCTTGCAATCTTTTTCATAATGTCCTTTTTTATGACAAATCGACAATACCAATAGCTTACATTCAATTGACTCTTTCCCCTATATTTGGATCTACCTCTATTACCACCACACTGAGTTGATTTACCCCTGCCTTTAGTTTGAAGGCCTTTGGCGACAACGTCATCGCAGTGGTAAAAGCTGTGAATGGAGTAAAAAAAAGTTCCCTCATTTACACCGCCAAAGGCCGATGTAGCCATCAGCCTGTTTCTGACATTAAATAACAAATCAGAAATTTCGATTTCGATTTGTATTTATATTTTAAATACATTATATTTATCACTATGACAGACATAACTGATGATATTACGGTCATTATAAATACCGTGATTGTAAATTTTTAATAACATATGCTATTGTAGACATAACAGTTGTAGAAATCACAGTTTTGGATGATGTCGTTACCAATACATAACGGTCATTGTTTTGATTACATACCGTTATATAAATAATTGTTCCTAATAACAAGTGTTGAAAATAATAAATTTTAAGGGTAGCTCCATAATATTAAGTATTGAAAAAATGGGTCCCTAATAAAAAAATTAAAGAAAAATAAATTTTAAGAGTGTGCTCATAAATAATAAATATTAAAAAAATTGGACATCTAATAAAAAGTATTAAAAAAAATTAGACTCATAACAACAACTAAATATTAGAAAAAAAATTAAAATTTAAAAGTATGCTCTTAATAACAAATATTGAAAATTTTAGGCCCCGATAATAAGTATTAAAAAATTAGACCCTTAATAACAAATGTTAGAAAAAATATATTGACAAAATAAATTAGACACTTATATAAATATTAGAAAAAATAAATTATAAGAGTAGGCCCCTAATAATAAATAGGGTAAAGTATAGTAATGGTCACTAAATTTTTTTAAAGCTTTTATTTAGGTCCCTCAACTTTTAAAACTTGCAATAAAGTCCCCTAACATTTAGTCCGTTTGCAATATGGTCTCCCAACAGTTACGTCGGGGACCATATTGCAAACGAACATTTGAAAGCTTTAAAAAAGTTCAATGATCATTACATACTTTACCCTATTATTTATTGTTTTTTATTATTAATTTTATATATGTTTTTATTGTTTTATTATTTATTATTATTTATTGTTTCTTTATAAGTCTTAATGGGAATCTCATCTTTTTTTTTTCCTTAAAAAAATAATTAGCTCCGCCTATCATCTACTAATCAAAATTCTATTCGTGTTTTTGACATAATGAAAAATTAAATATTGATTTTAAAGTATAATTAAAATTGAATATTGAATATAATTAAATTATTTGATAAAATATAAATTTTAAAAGATAATATAATTAAAAAAGAAAAAGAAAAAGAAAACAAAAGGTGTTTGTATTATGTGATAAGTAGTTTTTATCTAGTTAATAATTTTATAAAGTTTAATTAAAAATTAATTTGTAGATTTAATTTATACTATTAAACATTTTTATATATTAAATTATTAAAATAATAATTTTTTGATTAATTGAAATTTTTCAAAATGTTATTTAAGAGATCTTAAAATTGAGTTACATTATTTATTTAGCTCTGTACTAGTTGAATCTTAATTTAATTAGAATATATTTTTTTTGACAAAATTAGAATCTTTTATAAGTTATAAGTTTGAATATATTAATCCGCAATTGGTTTTAATTTAGATGTTTGTAAGATTATGACTAATTAAAAATTGTTTTTAAAAGTATTTTTAATTTTTTAAATAGAATGATTAAAAATATTATTAAAAAAATAAAGAGGAAACCCTATACAATAACAATATTTAATTTATAAAGAGATTAGGGTGGCTCATTGGATTCTGATGAGACTAAATTTTATAATAGTTTTAATTTAAAATTAAATTTTAATAAAATACGGGGTAAACTCGATTCTAATAGCTAAGCGGCTAAGCCTAAGCTTAATATAATAATAATAAGGGTAAAGTATAGTAATGGTCACTGAACTTTTCTAAAGCTTTCATTTAGGTCCTTTAACTTTTAAAACTTGCAATACAGTCCCTCAACATTTAGTCCATTTGCAATATGGTCCCCCTACATTTACTCCATTTGCAATATTGTTTCCGACGTAACTGTTGGGGACCATATTGCAAACGGACTAAATGTTGAAGGACTGTATTGCAAGTTTTAAAAGTTGGGGGACCTAAATGAAAGCTTTAGAAAAGTTCAATGACCATTATTATACTTTACCCTAATAAATATTAGAAAAAAATTGAACTCATAATAATAAATATTGAAGAAAAATTATGCTCTTAATAACAAGTATTAAAAATAATTAGACCTGTAACTGATATAAAATTATATTTTTTCAAAATATAATCATAACTGGGCCATGGGCAGGTGCCCCTCCTGCCCAAGCCTAGATACGATCTTGGTAGCCATAGCCTAGTTGATCAAAGCTTGGATTATATTTATATTGCAACTATATCTTTCGGGAACGTAGATTTCAACAACCTAAAGTGTTTGATTGTAGAATAGACACCTTTTGATATAAAAAAATGGTGTCTGCAATGACTAAAAGCGATTTATTATTCTGGTTTAGACGGAGAGTCATCATCAATTGTTTAGGTAACTCATAAAAGTAAAGAGAACGCAAGAGAAAAAATTTAAATCCTTTCTCCAACTTTACATAATGATTTATACCATGACGTTTAGTATTAGTGTCGGGTCTACAAACATTATAACTTTTTGTAGGATGATAATGCTTATAGATATTATTGTTAATAGCAAATTTGACTTTGACAGATCACATGAATTAACAAATGATCATATTATTAGATTGTAGTTGTATGAAGGATATAGAACTCTGAAGGCTTCTAGGAGTTTTTAAGGTTTTGATCAGTTAAAAAATTATTTCAAAGACATCGATTAATGAAAATGCAACTTGTAGAGAAGATACGAAAGAGGCATAACAACACTATTGCTGGCGGTGACAGAAGTAAAAGATCAAGTTGAAGACAATTGATGCCATTTTGTTAGATTATTTTTGAACTTCATTTTCTTTTGCCTATACAAACCAAAGTGAACCTTGTATTTATAGGGTTAGATTGTTTGATTTTTTTATGGTATAGCATGGCAAAGAGGAACCCCGAAAAGGTTTCCATTTTTAATGATTCTCTTCTACATGTACAATATACAAGATTCCCATAATGAAAACTTGCATTTGACCCTAAATTTTAAATTATTACAAAAGAATAATGAATTCACTATATGAAATCAAACCTTTTTTCAAGCTCTGGAAGTACCGCCATGATCCCTCTCGACATGCTCTACAAGGGCGACAGGATCACGAAACCCCTTACTACACTTGGGGCACACATCAATGGACATCTTTAGAACTCGAGACTGGTTGTTCTTTTCATGCACCTTCTTAACATGCTCTACCAAGGCCGTCACCGACGAAAATTTCACCCTGCATTGCCTACATTCCTCCACTTTCCCGCTGCTGCTGTCACTCCCACTTTGTTGGTTTTCACGAAAACTAGTACCTACGTTGAGAAATCTTGTGACCCAGTTAGATAAAGATGTTGCCGGAGCTCCGGTGGGTTTCTTAGGTCCTACACAGTTGTGGTCGAGCCCGAACCGGTGCTTTAAGCAATGGTCTACACCGCAGTCCCTACAGTTGATCGTGTTGGAGAATGTTAGGGCTTCCCTGCAACGAGGAACCGGGCATTTTTTCTTTTTGACAACTTTCTCGTAGTTTGACGGATCGCATTCGGTATTAACATGTGATTCCCAGGAGATGTTGGGATCTTCATTGGGAACCAAGCGAACTCCTTTGGCGCATAACGGGCAAATGACGACGGTGACACCGTTGTTGTCACCTTTTGGACACTGATGTTTAATGTAGCTTCGATGTTCCAGGCAATAGCACTGTTTCCATTAATAAGAAAAGGGAGAAACTTCACCAAAAGAATTCAAAGCTTAAGCCCGATATGATTTATTCGAAAGTCTTGATTGTGAATAATCAAAATGAGACATTTTTCATATATGGGATACAAAACTGGAGAGAAGGAGAAAATGATGGCTTACCAGATTGCAGCGATCGCAAGTGAAAGGCAAAAAATCAATCTGTTTGCAATGTTGAATGCTGCAATGTCTTCCGAGATCAGGGAATTCCGGCGTCCCCATTGTTGTAATTCCGTGAACCCAGAACCTAAGTTCAATTCTCTTGCCGGAAAAGAAGCTACTTTCGGATTTCGTGGGTCCAGGTAGAAACCGCGAAATGAAAGTTGAAACGCCCGGAAACAGCTCAAATTTCCTTCTTCCTTGCGGGAAAAATAAAGAAAAGAAAATCTGAACATAATAATATTGGGACAGCCTCTATCCACTCTCCGACATTCTAGGAATTATATTTCGTGCATTAAACGAATAAAGCTTTTATATTTACCTTTTAACTTTTTAAATGTTAAATTGCAAGGTTTTCTTAATATAGTAATATTTAAATCAATGATGGTTATAAATAACTGTTTATATGTATTTATTATGATTAAATATTATGTATTAAATGAAATTTTGATATATTTTATTATTAAATTTTTAATGTCCATTGAAGTTAGAGTTCCATATTATATTTATTCTTTAGGTTTATAAATATAAAGTTTAAAGAAATTATTATATACAATTCATATTTGAGAAAATAATACATATTTCTCCTTTTACTATATTTGTTCTCATTCGTGTTCTTATCAATTTGCTTTTATTAATCATGGATAAATAATACAGGGTTATTTATTATATTATGTTAGCCTGTTTAATACTTGTAATGTCAATTATTGAATACGATATTAATTATGAAATTTTGAATGCGATGCACCTGTTAATAGCATGTGAATATATAAATATACTAGATATTATAATTCTTTTACCATGATTTTGTTGTAAAGTTGTATTGGACCTAATATTATATCAATGAGTTGAGTGGGCTGCCATCGATTTTGGGTGGTCGTATGATCTTATTGTACTTGGTTCTTATGCAATAAAATTTTTAAAACATTCTTTTCCTCCTTCCAATGTCCGTTGAGTCTTTGTTGTTTGACGGTTATGAAGGCGGTTTTTATCGAGGCCTTCATTTTTATCAAAAAAAGAAAGTTTTTGGATTTTTTTCTCTCTAAGTTTAAAGCACTTTCTGGTACCCTGAGCATATTACTTGGACATGAGAAACACATTAATGTAGTGGTTAGAACAAAAATCTTGTTATCCAGAATAAAGAAACACACACATATATATGTATTTAGTATAAACTCCCTGATGATGAAACCTATGATGTCTAAAATTTTAAACAAAAATATGAACAATGTAAAGAATTTCTAGAAATTAACAAGAATAATAGTCTTTATAATTGAGATCACTTATCAATAGGTTCAATAATAGTAGGAGTTGCATTAAAAAAGAGAGAATTCTTTTACAGATATTATTGGCGGAGGTTGAAGGGAACAAGCACTCACAAAGAAATTAAATCACAATCCGTGGAGAAAATCACCCACATTAAATTGAGCTACCCAAATTTCCCCATCACGAAGAAAGCAAGAAAGTCGTAACACAGAGTACAAGCAAAGCTAAATTATGCATGCCAATGCTCAAAGCTTCAGACTTCTCACCAACATCACCTCCCATCAAAGACTTTCCCGGTGTAGGTGCAGGTGCAGGAGCTGAAGAGTTACGAGCGAAGATTTTCAAAGGTTGTAGCACTTGATCCACTCGATAAATAGCAAGCTGACCATCGGCGGAAATGGTGCCGGCAACATTGGATTTCGTCAGCCCCGTCATTAGAGTTACCGTTTTCCCTGCAGTGGTGACATTGAGAGGGAACTCACCGTCGCCACTCTCTCCAGCTTCAGTTCTCATAGGGTTACTAATGATTACGAATTGGGATAATGGGACGTAAGTTGGGACGACATGATATAGCACCAGTGCAACCCTTTGTTCATCGTTGAGTGAATGCAGCTCACCGGATTTCAGGCTCGAAAAAGCTTTATCTGTCGGTGCGAAAATCGTCTTCCCATCGTCCGTATTGTTGAGCTCACCGAGGAGACGATTGGAGACTCGGGTGGATTTTAGAAGACGAATGAAGATGTTGAATTGGCTGGCTTTTCCGAGGATTTTGGTGACGTCCGGCGGACCGGGTGGCATAGGTGCCGGTGCCGGTGCCGGACCCGGAGCTTGAGCTGAAGTTATTGAGCAATGGAGATGGAAAAAGAAGAGAAATGAGAGAGTGAAGATGAGGTCTATGTTTTGCTTAGTTATCACCATCGTTGGAAAGTGTTGATTTAGCAATGGAAACAACGGGAAATTGAAGGGATTATAAGGTGAAGGGAAACCATAGATTGCTTGGAAAGAAAGTTAAAGTAAAAGAAATTTGAAGTTTGATTGGTGAAGTTTAGATTCTATTTTTATTACTTTACCAACTTTATATATCTAAAATAAATTTAAAAAATATATATAATATCTAAATATTAGATCGAATATTAGATCAATAAGTAATTTGAATATCAAATTAATTAAATATAATAAATAATAATAATATGTACTTGATCGGTGAAGTTTAGTTTCACTTGCATGCATATGTTGAGCCAAAATATAGTTGTTTTGATTGCAAGGCATACCATAAAGAAGCAAGTTGGGTTGAGTTGCATGTGTTAGTTGATGAGGAGCTCTTGACTAATTAAAATCTGTATTAAAATAGAATAGTAAAACAAACTGATATATTTATATACATATACAATCCCTCGTCTTTCCTAAACAACGAAATAATGCATTTGAAGCACTCAGCTCCGGAGAAAAGACCAAGGTCCCATACCAGTTCCTATCCTGAAGAACAATTGGAAGTGTTAGAATCATACTGAAATTTCTCAGAATCAGATAAATGAAACCACAGTTGAATTATCACCTCAAAAGACCAACAAACACACGTAAACACATGAAGATGGTCAAAGCAATCCAGATGCCGAGATAGCCATGGCTGGAGGATAGTATGAACAAGCAGGAGATGCTCACGACTGCAACCGCAACCTAGGAAAAAGAAAAATGGGATAGAAAAAGCTGTTGGATATTATGGTTTTGTTTATATGCAGGTTGGAATTGAACTAACCATGGAGTAGGCTGAATATGAAAAATCGGAAGCTCCGTAGTTAACTCCATCGAAAACGAAGGCTAAAGCATTGATAGGTTGAGTTACTGCAATGACCTTAATCCACAAGAAAATGTTGATGACCCAACAAGTTAGTATTCTAACAAAGAAAATAATATGTCTTAATAAATAAAACTGGAGCATCTCAAATTATATATATTTTCTCATTTAAGTAATTTTTCCCCGATTATTATAGGTGTCTAATGTTTTCGACATCACCATTTTAAGTGGATGATCCATCACGACAGTTAAAAAATTGATATATGACACATGTCGCATTTATATATTTAAAAAAAAATAGTTTTAAAAAAAATTAAAATTATTATTATTAAAAAACATATATATATATATATATATATATAAAAAAATGAAATTCTTAAAATCCCTAATTATAATCCCAAGTACTCTCGTTTTCCATCATCTCCAGCCATCCATCGTCAAACGGTCAATAATTTGTTGTTGCCTACCCACTTACCGATCATCACCTTCGTTGTCGTTTCAAACCCCAAAATTCCCAAATTCATAAACTCAAATCCCTAAAATCTCAAATATTCAATCCTTAAACCACAATCAATAATGACTGATGAACCTTTGGGTGGAAACCACGTTGCCTCCATATTCATTTGTGACATTGGTGGTGGCCGATCAACGATGTTGGTGACGGACGGCGATAATAAGGGATTTTAGGGTGTCTTCGAGGTTTTACAAAAAGAAATTATGCTTTTTTTTAAATAATACTAATTTTTTAAAATAAAATTTTCAAGAAAAGAAAATAAATGTGAGACATGTAAGATAACAATTTTTTTTAACTTTTGTAATAGTCGAGAAACTTAAAATGATAACATTGGTAACGTTAGACACCTACATTGACTAAAAAAAATTTAGACACCTAAATGAAAAAGCGATATAGTTGGAACACTTTATATTAAGCCAAAAAATGTTGTTATGATTTTGATTAAGGGGGCTATACCGGAAAGCTGATGTTCATGAGGTTCAAAACATCGGAATCCTTGGTAAACAAAGTGGAAGCAAGTTGTGATACAGCTGCTAGAAAAAATGATAGCAGAAGCCCCAAAAGAAGACCAATCTGAAGATAGATATGATAAGGAGAATTTAGAGCATGAAGCAAAGGTGAAACAAGTGAAGTTTAATGTTAATGTAATGTTAATACCTGCAACACACGAGAAGCAGCAGCCACTATCTTTTCATAATCTTTCTTCGCAAATGCACTTGCAAGGATTGCCTGGAAAAGGTAAGAAATATGTTGAAGTTTAAAAATAATATATTTGAATCCCCCATCAATAGTCAGTCATCAAAAATCATTTTATGACTGTCTCTAAGGGCTCTCTTCCCCTTTGTTGGGATGATCATGAACTGGTAGATCCTTCCGTTGGTCACCTTGTTTTCATAAAGTGAGATGCCTTTTTTGGGATGATCATAAATCGTCACATCCCACTATTGATTGTCTAGTTTTCACAGTGTGAGACGCCTCCTTAATGAAATCTCTATGTTAAGATGATCATGGTGGTTGCACCTACCAAATTTTCAGTCATATTGATATTCTCTACGTGGTGCTAAATTAACAAAATAATCGTTTATAAATTGTTAAGGTATCTATTCATCATATTGGTCTTTCGAAAGCTCTTAATTGATGCTTAATGTCAGAGCGTCATAAGAGTTCGGCACGATTCTCCACCCAAATCATAGGGGTTGAACCATTCATCTTCCCCACAATCCTATCAAGATTTTACCAACACAAACGATGTCTCAAATTCACTCTGTCCATGTGGTGCGTAGGAAATAAACACTCTCAAATAGAATCAATGTATAACGCTTTCTCGATTAAGATGGAACAAGTGTTATACCTCTAATAAATAAATAATAAATAATATTCGTGGACCTATTTGAATCCCATCAATTACACTCAACAACCACCCTATGCTTTAACTTCCCCCTCTCCTCCCCAAAAAAAACGATTTTCTTCCCCTTTCTCAATAGGTCTTTGGAGGGCTCTTTTCCCCCTCCATATTAGAGCATCCGTATTAGATCTAAAAAAATACCTTCCATACAAGGGACCTACGCCACCATATTCGAGTCCACCAACCACATCTCTACTATTGTAATCAACATATTCTATGGCTTAAAGAGATGAAGGGAAAGCAAGGAAGATCATGATTTTGACTGGTTCCGAACAAAGCCAACTTCCAAGGAGAAGAACTTGTAAAAATATGTAGGGGGGCAAACATAATGTAAAGGTGGTTCATTAAATTAAAATAAAATCTTACTTGTGCTGCAACAGCCAGTCCATCGGCAAGCAAAGAGGTTGCCACCCACATCTGCAAGCAAACCTGAAATGCAGCCATTGGTTTTGGCCCCAGCCTAGCCACTAATGAAGTCGCCAGGGTTATACAAGATGTTGTGGATATTACCTTAACCAATAGCTGAAATCCTGAATTGGTGACATCAAATATATCATAGTCCTGCAAGTGTTCTATATCATTTTCCTTTTCCCAGCAGATAAATCATTTGGAAAGAAAACTGGATTACAAAATCCAACTGAAACGATTGAATTCAATTTTACGTCGAACAATCAAACATCCTTTTGAGTTCGTTAAATAACCATAATTAAAGCACTCACCACTTTTAAGAAATCGACCTAACTGTAACTCTTTAAAACTTGGAGGCAATAGAATGACATTTTCAACTAATCTCCAAATGAGTACGATAAAAATTAAATACCTACAAATACAATGCACTAAGTTATTAACCAGATGAATACACATTAAAAGACCAGACAGATGATAGGGCCGACGCAACAAAAAGAAAATAACTTACTGAGAAACTACATGAGCGATGGCTGCACCATTGACCCCCAAACGAAGTGTGAATATGAATATGGGGTCGAGAAGAATGTTCACCGAGTCTCCAATGACTGCATTAGAAATTGCAAAAAAAACTATTAGGGGTAGTTTGCTCACAAACTATGATATATAATGAGTTTCCTTGTATGACAATGTTTCGCGTTCATAATGCATGATTGATAATCCGAAAGGACAAGTAGGATATGAAATTGGTTTTGCAATGGCAGCCTTTAATAGATCCTGCAGATGGAGGTGCAATGTAAACATCCATTGAACTCCATGGAAATGATATTTTTCAAATAATAAATAGTCCCGTTCAATGAATTCCTTTCAAGGGGATTGTCTGAATAAATCTCCACAAGCTGCTTTTGATTTCCAGCACAATCAAATTAATTATAACGGAAGCTTGCTTACTGATTGCATAAAAGGGAGTTTTAGTATCCTTTAATCCCCGGAAAACACCCTGAGCAGCCAACGAAAGAAGAATAGCTGGAGCACCGAGTGATCGTAATGTCAAGTATTGTTGGGCTATCTTGAGCATAGGAGATTCCTGGACAAAGCAAAAGCAGTATCATTGCTGTTAAGAGAAAAGTAGAAAGCTAATCAAATTAGAGAAATATTAGAGATGCAGCAGTTTAGATTCTCGGGGACCAATTAGGGTAAGTTCACTTCAAGAGGCTAATCCAATGTAGACAAAATGAACACTCACAGGTTTTACGCCCATGTAACGTAAGAGAGGTTTAGCAGTGGAAATAAGGAACAAAGTTTGAAGTATTCCAAGCATGCAACCAATAACCAGAGCTGAAGATGCTGATGGTACACGTCTTCTATTGTCCTCGGATTTGGCTATTTTCATGTCACTGCTGCCTACAAATGACATTTATATTCTCAATGATAAAATTATAGATGGGCCAAAACATGCTAAATGTAGCAGATATAATCAAGATGGTGAAAGAACCTCATGCAAGTGAACCTTGTCTAAGAATGCAATTTATCAAAACTCAGATTAGCCCAGGGAGAGCGAATGTAGAAAGCATACCAGTTAGAGGCACCATTTCCAGGCCAAAATCTTGATTACTTCCAACATTTTCATAATCTTCCGCTTCAGAAGTAGATTTAATAGTAGCTTCTTCCTCAGCAACAAAAGAAGTGGTAATACTGACTAGTGGGAACATGGTAATCCTTGATACTTGATTAAAAATTGCAACCGAAATTCCTACAGAAGCTAACTCCATGGCACCTATAGGATAAGATTTATATGTATAGAATGAAATCAAATCTTATTAACTGATTACTAACTCGGAAGTGGATCATTAATGAAATCTCACGCATTCATAATCGTATAGAGTAACTAAATGGTATCTGAGAATCGCAAATATCAGCTACATATCGAAACAGATAACCAAGACATTGATGATTCAGAAACTATATGAACAGAACTTATAAATTGACAGACCCTGTAGTGATATCATCTTCGGGATGCCTATCTTCCAGAATCATAATGAACATACCCATATGCGACGCAGATCCGAATATGATAAACATAGACTAAAAATAAGCTGACTTTATTTTTGAAAGTGTACAAGTCTCATATATACACTGCAATAACAATGATATAATAAATGTATCACACAATCATGGTAGAAGAAAGTGAGCACAAACCTATGCGGCCAATGAATGCTGTGTCTATTAGAGAAGCAATAGGATCTGCCATCAAAGCAAATGTTGCAGGTAATCCTATGTTCGCTATTTCTATGCCTAGTTCATCCTTTTTCAGAACATTCCTGCAAAATTATTATGATCAAAGAGTAACAAAACTGCCCAAGTGATGTTCAGATCGATGGTGATCATGTGTTACTTTACTTCCTTTTTGGGTTTGAAATGGAAATCTGGGTTTAAATTTTCAACCATGATCATCGTTTTAAGCTTTTCCAAATAGGTTAAACCAGAAGCAAATTATTTCCATTTAAGGCTTGAGGCTTGAGCAACAAGCACAACGTTTAAATTTGCAGAAGGATATGGCAGATTTAAAGAAAAAAATAAAATAAAAATACTATCTGGGAAATGAAGAATACCTTGAATCTCTGAAGAATATGAAAAGGGGTAACTTTCCCATATTGTTCCACAGAGTCAAAATGCATTCAACCGCCATGAATACAGTGTGGCAGCCCAATAAGTAATTGGTGTGTACCAAGTTCAAACTTCCTCAAGAACTTTTTTTTAAAAGAAAAATCTTAAATGGCTGGAATTTCACCACCTTCTTACAATTGTGACAGTCTTCATGCATGCAAAGTGGAACTTCCAAGGAATGAGAAAAGAAACAACGAGAAAGAAATCAAAGGGATCGAAATGGACTTACACAAATTAAACGAGGAAATAAGATGGTCCAAAGGGGCGGGTGGAAGCACCCGCCCCTAAACATTAAAATAATTATATATATTTTTTATTTTCTATGTATATTCTATTAAAAATATATTTTCGTCCTTAAAATTTTATAAATTTATTATCTCTTAAAATTTTAAAAGTTCGACCTCTAACATAAAATATCGTCGTTCAACTCAACTAACGGTGTCAGATTATTTTTTTTTTCTACACGGCCAGGTATTGCATAAACCTCCCTTAGATGAACAAAGCCCAGAACTCCAACGAAAATACTTAAATTAACAATAAGTTATTCATCAACGTAGAGAAGCTAACAACTTTGTATTAAAAAACACAAAATAGAGGGTGGCAAGAACTTATATTATTAAAAAAAAGGATAAATTACATCATTTGTCATTTAACTATTATGGTATTTAGTTTGATCACCGTACCTTAAAATTTCAATGAACATAGAGATGATCTGATATAACAAAAGTTTGGTGAAAAATCTACAAAAGAGAAATTTAAGAAAAACTTAAATTTCTCAATGACACAAAAAATCAAACCTTCGAATAAGATATACAAACTAATGATATTTTCAAAATGGGTTAAACACAAAATGATCAGTAATTAAAAACAAAAAAAAATGGAATCCTTTATTCCCCCACCTGCTTTTGTACTCTATTTTCTCATTTTATATTCGAAGCTCAACTGTTTTTTATTTTGAGAAAAAGAAGAGAAACATGCAAAAAGAAAATTCTTTTAGTTAAAGAAGAAGATAAACAAAGAGTGATGAGAAATTTAGGATTTGATTCAAATATTTAAATCATGAGTAAATTTGATGAATTATTTTGAATTAATATCAAATTGATAGAATATATAATTTTTATGAAGTTTTAAGTGATCAAATGACTTGTTTTGATGATGATGATTAAAATTTAAAAAAAAACTTAACCTTAATTACGAACTTACCCAAAAAAAATGACGACGAAAGAAGAAAAGCATTAATAGTTGGGTGACTTGTAGTATAGAGTTATAACACGAAAGGAAATTGCTAAGGACCACGACTGTGAAACAGACTCTCCTACTGCAGTCGGGGTTTCAACAGGGAAGGCTGATGGTTTTCATGCACCGTAGTCTTCAGCAATGACTTGCTTTGTGTAACTCCTAGACCCAGCCTATGTGTTTCGACTAAGTCTAGTGAATTACATTAAAATTTCTTAAAACATTTTTCTAAAACGTTATTCGATAATTTAAAACCATATTACAATTAACATTTATAAAAGTAAAATAAATAACGATAAAAGATTAAATCGTAAATATAATACTAAAAAACATTAACATAAACAAAACATGTCATAAATCTAAAGTACAATAGCAAAATCCATAAACATTATCATCATCATCATAAAATGAGTATGTAAAAAAATGCCCACATCACATAATTAAAAGCAATTCGGAAGATATAAACATTATAACAAAAAGTTCTTCTATAAAGTGTTGATCCTCCGAGTGCCCGAATCGGTGTCTATCCACAAGTATCTGAAAAGGGGGAAACAATTTGAAAAGTGAGCTAGGGGCTCAGTGTGTTCCATTAGTGCAATAAAAAATAATATGAAAAATCATAAAGTAATAGTCCAATAAAGTATCATTGAAATCCTGATAAAACATAAGATATTAAATCACATAGTATACCCTCCTCCCTTACACCATATGCAGTTCCCCAGAACTGTGTCCATAGGGCAACTTTAATTTTTCCAAAATTAAAACATTTAATTACTAAAGCATATTTGGGTTTGACGATCAATTTGGAGGCTTTCAGGTTAGAATTTGGCAAAACAGACTTCAAAATCGAGCTCAGGACGTCGAAAAAATAAAATAAGGCTTTTCAAAAAATTTAATTTTTCCGGTCAAAGTCAACAGTCAACGGGTCGGGCAGGCGGGTCGATTCTGCCTGAAACAGTTTCCAGAATTCTCTTGGACAGGCTGGAGACCCCTACGCATTATCGACGTGTGGTGGTTCATGCGATGGCGATAGGGGCCGTTATCACTGGTCGATCACTCTAATTTCAACTACACAATCAAATTTATCAATTCCAGCCCAAAAACACAACATAACTCATCAAATTTACTAAAAATAAACTGTCAACTTACCCCCAATGTGGTTAACGATGGCACGACATAAGGGACTAAATCGATCGGGTTTTGGTCGTACGATGTCGGTGAATAAGGTGGTAGAAGAGGTTAGGCGCGACACTAGTCGGTTCGGTTGAGATCGCCAAAATATAATCGTTGGGGGGAAAATGTGAAGCTTTCGACGGGGTTTCGTGGTGTTATATGCCATTTCATGATGAATTGGGGGTTGGGATTTGTTCTTTGGATGATGACACGTCGAATAGGGGCGATGACGGCAGTCGGAGATGGTCGGATGACAGGGAATCGATTGTGGAAAGTGACAGTTAGGGTTAAGGAAAATTGGGGAAATTTAGGGATTTTTAGGAAATAATTTGGGGTTTATCCAATCGGGTAATTATATTTTTACTGGTAATAAGAAATGGCTAATTTCCTATTTTAGTCCTTGCATTCATCAAAACTTCCTAAAATGGTCTACTAACTTTATCAGATTTCAATCTAGTCCCTAAATTTTACCCAAATAAATCTTTAATTAATTCTCTAATTTTTCTTAAACATTTGGGTTGTGACAATTCTTCATCTCTAAAAGAAATTTCATCCTCTAAATTTACCTGGAGTAAATAGATGCAGAAACTGAGTCTTTACGGATTCTTATGTCTCCCAGGTGGCATCTGCATGACCTCGGTTCCTCCACTGGACCTTGACCATCGGAATATGCTTGTTCCTTAGTGCTCTCTCATCTCGATCCAAGATTGTACAAGCTCCGCATCATATGATAAATCTGGTCTCAACTCAACATCCTCTAACTGAATGATGTGGCTTGGGTCCGGACGATAGAACCTCAACATCGACACATGAAAGACATCAAATTTATTAAAAAAAATCAACTTACCACCAACGACGGTTAATGAAGGCGTGACGATGAGGGACTAAATCGATTGGGTTTTGGTCGTACGACGTCGTTGAATAAGGTGGTGGAAGCGATGAGGCACGACACTCGTCAGTTCGATCGGAATCACCGAAAAATCAAGGCACGCTGGGGGAAAATGTGAAGCTTCTGACGGGGTTTCGTGGCGTTAGATGTCTTTTCACGGTAAATTAGGGGTTGGGCTTTTTTTCGCTGGATGATGACGTGTCGAATGTGGGCGATGATGACAGTCAGAGATAGCCTGACGGCAGGGAATCGACCGTGGAAAGCGACAATTATGGTTAAGGTTAAAGAAAATTAGGGAAATTTAGGGATTTTGGGAAATAATTTGGGGTTTACCTAATCAGGTAATTATATTTTTAGTGGTAATAAGAAATGGTTAATTTCCTATTTTAGTCATTTCATTCATCAAAACTTCCTAAAATGGTATGTTAACTTCATCAGATTTCAATCTAGTCCTTAAATTACCAAATAAATCTTTAATTAATTCTCTATTTTTCCTAAAAATTTGGGTTGTGACAATTCTCCCCTCTAAAAGCAATTTCGTCCTCGAAATTTACCTAGAGTAGACAAATGTGGAAACTGAGTCTTTACGGTTTCTTCTGTCTCTCATGTGGCATCTACAGGACCTCGGTTCCTCCACTGGACCTTTACCATCGAAATATGCTTGTTCCTCAACGCTCTCTCATCTCGATCCAAGATTTGTACATGCTCCTCATCATATGATAAATCTGGTCTCAACTCAACATCCTCTAACTGAATGTTGTGACTTGGGTCCAGACGATAGAACCTCAACATTGACACATAAATACATCATGGATACGACTGAGCTTGGGAGGCAACACGAGCTGGTATGCAACATGTCCTACTCTCTTCAAGATACGAAATGATGTAATAAATCTTGGACTCAATTTACCCTTTTACCCAAATCTCAGTACTTTCTACCATGGAGATGCTTTTAAAAAGACCTGATCTCTAACTCAAATTGAATATCTTTCCTCCTATGGTCAGCATAAGACTTTTGTCTGTCAAATTCTCTTTCAGGCAATCACAAATCAATATGATTGTGTCCTCCGTCTCACGCACTAACTCAGGTCCCAAAGTCTTATGATCACGCAACTCAGTCTAACAAATCAGGGTGTGACATCTACGCCCATAGAGTGATTCGTACGGTGCCATACAAATGCTAGCCTGGTAGCTGTTATTGTAAGCAAACTCAGTCAGAGGCAAAAAGTTCTCCCAACTACCATGAAAATCAATCACGCAGCCCTGCAACATATCCTCTATGACATGAATTACTCACTCAGATTGACCATCAGTCTGTGGATGGAAAGTTATACTAAAATCCAATCTCGTACCCAGAGCCCTATGCAATGCCTTCTAGAATTTCGAAGTGAATCTTGGATCTCAATCAGAAATGATAGATAACGGAACACCATTCAATCTAACAATCTCTGACATGTACAATCTAGCCAGCTTGTCCAGCTAGAAAAATTGAAACTAATGATATTTTCAAAATGGGTTAAACACAAAATGATCAGTAACTAAAAAAAATAGAATCCTTTATTCCCCCTGCTTTTTGTACTATATTTTCTGATTTTATATTCGAAGCTCAATTGTTTTTTATTTTGAGAAAAAGAAAGAGAAACATGCAAAAAGAAAATTCTTTTAGTTAAAGAAGAAGACAAACAAAGAGTGATGAGAAATTTAGGATTTGATTCAAATATTTAAAATCAGGAGTAAATTTGATGAATTATTTTGAATTAATATCAAATTGATAGAATATATAAATATTATGAAGTTTTAAGTGATCAAGTGACTTGTTTCGATGATGATGATTAAAATTAAAAAAAAAATTAACCTTATTACGAACTTACCCAAAAAATGATGATGAAATAAAAAAAGCATCAATAGTTGGGTGACTTGTAGTATAGAGTTATAACCCGAAAGGAAATTGCTAAGGACCACGAGTGTGAAACAGACTCTCCTGTTGCAGTCGGGGTTTCAACAGGATAGACTGATGGTTTTCATGCACCGTGGTCTTCAACAATGACTTGCTTTGTGTAACCCCCTAGACCCAGTCTATGGGTTTCGACCAAGTCTAGTGAATTACATTAAAATTTCTTAAAACATTTTTCTAAAACGTTATTCGACAATTTAAAACCATATTACAATTAAAATTTATAAAAGTAAAATAAATAACGATAAAAGTTTAACTCGTAAATATAATACTAAAAAAACAGTTACATAAACAAAACATGTCATAAACCTAAATTACAATAGCAAAATCCATAAACATCATCATAAAATGATTATGTCAAAATAAATGCCCATGTCACATAATTAAAAGCAATTCGGATGATAGAAACATTACAACAAAAAGTTCTTCTATAATGTGTCGATCCTCCGAATGCCTGAATCGGTGCCTATCCACAAGTATCTGAAAGGGGGGAAATAATTTGAAAAGTGAGCTAAGGGCTTAGTGTGTCCCATTAGTACAATAAAAACATAATATGAAAAACCATCAAGTAATAGTCTAGTAAAGTATCATGGAAATCCTGATAAAACATAAATTATTAAATCACATAGTATACCCTCATCCCTTACACCATATACAGTTCCCCAAAACTGCATCCATATGGCAACCTTATATCCATTGGGTATAAGGAGCCAACCTAAGGGAACATCTTGGTCCTGAAAGCCTACCAAAGAGCCGTCTTAGGTTCTTAAGGATTTACCAGCTTGATCAGGGTTGTACCTCCATACTCCAGTCTACCCATATAATATCCCCATAAATTAGTTCACATAATAAGAAAAGATTTCCATGATCCGTATTCGGTAAAATAATATCGTCCAGTGAAAATAATCTTTCAAATATCACGCATCATTCCATCATAGTTCATAAATCATCATCCATTGAATCATAAATTTCAGTGAAATATATATATCAAATCAGATAAGCTATCGAATAACACATAGGGAACATATCTCGTAAAATAGGGCACACAGTAAAACAACTAAGCACCGACCTCATCACGCTCTGCTACAGTGCTCGAACCTAATTTATAGAAATCAAAGTTAATCTTGAAGTAATATTATAAATCAGGGTATTCAAAAAGTTCACAGTTCATACGAGTGACTATCGACTCTCGTGGCCTAACGGATTGAGAAGAGCTGGGTCGAACGGTCAGATAAGTCTTTAGTACCTTCAAACAATAACAATTTATCAGTCCTAAGTCTTACCTTAATTTTTTCCAAAATTAAAACATTTAATTACTTAAGCATATTTGGGTTTGACGGTTAATTTGGAGGCTTTCAGGTTAGAATTTGGAAAAACAAACTTCGAAATCAGGCTTAGGATGTCTAAAAACATAAAAAAGTATTTTTTTTAAAAATTGACTTTTTCGGTCAAAGTTAACGGTCAACGGGTCGGGTAGGTGGGTCGGTTCAGCCTGAACTGGTTTTCAAAATTCTATTGGACCAGCCGAAGACCCCCATGCGTATTGTCGGTGCGTGTGGCGGCGACAGGGGCTGCAATCACCATCCGATCACTCCAATTTCAACTATACAATCAAATTTATCAGATACCAGCCCAAAATCACAACGTAACTCATCTAATTTACTAAATATAAACTGTCAACTTACCCCCAACAGCGGTTCACAACGGCGCGATGATAAGGGACCAAATCGACCAAGTTTTGATTACATGACGTCGGTGAATAAGGTGGCGGAAGCGGTGAAGCACGACGCTAATCGGTTCGGTCTGAATCGTTGAAAAATTAAGGCTCACCGGGGGAAATGTGAAGCTTGCGATGGGGTTTTGCTGCGTTAGATATCGTTTCACGGTGAATTGGGGGTTGGGCTTTGATCGTCGGATGTTGACGCGTCGAATGGGGGCGGTGACAGCAGTCAAAAATGGTCAGATGGCGGGGAATCGGCTGTGGAAAGCGATGGTTAGGATTAAGATTAAGGGAAATTGGGGAAATTTGAGGATTTTCAGGGAATAATTTAGGGTTTACCCAATCAGATAATTATATTTTTACTGTAATAAGAAATGTCTAATTTCCTATTTTAGTCCGTGTATCATCAAAACTTCTTAAAATGGTATGCTAACTTAATCAGATTTCAATATAATCCTTAAATTTTATCCAAGTAAATCTTTAATTAATTCTCTAATTTTTCCTAAAAATTTGGGTTGTGACATTCTCCCCTTCTAAAAGAAATTTTTTCATCAAAATTTACCTGGAGTAAACAATGTGGAAACTGAGTCTTTACAGATTTTTCTGTCTCCCAGGTGGCATCTGCAAGACCTCAGTTCCTCTATTGGACCTTTACCATCGGAGTACGCTTGTTCCTCAGCGCTCTCTCATCTCGATCCAAGATCTGTACAGGCTCCTCATCATATGATAAATCTGGTCTCAACTCAACATCCTCTAACTAAATAATGTGGCTTAGGTCTGGATGATAGAACCTCAACATCGACACATGAAAAATATCATGGATACGACTGAGCTGGGGAGGCAACTCGAGCTAGTATGCAACAAGTCATACTCTCTTCAAGATACGAAATGGTCCAATAAATCTTAGACTCAATTTACCCTTTCGCCTAAATCTCATCACTTTCTTCCATGGAGATACTTTTAAAAAGACATGATCTCCGACCTCAAACTGAATATTTTTCCTCATCTGGTCAGCATAAGACTTATGTTTGTCAAATGCCTCTTTTAGGCCGTCACGGATCAATCTGACTGTGTCCTCTGTCTCACGCACTAACTCAGGTCCCAAAGTCTTACGATCACATAACTCAGTCTAATAAATCGGGGTACGACATCTACGCCCATAGAGTGCTTCGTACGATGCCATACGAATGTTAACCTGGTAGCTGTTGTTGTAGGCAAACTCAGCCAGAGGCAAAAAGTTTTTCCAACTACCATTAAAATCAATCACGTAGCCCTGTAATATATCCTTCAGGACCTGAATCACTCACTCAGATTGACCATCAGTATGCGGATGAAAAGTTGTACTAAAATCCAATCTCGTACCCAGAGCCCTATGCAGTGTCTTCCAGAATCTCGAAGTGAATATTGGATCTCGATCATAAATGATAGATAACGGAACAACATGCAATCTAACGATCTCTAACATATACAATATAGCCAGCTTGTCTAACGTATAACTTACCCGCATAGGAATGAAGGGAGCCGGCTTTGTAAGCCTATCAACTATCACCCAGATCGAATCTTTTTTCGAAGGTGTCAAAGGCAACCCAATAATGAAATGCATAGTAATATGCTCTCATTTCCACTTGGGAATCTTGATAGGTTGTAACAAACCTGACGGATGTTGATGCTCTGCCTTAACTTGCTGACAAGTCAAACATCTAGCCAAAAAATCAGAGATGTCTTTCTTCACGCTGATCCAATGATATATATCTTTCTCAGATTCCGATACATCTTATCTCCACTGAGGTGCAAAGCATATGGATTACTCTGAGCCTCACTGAGGATATCCTACCTCAACTCTGTATCATCAGGCACACAATATCGACCCTTGAAGCATAACACTCTATCCTGGTTAAAAGTATAATTTGAGGTTTTCCCCTGCTCCATTTGCTCTAAAATGGAAATCAAGAAGCTATCATGAGATTACTTAGCCTTAATCTCTTTAGCCAAGTTTGACTTAACCTGTAATTTTGCTAACATAGTACCATCATCAAATAAATTTATCATTGCCATTAAGGACCTCAAATCAGCTATCACCTTTCGACTCAAAGCATTTGCAACGATGTTAGCTTTACCCGTGTGATAATCAATCATACAATTATAATCCTTTAGAAGTTCTAGCCAACGACGTTGCCATAGATTAATCTCCTTCTGGATCAGAAGATACGTTAAGCTCTTATGATATGTAAAAATTTAACACTTCTCTCCATAAAAATAGTGTATACAGATTTTTAAGGTAAAGATCACTGCTGCTAACTCCAAATCATGGGTCGATAATTACACTCATGCGGATGCAGCTAACGAGACGCATAAACTATTACTTTACCCTCCTACATCAGAACACAACCAAGACCGGAGTGTGAAGCGTCACTATACACTGTAAAATCCTTCCCGGGCTCAGGTTGAGTCAACACTGGAGCTTGAGTCAAAACCACCTTTAATTTCTCAAAGTTCTCCTGTTGTACCTCGCCCCATTCAAATGGGACATTCTTCCTCAACAGCTTCGTCAAATGAGCCGTAATGATCGAGAAACCCTCGATAAAACGCCGATAATATCATGCTAATCCCAAGAAACTATGAATCTCAGAGATATTCTTGGGTCGCTTCCAACTCACAATAGCCTCAATCTTGCTCTGATCGAACTGAATACCCCTCGTAAAAACAATATGCCTAATGAATGACACCTCCCGAAGCCAAAATTCACATTTGCTCAACCTAACATACAAACGATGCTCTCTGAGAGTCTGCAGAATAATCTTCAAATGCTCATCATGCTCTGCCTCAGTCTGGGAATAAACTAGAATATCATCAATAAAAACTACTATAAACTAATCTAAATAGAGCCAGAACACACAATTCATCAGGTTCATAAAAGTTGCAGGAGCATTCGTCAGACCAAAAGGCATCACCAAGAACTCATAAAGACCATATCTAGTGCAAATGACAGTCTTCACAACATTTGAACTTTAAACTTTAACTGATAATACCCTAAGCGAAGATCGATACAAGAATATGCAGTAGCTCCTCGCAATTGATTGAATAAATCATAAATCATGTGTAGTGGAATCGTCAACTTGTTCAACTTCCGGTAGTCAATATATAGCCTTAGCGATCCATCATTCTTTTTCACAAACAGAACTGGAGCTCCCAGGGTGAGGTATTATGCATGATAAATCCTCGATAGAATAATTCTTGCAACTGATCCTTCAACTCCTTAAGTTTCTTTGGATCCATGCGATAGTGTGCCATAGAAACAGGTGCAGATCCGGGATAAACCTTAATCTCGAACTCTATCTCTCTATCAGGAGGTAACCCTAGCAACTTCTCCGAAAAGAAATCGGGAAACTCGCTAACTATACAAATCTCCTTAATCTTGGACAAAGAACCTTTAGTGTACAAAATATAGGCAATGAAAGTCTCATATCCCTTCCAGACTATTTGGTCAATAACCAAAGCCGAAACTATATTGAAGAGATAACCACAATGCTCACCAACTAACACAACAGTCCGACCATCATAAGTCTTCAGAGTAGCTCTCTTGTACTCACAATCCAAATTGACCTTGTGTTTATTCAGCCAATTTATCCCTATAATTAAATCAAACTCTTCAAAGGAAGCCCCATAAGGTCGATGAGAAAAATTTCACCCTGAACCTCTAGAGGAAAATGCCAAAATACTTTATTCCCCACCACTGACTATCCTACTGAAGTCGTAACCGTAACAGTATTATCGGTGTCTACAATCAGAATCTGAAGGTTTCGAGAAACTGAACTAGATACATAGGAATGGGTGGAGCCATTGTCTAGTAATGCAAAGTATAGAACAAAATAATGGTAAATGTACCTGCAATAACTTCTGGTTTATCTCTGTCATCCCGATGTCTAGTAGCATACACTAAAGTTGGCTATATGGCCTCCAAAAATACATGCTCTCGGCTCTGCTAGGCTCGAGCTCTACAATCTGCCCTGGATGCTGATCCGGAAGGCTTTCCCTGACTACGACATCTGGCTGAGGTTTGAACTAATGTATGTGAACGTGCAGGAGTCTGGGTATATGTCTGCTCATAAGAAGCTAGTTGTGGACAGTCCCTCCATAAATGACCACTGGATTCTTACGACACTCTCTTATGTGTCAATTACCACAATAATCATAAAGGGGCACCTGAGGCAACCCCAAAAAACCACCTTGACTAACAGCTGTGGGAAAAGATGTTACACTTATGAGGGGCCAAAGTACGAGTCCTCTTTTCTGACTGTGCAAAAGACTCAGTAGGGCCAAAAGACTTCTTAGATCATTACTGATCGACACACTCTCTATCAGGAGCTAAATCCTCCACCTCCTCTGCATCTTTCGTTCTTCTCACCAGCACATCAAAAATCTCATCCCGGTGGGTCACAATCTGCCTGTTCAACTCATATCTAAGTCCGAGAGCAAACTTGCAGCATCTCTCTCTCTCTATGAGAACCAAACTAATACAATATTTTAACAGTTTCAAGAATTCTATCTCGTGCTCGGAGACTAACATATCTCCCTGCACCAAGTCTTGGAACTGATGTTGTCTCTCAGTCGGATAACATTTTCCCAGAAAATGCTTCCTGAAGCGCTATTTGAAGAACTCCTAAGTCAAACGATCAGTTGGGACATTACTAACTACTGACTCCCACCGGGTGTGGGCATTACCATCTAACATCGCTACTGTACCCAGTTATCTCTTAGTTGGGTCCAAACCCAACTGATCTATATGTTTTTTCGTATTATGGAGCCAATTTGGACCTCTCTCGTCAAGCACCACTCTCGTAGGCTCAGAACTAGAATCTGGACCTCATCTGACAGGAGTCGACATATCTATCTCGGGAGCAAGTGGCGGGTCTATAGCAGTGTCATCAACAGGATCAGAAAATATAGCAGTTCGACCTCATCCAGGGCTAGGCCGACGACCACGTCTTTCACTCATCGACAATGATCTCTAATTCACAAAAGAGGTAGACTTAAAGTTAGATCGACACTGGAGTACTGGACACATTTAACTCGTAAAAACAGGTGACATGGCCTTACAGAAAATTTGTAAAACGTTTTTAAAACAGTTTAAAATTTTACGTATGACCCATTTACAATGTGAGGTTTAAAAACTAAAAGCTCTGTTACCAATAAAATGTAACCCTAGACCCAGCCTATGCGTTTCGATTAAGTCAGGTGAATTACATTAAAATTTCTTAAAACATTTGTCTAAAACGTTATTCGTTAATTTAAAACCATATTACAATTAACATTTATAAATGTAAAATAAATAACGATAAAAGTTTAACTCGTAAATAAAATACTAAAAAAACAGTTACATAAACAAAACATGTCATAAACCTGATGTACAGTAGCAAAATCCATAAACATCATCATCATCATAAAACGAGTATGTCAAAATAAAGGCATACGTCATATAATTAAAAGCAATTCAGAAGATAGAAATATTACAATAAAAAGTTCCTCTATAATGTTTCGATCATCCGAGTGCCTGAATCGTTGCCTATCCACAAGTATTTGAAAGGGGGAAAACCGTTTGAAAAGTGAGCTAGGGACTCAGTGTATTCCATTAGTGCAATAAAAACATAATATGAAAAACCATCAAGTAATAGTCCAGTAAAGTATCATGGAAATCCTGATAAAACACAAGATATTAAATCACATAGTATACCCTCATCCCTTACACCATATGTAGTTCCCCAGAACTACGTCCATAGGGCAACCTTATACCCATTGGGTATAAGAAGCCAACCTAAGGGAACATCTTGGGGCCTGAAAGCCTACCCAAGAGTCGCCTTAGGTCCGTAAGGATTTACCAGTTTGATCAGGGTTATACCTCCACACTCCAATATACCCAGATAATATCCTCATAAATTAGTTCACATAACAAACAAAGATTTCCATGATCCGTATTCGGTAAAATAATACCCTCCAGTGAAAACAATCATTTAAATATCACGCATCATTCCATCATAGTTCATAAACCATCATCCATTGAATCCTAAATTTCAGTGAAATATATATATATCAAATCAGATAAACCATCGAGTAGCACATAGAGAACACACCTCGTAAAATAAGACACATAGTAAAATTACTGAGCACCGACCTTGTCATGCTCTGCTACAGTGCTCGAACCTAATTCATATAAATCAAAGTTAATATTGAAGTAATATTTTAAATCGGGGTATTCAAAAAGTTCACGGTTCATACGAGTGATTATCGACTCCCATGGCCTAACGGATCGAGAAGAGCTAGGTCGAGCTGGCGAGCGGTCGGATAAGTCTCTAGTACCTTCAAACAATAACAATTTATCAGTCCCAAGTCTTACTTTAATTTTTCCAAAATTAAAACATTTAATTACTTAAGCATATTTAGGTTTAACGGTCAATTTGGAGGTTTTCGGGTTAGAATTTGGTAAAACGAACTTCAAAATCAGGCTCAGAATGTCGGAAAATATAAAATAAGGCTGTTAAATTTTTTGACTTTTTCAGTCAAAGTCAAAGGTCATCGGGTCGGGTAAGTCAACGGGTCGGGCAGGCGAGTCGTTTTGCTCGAACCGATTTCCAAAATTCTCTTGGACCGGCCGAAGACCCCCACGCGCATTGCCAACTCATGCAGCAGCGACAAGGGCCGCTATCACTGGCCCATCACTCCAATTTTAACTACACAATCAAATTTATTAGATACTAGCCCAAAATCACAACGTAACTCATCGAATTTACTAAAAATAAACCTGTCAACTTACCCCCAACAGCGGTTAATGACGGCGCGAAGATGAGGGACTAAATCGACCGGGTTTTGGTCGCATGACGTTGGTGAATAAGGTGGTGGAAATGGTGAGGCGTGACGCTCGTCGATTCGGTCGAAATCGCCGAAAAATCGAGGCGTGTCGAGGGGAAATGTGAAGCTTGAAACGGGGTTTCGTAGCTTGAGATATCGTTTCATGATGAATTGGGGGTTGGGTTTTGTTCGTTGGACAATGACGCATCGAATGAGGGCGGTGGCGACAGTCGGAGATGGCCGGATGGCGAGGAATCGACCGTGGAAAATGACGGTTAGGGTTAAGGTTAAGGGAAATTGGGAAAATTTAGGGATTTTTGGGAAATAGTTTGGGGTTTACCCAATCGGGTAATTATATTTTTATTGGTAATAAGAAATGGCTAATTTCTTGTTTAATCCATGCATTCATCAAAACTTCCTAAAATGGTCTGCTAACTTCATCAGATTTCAATCTAGTCACTAAATTTTACCCAAATAAATCTTTAATTAATTCTCTAATTTTTCCTAAAAATTTGGGTTGTGACACTTTGATTGAAAACAAGGGCTGAAGATAAAAAAAATTGAGCCTGTTTACACACATATTAAACAAGGAAAATGCCATTTATAGAGGATAAATAACCATTTTTCTCGCTCAACCGTAAAAAAATTACCCAAAGTATTTGGGATTTGATTCATGAGTTTGACATATATTTCTTTGCTTTCAGGTTTGGACATCTTCTATATTTTTAAGGGTAAGTTAGATCAGATATCACTGAATTTTACATGTTGACTCGTTTATAACACTAAACTTTTAATTATGCTAATTATAGTATGAACTTTAGTTTAAATTTAATTATGTTACTCTAGCGTTAAGTTAATAATGAGACGATAACATGACTAACAGTCGATGAGGTGAATGTCACGCCAAAACAACGTCGTTTTAATGCTAAAAAAGACTCAAAATAACGTTATTTTACTTAGAAAATTTTATGTGAGAACCTAAGACTAGAGGAGGGATACTTGAAAAAAGCTTTCTATGGGGGAAAATGTCTAACCGTTGACACCAAAGTTGCAAACTACGCCCAACCCCAAACAAAATCAAGTGTTTTCGAGCTTATACGGATGTCGGTGGCATCGTCTTGCTCTTAGAAGCACCCAAGTGGGTGACCTTCAGCTTCTCGAAATACGGTGAATGGATGGATGTTTACCCTTACGCCACTCAAATTGTAATCAATCTCAAGGATCAGATGGAGGTCATCACCAATGACAAGTATGATATGTATAATATAATATATTCATATAATAAATAATATTTTACTTTTAAAACATAAACTATAAATAATATGAAATATATGATATGTATATTATATTTATAATAATATAATAAAATTTAAAATTAATCTAGTAATTGAATTATTGTCTTTATTTCCAAAAGTTTGGAGTTTAAATACTCAAATACAAAATTTTAATAATTTTTGTTGTTTTGAATTTTTTTAACATTAAAATAATCACATCAAAAATGACCTCATGTTGATGTGATAATCACGTCATCATTTGTTAATCATATCTTTGTTATGTTATTGATTTAACAATAGAGTAAGATAATAGAATATAAAACTAAAATTCAATATTATATGTTAGCTCTAATATGATATAAAAGAATCAACAAAATAATATCTGATGTAGTTTTGTTATTTAAAAGTAAAATATTATACGAACTAAGCGACCTCAGTGATTAAGGGATTTGTTGTTATCTCTTAAGGTTCCGAATTTAAGCATCGCATATGTAGGGGTATAAGTGTTCATTATCAAAAGGATTGAGAGTCTTTAAACAAATATTACACAAAGTCGTCTCAGACATTTTTGGAGCCCCGAGCGAAACTAAAAAATAAGCCCTTATAGAATGAAAGTATATTATATTATTTTGGACAATTAATTTAATAAATTATTAATAAATTGTAGGAAAATGATTAAATTTTGTCAAACATTATTTTTAATAATTTGACAAGAAAATACTTTAAATACAACTAGGAGAATAAATAAAAAAATGAATTTATGTAAGATACGGATCTTGATTTTGAATAATGAAAAAAAATAAAGAGATACAATTCAATAAGAGTCAAAGAAAAAATATTTGGTAATAGTCAAATGAAAAACACCTTAAATACATTTACTATAATAATATTTTACCATTAGATTGAGATTAAAGAAGACTAAGAGTCACTAACAATTAGATGGTCTAGTGAGATGAGGCACTAGGTCCCTTAAACAAGGTCAGAGGTTTGAATCCTGACGTTTACGAATGGAGCAAACTGGATTGGGAGGGTCGCCATTGCCTCTGTAGTACCCGATCTAGATTATTCGGTTAATAGATCGGATATCAGTGATTAATTCAAAAAAAAGACTAAGAGTCAAATAATATTTGATAAGTTAAAGAATACAATTTGAAAAAAAAGTAAAAAAATATGATTATATTTAATTCGAAATTAAATGAACTAATGAGAGGGATAGAGAAAAAGATAGAAAATTGAGAATTTTATGGAATTGGAAAAATTAAAGACCTCAATTATAAATGTAAAAAGTGTGATTGAAAAATTAGAGGCCTCAATTATAAAGGTAGGAAGTGAGATTGAAAAAAATCAGGGGTCTCATTGATAAATGTAAAAGTAGGATTGAAAAAATTAGGACCCTTAATTATAAAGGTAAAAAGTGAGATTGAAAAAAATAGGGGATCAATTATAAAGGTAAAATGTGATATTGCAAAAATTAGAGACCTTAATTATAAAGGTAAAAAACAAAATTAGAAAAAATAGGAAATTCAGTTATAAAGATAAAATGTATGATTGAAAAAATTAGATACCCTATAAAAAATGAGACATTGAGTAATTCATCATTATATTTATCTGAAATTTATAAAAATAATAAACAAGAAAAAATATTCATTAACATTCTTTCATCTAAGTTGGTACTAATTCATCATTTCAATGTGTAGCAAAATTGTCAAATTCATGTAACAGACCGTAATCGTCCATTGAAGGTAAATAAATAAAAGAAAGAATATAAGAAAAACAATAACATCATGGGGAAAAGTTTTTAAAAAAATATTTTTAGAAAATAAATATTTATTTTAAAAATGATACTGTAGATTACAAAGTATATATTTAAAGGTGTTATATATAAAAAATACTCTCTTAATGTTTCATATTTGAGGTGGATTTATATTTTTTTAAATAATATGAGGTAATTATATGAAAGTATTTTGTTAGAATTTTTAAATTTATTAATAATATATAAACACAATTATTTGAATCTAAATACTCTAAACTAATTTTATTAAGAGATTATTCAATAAATTCGTATTTTGAATGAAAATAATATATGGTTTTTATTCATAAACCCAAATTTTGACCAAAATTTTCAAACCAATATTCGGACCGGATAAATAACCCTACCCTGTACGGGTGTAGATTACAAATATCCAAAACCAAGACATAGTTGGTAGCTCATAATGACTGGTTCAAGACTTCCAGTTCAGAGAAGCCCATAATAACTGGTTCAAGACTTCCCGTTCAGAGAGGCCCATAATGACTGGTTCAAGACTTCAATCTCTTTGCGCTGTTCCGAGCATCAGAGATAGAACCATTAAACAAATCAGTTCTTGTAGACTGAAACAGAAACTACCTTGATTCTCCACAGTTGCTAGCTGAGCACATTCCGTTCACTTTCCCCAGAAATGGAGCGAGGAGCAGAGGCTGCAGAGCCAGACCAACAACAGTTAATATGGAAATCTGAGCCGGAATCAATGGTTTCTGTCACAATCGGCAGAGCCATGACCACTCTCCTCGCCACCCGTCCCAAGAAACTCCACCACTCCATTTCTCGCCTTTCCCTCGACTCCTCCATCAAATCCTCGCTTGGTAGTTGACGCTCCCAAACGCCTCAGTTCCTGAATCTTTCTAAATTATTTCTAATAAAGTTAACCTTTTTTTTTTAAATGTTAAAATTTCAGACTCTTTGGATGATTCGCTCCGGTTTCTTCACAAGTACACTCGAGATGCGGTTCAGAGAGGCGAGACTTTGGATGAGATTCTGGTTCCCATGATCCAACACGTAATCAAACCTATCTTTCTTTTTCTATTTTTTTCACAAAAATTTAAAATTAACTTCAAATATTATAAAGTTTTGTTGATTTTGTATTCATAGATATGTTTTTATTTATTTATGTATGTATTACATATAAAAAAAGAAAGTGAGAAATAAATTACAAAGGAGGTTTATGTGTTTGCTTGCTTGTTGCCAGTCATTGACGTTCAAGGACTCAAAGCATGACATTCAACCTATGATACTTCTCAATTGGCTCTTCCAAGACGGGCTTCTTTTTCAAGCAGTTTCCATGAATCTTTCAAATATCATTGTAAGGAAAGATGACCGCTATATAGCTTTTGGTTGGTGTACTCTTGTACGAGGACTCATGGAGTACGAAAATGTTATGGATCAGCATTTGGTTAATGGTAAAGAGATGAATTCCTATTCTATTTCTATATAAGTTGTCTCTATGGTGTAGAAAATGAATCTATCATGTGGAATCATAATGTTAGAATTGCTATTTTACCTTTCTTGGTGTCAACAAATTCATTTTAAATTCCCTATACTATTTTAATATAAGTTAACATTGTTCATTGCTCTACATTCTTCAAGGCATCTAGTCTAAGTCTCTAAGGAGTATATAATGTATCTCTGTGTTGTGGAACCATTATATCAGTCTCCTTGCCATAAGTTCTACATTTTTGGTATGATTTTTTTTTAAATATAAAAAATTGGAAATATGATTCTTTTAATAGGAAAATGCATAATTTTAGTTTTATGCGGAACCATTATGTTGGAACTGGTGTTGCATTTTATTAATTTGGTCATTTAATTATGAGTTTTCTTTCTACTTCTTATTTTTGCTTTTTAGCATATCTTTGAGAATGAAAAAGAAAGTTCCAAAAGTAATAGCCAAACACAGACTTATTTTCTGTATTTGTGTCTTGGTAGAATTTTTTTTTCTTGCCAAAATTTCCAGTTTAGCGGTTTATATTCTGCTGAGTCTGTTAAATAATCTTTAGTAATTAAAAATTGTGCTTTCACTCATTTGGCATTGAAAATTGATGATTTTTTTTGAATAATTGATTTCAGGAATAAAGGAGAAATACAATGCTTTGTTGAAGACACTTTGCACTTCTATACCACATTTATCATGTATTGCTCGCAAGGGAAGGTAGTATTCGATACCATAGGCATTGACTAACTGCTGCTGAAGTGACTAAGTGGTTATTAATGGTTTCTTGTGCTCTAATGATCTGAACTAGTTTGACTTTCCTTAAGTTTTTGGTTTGTCAACTGGAAGGTCTTGAACCTTTTTCTGATCTGTCGGATGGTAAATTAGGCATCATGTAAGCTAGAATTTTCATCTTTTCTTTCAATTTTCTGTCGGGGTTACCTAATGGTTTTGATTCACATATTGAAAGGCTGCTCTCTTGTACCCCTTCTACCTCCCCTATATTTGGATTTCAACTTGAGATCTTGACAATGAAGACTCAACTCTAACCCTTGGGTATTTCTAATGCTAATAGCATTTCTCTTCTCTTAATGTGAATGATGCTTCACTTAATGTATTTGGTTTGTCAACTTGAAGGTCCTGAACCTTTTTCTGATCCGTCGGATGGTAAATTAGGCATCATGTAAGCTAGAATTTTCATCTTTTCTTTCAATTTTCTGTTGGGGCTAACTAATGGTTTTCATTCACATAATGAGAGGCTGCCCTCTTGTATACCATCTGCCTCCCCTTTATTTGGATTTCAACCTGAGATCTTGACAACGAAGACTCAACTCTAACCCTTGGATATTTCTAATGCTAATAGCATTTCTATTCTCTTAATGTGAATGATGCTTTATGGCTTCATCTGTATCTGATTTCGTGATATCTTGGAAAGGTATTTTTTAAAGCCCTTAGATGAGAGATTGACATTATATCTACTTCAACAAAGTGTTGTCTTCCTAGTCTCCACGTTTTGCAACATGAGAATTTAGAGTATTATGTAAGATGACATGAAATGTTGCCACTATGTATGTCTCATTTGTCAGTATACAATTTTAAAAAGTGGTTAATGGTCTTTTCTTTTAGAAGGTATTGTGATTTTATGTTTAGCTGATTTATCTCACAATTGCCGTTTGTTCCTATAGCATTTTGCAGGATAAATTTGAGCTCCCTTCACGCCTTTCAGTCGCCGCTGCAGATTGTTTGTTGGCTTTAACTGAAGGGTTAACGAAAAAGCCTGATATGCTAAGTAACAGAACTAAAACATTGAAATCCAGTGAATCTAATTCTCCAGTTAGTTTATTAGCGTCAAGAATTGATGGGAGAAAAATAAGCACAGGTCATAAATTTTCTGAAGTCGTAAACATGGATGTGTCAGATTTGCTTTGGGATTATCTACAATATCTCATTTACTTAGTGGAGAAACTTCTCGCTGTAAGTGTTATAAGTTGGTTATTTTCTTTTTTGTCCAGTGTCTACCCTTGCTTATCTGCTTTCTGTATCTTCATTCATCAGAAAGATTGCATTTTATTTTTCTGTTTTTAGCATATGATTACATTAGATGTCTACAGGGTGAGTGTTCTGAATGGTTTCATGGATGTATTTTTGTGTGGTTATATTCTCCTTTTTACCTATTGGAGAGAAGAACCTAGCCAAAAGGGATTGGAGAAATGGAAAAGTTGCTTAGAGTTGAGGGCTTGGGTCTTGCAATGTATCCTACAAACTTATTTAAAGCAACTGGGAAGTAGAAAAAAGTTAAAGGCGTTCTTTTACCAGAGAATACATCACAGATTTTGAGAATCAAGAATGAACTTTAGAAATACAGGACAAGAAAAGCTATTAAACTGGAAAAACAGGCTGCTAATGCTCATCATAGCTAGGAAATCAAATGCTAAGAACTTAACAAAGTGAAATTTGAGCTATCATTACTTGGAAAGATCGATCTTCCTCTAAATTATGGTTTGAATACTAAGGGAAGAAATGAAAATGAATCCTTTAGGATATGGGTCATAAAACTGGTCTTGAAAATAGCTTTGTGATGAAATTTTAACTGTTTGAAGAAACTGTTTTGGTAGTGTCTTTAAAACATTGGAAGATGATTGCTTTGACCTTATTAGGGTGTATGGTTTTCTTTACAATAGGTTGCACAACACCCTTTTGATAGGAAGTTGGGAAAGCGAAGTTACCTGCTAATTCTGGTAAAAAGCACCCACTTGTTTGGCAAAATTCTTTTGCTACTTGTTTCACAAATATTAACTAGTACGATCCCTTGTTAGCCCTCGAAAGTGTTATTTTCTTACTATTAAATATAGTTCCAACACAACTATTTCTAAATATTAAACCAGAGTTATTCTACAACAAATGTTTGAATTGTTTTGGATATGGATCATAAAATTGGTATTGGAAATAGCTTTGTGATGATATTTTAAGTATTCGAACTAACTATCTTGGTAGTGTATTTAAAACATTGGAAGATGATTGTTTTGACCTTACTAGGTCGAATGGTTTTCTTTACAATAGGTTGCACTACTCCCTTTCTGGTAGGAAGTTAGAGAAAGCGAAGTTTTCTTCTAATTCTGGTAAAAAGTACCCACCTGTTTGACAATTCTCTTCTTTTGCTACTTCTTTCATAGATATTAACTAGTACAATTCCTTGTTGGCCCTCAAAAGTGTTATCCTCTGACTATTATATACATTTCTAAAACAACTTTTGGTAAAGTCTAGAAAGAAAGTTGAGATGACTAATTGTAATCAGAATATCTCTCTTCTCAAATTTGCATGTGAATATCTCATAACTTCTTACAGTAGTGAAGGATTTTCTGTGTAGTCCTAAAAACCAAAATAGGAGGCTGATGCATTTATTATGCAAAACAGTGGAGCCGAAAAAGTCGTCCATTGCATGCTAAAGGATTGGAGCAAGTGCTTAAGTGGTTGCAGGAGATACAAGTGCATTATGGTGACCTTCAAGAAGAGGCAGGTCCTATACTCTTTAATTGTGCTTCTTAACCGTGCCTACCTTCAATCATGTTTGTTGTTTGTTGAACACGATTTGCTCATTTGCAATCATGATGGCAGGCACAGATTCTAAAAACCAGAGCATTACTACTCTCTTCATGCTGGAAGCACTATGGCACGCTATTACACTTAGAGGATAAAAAATCTACTAAGCAGTACAAGGAATTGTTGGACCAGTACTTGTCCGGCATCCAGGTCAGATATATCATTATTTTATTCTATAACATTATGACATTTATGGTTATATGGCTTGATGCTTCTATATTTTGGTGATGGATTTTGTTCACATGATATGCTTGAGATTTACCTTATAGAAAACTTTCAGCTCCTTGTTGACTTTGGTTTCCTGATGATATAAACAAGTTTTAGTTTTGAATTATTGAAGCTTAATCACTTTTTTTTTTATAGAAATAGGAGGCCTCATTAAAAACCTCCCTCATAGTTGGCTCTTGTGAAAGAGGCAACTAGTGGAAGGAGGAAAAGAGCACCCAATTTTATTGATAAGCCTTAATACATAAGACTACAGGTTACAAACTTACTTCATGAAATACAATACAGAAACAAAATAACAAAGAATTTGAACACATTCAACCAATCCCATCCTTAGCTAACTTGTCTGCCTCCCAATTACAACTCCTAGGAATACATCTAATGATAATATCCCTAGAGGAGATTAACGCCCTAATTTCCCCAACCAAGGTCGAAAAAAACGTTGGTGCAGTAACTGGCGTCAAAATCCAGTCCACTGTTGTTTTGCAGCCATTCTCTAAGATTAATCTTCCTTTTAGAACCCATTCAGAAGTAATGAATAAATCAATGCCTTGTTTAATAGCCTTCAGCTCAGCAAACATAGCAGGACCTTGTCCCACAGTAGACGAGAAACTGATTAGAGTAGAACAATTCGAATCCTTCAAAACTCCTCCAATTCCACCCCGCGACCCGTCGCCTTTAACCGCCCCATCAACATTGAATTTAAAAAAATCTGGAGGAGGTGGAGACCAACATTGAACCTTTATATTCTTCGAGGGTTTAACAGAAACCCTGTTTGCAAGTGTTGGATCCCCTACAAGTAAATCAGCCTGAATATTAGCTTGGGGAAATTTAGCTAGAAACCATTTAGCCAGCCTAAATCTGGAAATGAAGAACAAAGATGACTGTCAAATTTATAGTTATCGAAAACCACTGAATTCCTAGCCTTCCATATAGACCACAAGACAACACCGGGGATAAAATTCCATATATAAGAATGCTCCCTTCTATGAGACCAAGAAGAAAGTAGGGCAGAAGGATCTTGAGGCAAAACAGAGGAGATATCCCAAAACCTAAAAATCTATTCCACAACTCCCCTGCAGCAGAGTAGGAAATAAAAAGATGTGGAATTGTTTCCTCATACTTAAGACAAAAAGGACACAACTTCTTGCATAGGAACCCCTCTTTTCTTCAGTTCCACTCTAACATCCAATTTTTGGTGACTAATCTGCCATAGAAAAGTTTGAACTCTAGGAGGAATCAATCCAGACCACACCCACTTGTTCCACTGAGAAGTACCTCCCATACTGCCTGAAAGTGTCATTCTGCATGACTTCACCGACAACAGACCATCATCTTTCCCCAACCATGCAAGAAAATCATCCACTGATTCGTTCAGTGCTATATTCTCAATCAATAGCATTAAATTAAACCACTGATCCAATTCCCAGTCACATGGATTCCTCCTCAGCTGAATATCCCAAACCCAACCATTATTGACAAAGCAACCAAATTCAGCCAATTTCCCCCTTTTATTAGTCGATAAAGCAAAAATCCTAGGAAATTGATTCTTTAGAGGATATTCATTAACCCAAACATCATTCCAATACTCAATTGACCTACCATTCCCAACTTGGATCTTCAAGTGGGACCTCAAACACTCCCCTATCGCGTCCTTTTTCTCATAGTTGTTCTGAATACCTCTCCATACCCATGAATCCTGAGGAGAAACTGCCTTGCATAATGATAGTGATAAATTACTGACATTTTGTCTGCAACACAGTAGTTTTTTCCATTGATTGAAGCTTAATCACTAGTAGCCCCATATGCCATGAGCAAGAGTCAAGCATGCAAATATATACTTCTGTTCAATTGAAGGAAATGACCATCCAGCTCAGTTGGTAGAGCACAAGGTTCTTAACCTTGAGGTCGTGGGATCGAGTCTCACGGAGGGCATTTCATAATTCGGAGGTCTCTTACGGAAGCTGCTCTCAACCTGGTGTTGGGGGTAGCCTACTATCTTACCTCCCCTTACCCCATACATATGGGAAAAAGGGACAGCCAATCTTCTGTTCATTTGAAGATCCTTCCTTGCTTTCCGTTCAATTGAAAAACAGGGAAAAAGATATTTACAATGAGAAATCAGAAAACAAGGGCACTTTGGATGCTGATTGTGAAGTCTATGATTTTATTGAGCATGCAACTGTGAACAGATTTAGGTACACCGATGCACAACAGAACTTGTAACTATTAATCGGTAAATCGCTTGAATTTACGCTCTTTTCTTGATGACTTATGGTATTGTAAGGTGAAACTAGAAACCTTCTAAACATTTTAATGCACAAATTCATCTTTAAGGATGTTTTGCATTCCCTTTTTCTTGTTGAGTACGCTGTCATAGTGTATTATATACATATAATTTTTCCCCATATGGTTCTTCTCACCCTTCCCCTCGATTTGGGTGTATAGATGCTTGCACATTGTTTTTTGGCGGACCTATTTGATGGATGGCATCATTAGTAGTTATGCCTAACTTCCTTATTTATCTTTTAGTTCTAGTTAGTTGTCAATACTTTCACTGTATCACACATATTTGAGTTTCCTGTCTGTTTAGAATTTTACTTCTGAAACTATTTGGAAGTCGGTAATAGTAAAAAATATTACTTGGTAGCTTTATGAAGTTGTATATATGAGTTTATGCCTAGTGTCACTAGAATTCCTAGAAACAACATGATGGTTCTTGTAAGAGCTCATGTAGGATGAGTGCATTAATGGGATAACATACATGTATCACCAGGTACTTTTCTGTGGGATCATGATGCTGTCTTGTTATTGATTTTAGATTTAATATTAAGCCTTCTTTTATCTGATGGATCTGTTATGTTGCTAATGCTAGTACTATACAAATAACCATGTCGAGGGGCATGCTGAGAACAAGGATGGTGGTATAGAGACCATAAAATTTTTCATAAATTGCTTATGCCTTCTGCTTGGGCGATTTGATGAGAAAAAATTTGAATGCATATTGTTGGATTATGGAAAGCAGATATCACATGTTCTTTTATCACAGGTAAGTATTCTTGAGTTTTTGAAGTGATCTTTAGTTAAATAAGAACTGCAATGTGTATGTCTTTAACACTTCAACGGAAATGAGTTGACGATTGTACTCAATCTTACCATCCATGATTCTCTAGATTTAAGGATCTATGATGCATTGTTGTCATTTTATATATCACAATTTTTTAGGGATTGTCTCAATGTTGACATACTCATACTGGTGTCTGTTCTTGCTGCATTTTGGCAAGCTTCATTGCACTGATGAAGATGTAATAGATGGGGCTGTCCACATATTCAAGGTTATCATTTTTAAGACAAATGATTCATCCGGAGGCAGTATATCTGACATCAATCAAATGGACTCTGTGGTACTATTGCTGCTTCACCTTCTTGATGAGAGAGATACTGCAGCTAGAGCCGTTGTTATGCTCATTGCAGAATACTGTTCCATGTAAACTATAAATTTTCATTCACTAGTTTTTGACAGCAACAATAATTTAATGGCCTCTGTTTAAACATGACAATAACTAATGGTTCACCAGAAGTAATGATGGTCACTGCCTTGAAGAAGTTCTTAAACGGCTCGCCTCTGGCAATGCTATTCAGAGAAGGAATGCTTTTGATGTTGTATCCGAACTGGTTCATATATCAAAAGATTCATCCCATAAAGCTTATCACTCAACCTGGTATGAGATTTTGATTTATTTGCTATAATTTTGTGATTTCCTGAGTTTTCATTGACCTTTCCCTGTTTTTATTGCAGGCAAGTTATAGCAAATCACTTACTGGTATGTCTTGAATACGAAGAAACTGCAATCCAGGAGGAAACACCCAATTTGCTTCCACTGATTGGTTAGCTTTAACCTTATTATGTAATATAAGTGTACTTAATTGTGTGTGACTTCGATAATTTATCACTTCATATCTGCTAATGCTATTTTTATGTTCTACAACTTGTTTGGGTATAAGTTGTTTAAAGTTGTGCAGTGGTTTTTCTTGTGTTATTAATGACATACTTCAAGATAAGATATATGTTATTTTATTCTATTCTTTTGAACACTGATGGTTTGAATGAACTTGCTGTATGACTGAATTATTTATTTATGCAGACTGATCACTTGTAATGCTATTATGTTCTAGAACTTGATTAAGCTGTTGTAGAGTCTTGTGGTTTTGGTTATGCGACTAATCACCTATTTCAATATCTTGATGAAAGCTCTTTTATTCTTTTTTTAACATCAAGAACTTGCTGTATGACTGATTTTTTTTTGCAGACCCATCATTTGTGTTGCCTGCATTAGTTCGTCTTGTCTTCTTATCAGAGGAAAAAGTACTACCAGTAGCTAGTGAGGCCTTATGTAGAGTGCTCAAGCATCACCACCAGAACCCTGAAATTATATGCATGATGCTCGACAGTCTTACGTATGTTGCTTTAATCTTCAGCTTGACTTTAATCAGGAATAAAGAAAAGTATTCTTTTGTTCATGAATGTCTGCCTGTACCTATGTTACTTGGACTCGGATACATATGTGACACGGTTTAGCTAGATTTTTCTAAGTTTTTCTATATATTTGGTGGATCCTTGGAGGTCATATCCCCATATCCAAGTGTCGGACATGAGCATTGGACATGGGTACTTGATGAAAAATGAAGATTCTGAGCAACATAGGCTTGTTTGGAATGCAAGCTTTTGGAGTCTCTCATAACCTGCAAGTTCTACTTCGTAATAAACAGTTTTTGCTTTTATTTAACATTTATCTCCACCAATCCTTACAGCAACCTCAGTCAGGGCCAAGCTGATGCAGAAGCTGGAGCAAGCACAAGGAAAGGTGAGCCTCTTACTGTTGCACTTCTGTAGAAATCAGAGTAATTCTTTGTATTTTCATATTATTTTCAATAGGACAGACTACATCTTTATATACAAATTATCTCTCTAAAGTAGGAAACACTTAAGAAAGGAATTGTATAAATATATGTACATAATCCCTTAACTAAAGGAATGATATCAAATCATAACAAATCATATCTCTATAATTCCTACACTCCCCCTCAAGTTGGAGAATATACATTGTATAATCCCAGCTTGAATAGGAATTTATTGAAAACAGGCTTTGGCAAAGCCTTAGTAAGAATGTCTGCAACTTGTTCTTCTGAAGGAATGTATGAAAGTGTGATCGTCTTTTTGTTAACTTTTTTTTATAGGAAAAGTAGGCCTCATTAAAAACTCCTTTCATGATTAATGGAACACGGAAAAAGTTCCTTAATCAACGGAAGGAGGAAAATACTGCCTTGAATTTCATTAATAATAGGATTAGAACATAAGAATACAATACCCTGAACTCCTTTAAGGAGATCGACAGGTAACAACCCTTAAAAACAAGATGATGATCAACCAATTCCAGTTTTAGCTAGGGTATCTGCCTCTAGATTAGCTGCTCTTTAACCCATCTAATAACACCATCACAAACTCTAAGTTTCTCAATAATATCTTTAACAAAGTGAGCAAAAACATCAGGACATGAAATAGAATCCTTAACCCAGTCAACAGCCACCCTGCAGTCACTTTCAATAATTAGGCGACCCTTGATCCTGTGTCGAATAGAGTAAAAGTAAGATAAGCCCTTGAGGATAGCTTTCAATTCCATCAAAGTAGGAGGTCTTGGCAATTTGATCAGCTATAAAATGCCTATCAATCTCAACATGCTTTGTCCGATCATGTTGAACTGGGTTCTTGGCAATTTGAATAGCAGATTGATTATCACACTAGACTTCAAAGTGATCCTCTTGATTAGTGTTAAGTTCTTTCAGTAGTTTAAGTAGCCAAATTCCTTTGCATATTCCCAATGCTAGTGCTCTGAATTCAGCTTCAACACTACATCTTGAAACGACAGATTGTTTCTTACTTTTCCAAGTTGTAAGATTACCCCAAACAAATGTGCAGTAGCCACTAGTGGATCTCCTTTCAGTAAGGTCTCCGGCCCAACTAGAGTCTGTAAAAATTTTAACAGTTCTGTCTTGTGTCTTCTTAAACATTAAGCCGTGTCCTGGAGTTTTCTTCAAGTACTTGAGAATTCTATTTGCTGCTGCCATATACTCTTCAGTAGGATTAGTCATGTGTTGACTTATCACATTTACGGGAAAGGCTATATCTGGCCTTGTCAAGGATAAATAAATTAGTTTCCCAACTAATCTTTGAAATTTCTCTTTGTCTACTAAGGACCCATCTTCTTTGCTAAATTTCAAGCTTGCCTCTATTGGGGTATCAATCGGCTTACAACCAAGAAAACCAGTTTCTTTGAGTAAATCAAGTACATATTTTCTTTGGTTGATTACAAGTCCTTTTAACTTTGCCACCTCCAATCCTAGGAAATACCTTAGCTTTCCTAAGTCCTTGGTTTCGAATTCCTCATTTAACAACTTCTTCAAATTGCAAATCTCTTCTTCATCATCTCCGGCAAGAATTATGTCGTCCACGTACACAATAAGGATAGCTTTCTTATTTGTAGAAGTTACCTTGATGAAAAGAGTATGATCGGCGAGGGACTGCTTGTAGCCGTTTTTCATAATGACGTTAGTGAACCTTTCGAACCAAGCTCTGGGTGATTGTTTTAATGCGTGTAGAGACTTGTTGAGCTTGCAATCCTTGTTACTTCCTTCAACAGACTTTAAGCCAGGTGGCAACTTCATATAGACTTCTTCTAGCTTGCCATTAAGAAAAACGTTTTTTACATCAAGTTGGTGTAATTTCCAATCTCAATTTACAGCCAAACTTAGGAGTACTTGAACAGTATTCAGTTTCGCCACAGGTGCAAAAGTTTCTGTGAAATCTATCCCATATGTTTGCGTAAAGCCTTTAGCCACTAGTCTAGCTTTGTATCGTTTAATACTACCATTGGAGTTATACTTTACAGCAAAGATCCATTTAAAACCAACAACCTTTTTTCCTTGAGGAAGGTCCGTAATGGTCCAAGTAGCATTTTTCTCTAGTGCACAAATTTCCTCTTCAACATCCCTTCTCCATTTTGAATCCTTTAGAGCTTCAGCTATGCTTTTGGAACCTGTTCTTTATCCAAGTTTGATGTAAATGCTTGAAAAGACGGCATCAATGAATTATAAGCAGCAAAATTTTCAATAGGATGCTTGGTGCACTGTCTAACCCCTTTTCTAATAGCAATAGGGAAGTCATCTAGAGTAGGGGAAGTGGACTTACTGATTTCTTCTTCTATTTCGGCAGTTGGACCCAAATCCAATTCTCGACAAGCATCAGATTGCAAAACAACCTTAGGAATATGTTTTCTTTTCCTTGAATAGACACGAAGTTGTTTGATTGGTGATGTTTGTGAAAGATTTTGAATGGGAGTAGGTGTGGGTGAAGTAGTGATAGGTACTACAGATGAATTAATGGGAGTAGGTACAGGTGACAAATCTGTAGGTAAAGACAAAATTGGTGACAATTCTGAAGGTTGAGAATGAAGAGTAGGAGGAGATACCTGATGTGGCTGAAAATCCTTTCATGTCTCCCCCTGAATTTCAACCTGAGTGAAATAGGGATCTTGTTCATAAAATGTTATATCCATAGTGGTAAAAAATCGTTTAGAAGGAGGATGATAGCATTTATAACCCTTCTTAAGTGAAGAATACCCAACCAGTAAACACTTTAATGATTTATGATCTAACTTGAACTTATTAGGAGCAATGTTTTGGATAAAAACAGTACAACCAAATATTTTAAGTGGAAGAATGGAGGAGATAGGTTTAAAATGGGGAAAGTATTGCAAAAATATAGATTGAGGTGTTTGAAATTGTAAAACCTTACTAGGCATTCGATTGATTAAATATGTGGCAGTTAATAAGGCTTCCCCCACAAATATTTTTGAACATTAGTGGTAAATAGAAGAGAACGAGTAACTTCAAGGAGGTGTCTATTTTTTCTTTCGGTAATACCGTTTTGTTGTGGGGTGTCAGCACAAGAACTAACCTAAACTATGCCCTTTTCCCTAAAAACGCACTCAAAGACTTAGCAAAAAATTCTCTGCTATTATCAAATTTAAAGAGCTGAATTTTAGACCCAAAATGAGTGAGAACCATATTATAAAATTGGGTAAAAACCCCAGCAGTTTCAAATTTATCTTTTAGCAAATAAGTCCAAGTTATCTTACTGTGATCATCAATGAAAGTGATAAACCACTTACAATTATCAACATTCTTTACCCGAGAAGGGCCCTAAATATCACTGTGGGTCAAAGCAAAAGGGTGAGAAGGCTTATATGTAGAAGGAGAATAAGTTGATTTAGTATGTTTGGCAAGAGAGCAAACTTTGCAAGAAAAAGAATTTGGCCTTTTATGAATGAATAGAGCAGGAAAAACTTTTGCAAGATAATGGAAACTATGATGGCCTAAACGATTTGTCATAACATAATATTATCAACTTTTTCTAAAGCAGTAAAAGATTTCGAGATTTCGGTTTTAGTAGAGGCAAGAAGAATATAGAGACCATTCTGCAAGCTGACCTTACCAATAATCTTCTTCGAGTTCAGTGCCTGCAAAGTGCAATCAATATCATTAAAAATTGCAGAGCAGTGCAAGTTAGTGGAAAGTTTACTAACGGAAACGAGATTGCAAGCCAGATTTGGTACGAAGAGGACATTTTTAAGTACAATCTGGTCATTGAGAATAATAGTGCCATGTCCTTCTATTTTGCACAAGGAATCATCAGTCGTTTTGACGGCTTTACCAAAGTTTGGAAAATAATTGCAAAACAAATTACCAATCATATGATCCGTGGCACCAGAATCGAGGATCCAATTAGGGGTCAACTGGGAGGAGAAAAAAACTGTAGCATGAGGTTTACCTTCTGGTTCTTTTATGACCAGATTACCTTCTAATTGAGCAGCAGAACCAGAAAAATTTTCTGGATTCGAAGTGATTTCCGGAGTAGGAGAAGAAGTTGTGGACATCGTCTAGGTTGGAAAGAAACTGTAACCTAATTTGATACCATGTAGAAATTAGAGTAATTCTCTGTATTTTCATATTATTTTCAATAGGACATATTACATCTTTATATACAAATTATCTCTCTAAAGTAGGAAACACTTAAGGAAGGAAAGATACTAATCCTAGGATGTGATCCCTTAAAATAAGGGATTGTATAAATATATGTACAAAATCCCTTAACTAAAGGAATGATATCAAATCATAACAAATCATATCTCTACAATTCCTACAACTTCCTTAGGTTATTTTTCTTCCCAATTTATATTTGCTGAAACAAAGTGCTTTGGATGTGTTCTATAGACTGCTCTCATTGTCTTTTAAGTTCTGAAATCAGTGATGTATGCAGTATCTATCCATCTAGTATTTTTTTTATAGGAATAGAATGTCTCATTAAAAACCTCCCTCATAGATAGCCCTTTCCCAACAGAAAGGATCCACTATTGGAGGGAGGAAAAGAGTGCCTAGTTTTATTGCTGAACCAAAATTACATAAAACTTAACAATTACACCAGAATTCCTGACATAAAACTTAATAACGCCACCTACTTGAGAAACCTACTGACTGGGAAGGAAAATAACAAGTATCTATAGTCTTACAATCAACCAATCCCCATCTTTGCTAAACTATCTGCCTCCCCATTACAAGCCCTTGGAATCAACCTAATTAACAACACCTTTCAGAGAAGAGTGATAGAATTTCTTTAACTAGAGGCAATAAGAAAACAGGCGCCAACTCCGGAAAGTGAACCCACTCCACTGCTGACTTGCAATCACTCTCAACAATCAGCTTAGAGACAGAAAACCATCGTGATGCCAAAAAGATTTCAATGCCTCTTTTAATAGCCTTTAACTCAGCAACTGGTGGGGAACCTTGACCGATATTCCCTGAAAAAGTCAACAGAGTGCAACTATTCCAATCCCTAAGGATACCTCCAATACCACCAACCGAGTCACTTAACCTTACAGCTCCATCGACGTTCATCTTCAAAAAATCAACAGGGGTAGCCAGCAAAGCACAGAGCAATCCTTTAATTCAGAAACCGAAATTCCATCTGCAAGTGAAGGATCCCCAATGAGCAAATCCTCCTGTATAGGAATTTTAGGATACTTGGCTTTAAACCACTTAGATAGCCTAAATCTTACAATGAAAAACAGAGAAATCCTATCAGGAGATAATCCTTCAAACACAATCTCATTCATTGCTTTCCAAATAGACCAAAAAATGACTCCCGGGATAAACTTCCAAATCAATGAATTCACCCTCAAATTCCCCCACGGGATAAGTAAAGAAGGAGGGTCCTTAGGTAAAACTACAGATAAATCCCAAAAGCTTATTACCTTTTTCCATAATTCCCAAACTACATTACACGTAATAAGCAAATGCTGCACTGATTCCCCATGCTTCTTACAAAATGGGCAAAGGATAGCTTCCCCTAAGGACATTCCTCTGTTAACCAACTCCACTTTTACTGCCACTTTCTGATGGGCTAACTGCCAAAGAAAGGCTTCAACCCTTGGTGGGGACAGCCCCAACCACACCCCCTTTGACCACAGATCCTTGTTCCCAACTTCCAACCCGAGCGCATTCTTGCAAGATTTGACCGAAAATAATCCATCCTCACTAGCTGACCACGAGAGACTATCCTCTACAGAATCTGAAAATTTTATATCCTTCAATTTCAACATCAAATCCATCCATTGATCCAACTCTCAGTCAGACAAATTCCTCCTAGTGCAAATATTCCACACCCAACAATTTGATTCATGACTGCCAAATTCAGCAACCTTGCCCCATTTGTTAGGAGATAATGCATAGATTCTAGGGAAAAGATTTTTTAGAGGAACCTCTTCCATCCATGGATCAATCCAAAATAAAATAGACTTTCCATTACCAACTTGCAGCTTCGAATTTGATCTAAGACATAAACCCACCGAATCATTCTTCCAAAATTTGTTGCCAATACTTCTCAAAATCCAAGAAGATCTAGGTGAAATAATCTTGCTGATAGACATCGAGTTGCAACTGATCTTGTGCTTGCTACATATCATTCTTTTCCATACGAAATTCTTTTCATTTGCGAACTTCCACACCCATTTCCCCAATAGTGCTCGATTCGTAAGATTCAAATCAAGAACTCCAAGGCCACCACTGCTAATAGGTTTGCAAACTGAACTCCAATTAATCAAGTGAATCTTCCTCTTATCCTCGCTGTCACCCCATAAAAATTTAGCCATTAAAGAATTTAACTTGCCTACTTTGCAAGGCATTTTAAAAAAAGATAAGAAGAATATGGGCAGGGAAGATAACACAGACTTCAATAGGACTGTCCTACCAGCCAAAGAAAGAGAAGAAGCTTTTCACCCGGCTAGTTTAGAATTAAATTTTTTAACGACTGGCTCCCATAAAGCTTCCGAATTCTTCCTAGCACCGATGGGGAGTCCTAAATATTCTGTTGGAAAACGATCAACTGAACAGCCCACTTCCAACGCCCAATCAGATAGGATTTCCTCATCAACGTTAATCCCAAAAAGTTTACTCTTCGCTAAATTTAAATGCAACCCCGCCATTATACTGAAAATCCTCAAAATTCTTTTAACGTTTTTAATCTGGGTAAGTGAAGCTTGACAAAAAATGATGAGATCGTCAGCAAACTGAAGATGTGATAGCCGAAACGAATTTTCAGAATAACAAAACCTTGGAACAGACCTTTATCCACTGCTTTAGAAAGCATCAAATGCAGCAGCTCCCCTACTATATTAAATAAAAGCGGCGAGAGACTACATCCTTGTCTAAGCCCTTTAGCCATAGAAAACTCATCCGAGGGGGAGCCATTTACAAGAACCGAAATAGAAGCTGAGGAAAGACACTGTGAGATCCATGAGCACCATTTCATACCAAATCCCATCTCCTTCATTGCTCTGAGTAGAATAGGCCATTCAACAGAATCGTAGGCTCTCCGAAAGTCAACTTTTAGTACCACCCCTTGTAGCCCTTGTTTTCTCCATTAGTCGATCCCTTCATTAGCAATAAAGGCACAATCCTCTATCCATCTAGTATTGTATGGATGTCGGTCTATTATATATCATTTTGTATTTCTTTAGTATTCTGACTGATATCTTTTATTGTTTTAAATATTGAGAAAGCATTCTTTTCCATTTGATATGTGTGTGTATGTATTTGGATTCTGAATGTACAGGGATGTTCCAAACTTCCCTCCTTTTTCTTTCTACTCGCTTCCTTGTTTTGTCATCTTTTCCTCATTGTTGATTAAGCATCAAGAATTCAAACTTTGAGCTATCTGTTTCTTTGCAAGTTTCATTAGTTTCTTTGGACGACAATCCTGGATTTATGCAATCTCTTTGTACTGATGTGGCAGGATCAAATTTATGCGATCGAGTGCTAAGGCTGATCCCAGAGTGGTCAAAAACTGTAAGAATTGAGAAGATAACTACCTTGCATTAGATTTATTTTTTCATCACATTTCCCATTTTTTGATGCATTGAGATGATGTGATCTATTAAGAAGATATATAGAGATGTGATATGTGACGTGCTAAAATTTTGAGCTGCATATTTCTCAAGAAAGCGTGATTGGAATTTGCAATGAAATATTCAAAAAAATACAAATGTACATAAATTCATGTTTTCTGCAATTTTTTTATCTACAGACTGACATGCATAAGTACATGCATACATGTGAACCTACATGCATACTTCATATCAGTTACGTGCTAATATTAGTACTAGCTATATAGATAAAAATATAGTGAATTCTTATTTTCCGAACAACAAATGGGAAGAGGAAAAATGAGATAAAGGACTCACTTTGAGGGAAGAACCTTTGTATTATTGAGACTGTTTGAGTTATTCATAGCCTCCTTAATACTAAATCTAAAATCCACAATTCTCTGGGAGAGTTGAGTGGCATACATTCAGACTTCTTTCTTGTTTCCTTTTATCTTTGTGATATCTAATTTTACTTTTTTCTAATTTTGAAGTATTTTTCTGTATAGATCTTTCATGTTTAACTGGCATCCTTACAGCAGGGGAACTTTTTCTGCGTAAATCTTATATCTTTATATCTTGCTAATAATCCTACTGTCCTTGGCCTAGTAATAAGAACTTCCGTGTCTCTTTGTTTTCGTTGTTGGTCTGAATGTCTATATGATGAAAAAACCTGGTCTTCTTATGCCATTATTATTGTTGTTGTTATTATTATCCCTTTTTATTCCTAACTTGAGAACTTGCTTGTTAATTGAATTGCCGAAAGAATTTTGTTTCATGGTTACTTCTTGCATTTTGCAACATACTTTTGTGTTGTAGTTATTCTTTTTTATAGGAAAAAGGCATCGTTAAAAACCCCCTTCTTAATCGTCAAGCTACATAGGTATCTTAATGATCATTGGAAGGAGGAAAATAGTGTCCAAATTTTATTACTAAAACATGAAGTACATCTTGGGTATAAACCATCTTAATTACAACCTTCCCCACAAAACAAAACCTTTACCCTAAAAGACATTCAACCTACACAACCAAGTAGGGGTGTTCATTTGGTTAAAACAGTGGCCGACCAAACCGAACTATCCTTAACCGAATTAACCGAATTTTTTTTTTCTTTAACCGTTAACCGAACCGAACTTTTTTTCAAACATATTAACCGAACCGAATTAATTTCGGTTAATTCGGTTAATTTTCAAATTAACCGATTTTTTTTTAAAATTTTCTAATTTATATAAAAATTAAATATTTTTAATTCAAAAAAAGTTTATAATTAATTTAAATAATATATAATTATAAAATAAAAATTTCAGATAAATTTTTTAATTAATTAATATTGATTTAGATTTAAAAGTTATTGGATCTTAAATTATTAATTGAGTTTTAAATTGTTAAGGCTTAGCCCAAATGTTATATATAATATATATATAATATTTTTTAATTAAAAAAACAGTTTACAATTAATTTAAATAATATATAATTATAAAATAAAAAAATTTTATAATTTTTTTAATTAATTAATATTGATTTAGGTTTAAAAGTTATTGGATCTTAAATTATTAATTGGGTTTTAAATGGTTTGGGCTGAGCCCATATGTTATATATAATATATTTAATATTTAAAATTTAATTTCGGTTAATTCGGTTAATTCGGTTAATTAACCGAATTCGAACCGAATTAACCGTTAACCGAATTATAAAAATTTTCTTAACCGTTAACCGACCGAACTAATTCGGTAACCGAATTAACCAAACTAATTCGGTTCGGTCGGTTAACCGAATTAGTTCGGTTATTTGAACACCCCTACAACCAACTGGAAACACCCTACATTACCTTATGCCCGACTTAGCTAAATCATTTGCTTCCCAATTAATACATCTATGAACATGCCTAATGATCATATTATAATCCAGCAAGCGCTTGACAATTTCCTTAACCAGATGAACAAAAGCGTCAGGACTTGCTTTCGGATTTTTAATCCAATTCAAAGCATTGGAAGAATCGCTTTCCAAAATAAGACGCCCCTTTTTCGCTCCACTTCGAATCCAAAAAAAGATTCAAACCAACTTGAATTGCTTTGAGCTCAGCAAGAATCGGAGGGCCTGGTCCAAACGCATACGAGAAGGACCCCACCAGCTTACCTTCAACATCCCTAAGCAGTCCACTGATACCGCTGCACCTCCAGTCACATCTTACAGCCCCATCCACATTTACTTTAAAATAACCTGGTGGAGGGGGACACCAATAGGGCGAGGGAGGAATTCTCTTCATCGGATCAGTGTGCAAATCAGCCAAAGTTAGATCTCCCACAAGACAATATAGGAGAACAGGGAAATTGGACTTCTTTGTCAAAAATCAGGCAACCACCCTATATCTAGCCAAAAAAAAAATAGATTTGATAACCATCTTCTGGTGAAAAACCTATCATAAAAATGCCTTCACTTTTGGAGGTACAATTCCAACCCAAACAAGCTTCGACCAAGGCATCCGGATCGAGGGCTGAATCTCAGCAAAAGCAAATATTTGGCGTTAACATTAGTGGGGAAGAGGTTGAGGAGAGGGCGGGTGACATTGGTTGTTCAGTTGGTCGTTTCCCTTCTGATTATCTAGGGCTGCCACTTGGTGCTAACATGAACTCTTTAACTTTGTGGGATCCGGTTGTTGAGAATTTTTTTAAGAAGCTGGACGGTTGGAAGGCAAAAACCCTTTCTTTGGCAAGGAGATTGGTATTGTTGAAGTCGTTGTTGTGCTAGTTACCTACATATTTTTTGTCTTTATTCAAGATTCCTGCTGCGGTGAATTTAAAACTAAATTTCATCATGGCCAACTTTTTATGGGAAGGCGGGGCAGAGTCCAAAAAGATTCACTAGGTTAACTGGTCGACAGTGTGTAAAGCAAGAAGTTTTGGTGGTCTAGGTGTGTTGAATCTTAAATTCATGAATAGAGCTCTACTAGGGAAATGGTCTTGGAAGTTTGCTAATGATAGGGAATCCATTTGGAAGAAGGTGATTTGTAACAAATATAATCTGAACTCTAGTCTGTTATTGTTCAAGAGTAAACTTCCTACAAATGTCTCTTGGCTTTGGAAATCGGTGGTCATTAACCATTTTAAAGAAGATCAGTTTAGTGCTAAGTTTCGAAGTTTGTTCCTAGTCAAAGTGGGTAATGGAGAGAGTATCCGTTTTTGGTTTGATATACGGGCATTAGATTCTCCTTTTAAAGTTATCCCGAGATTATTTACTCTTTCTATGAATCATAATGGGAAGTTAATTGAGTTTGGGGAGTTTTGATCAGCAGGGTGGTCTTGGCATGTTTAAATGAGAAGAATTTGTGTGATTGGGAACTGGATCAGTTTTCCGACTTACTTGCTATCATTCATAATATTAGTCTCTCCCAAGAGTCGAGAGATGGTCTGTTCTGGAGAGGAAATGGGGAAGGTATTTATTCTGTCAATTCTTGTATGAAGTTATGTTACTATGATTCGGCAGCTGAGACTTTTTGGATGAAAAACATTTGGAGGGGCTTGGTGCCTCCAAGAGTGGAGACTTTTATGTGGCAGGTAGTGCACCAGAAATGGCAGTAAAGTCTGAATTACAAAAGCGAGGGGTTTCGGGGATTGTAGACATTACATGTCCTTTTGTAAAAGGGAAATCGAATCTCCATCTCATTTATTATTCACCTGCTCTGTGGCGTGGTTCCTATGGAATAAGTTTATGAATTTTTGGAAATTTAGTTCGGTTCTACTTGTCAATGCTCAAAAGTTTTTTACTAGCTTGGGATGATTTGGTGTCTTATTCTTGTATTTGGTCCTTTATCCCCGGAGTCGTTCTTTGGACTATTTGGAAACACGGAAATGCCATTGTGTTTGAAGGGGGGTCGTTAGATCAGATTGATCTATTTTTTATGGCAAGATTCAGGCTAGCTTCTTGGTTCTTAGCTAAGTTAAAGGATGTATCTATTTCTAAGGACTCTCTCATTAGTGATCCCTCTATTGGAGATTTATGCTATTCTTCCAGGAATTTGATTCTAAATATTGTGCCTTGGCTTCCTCCTCCAAAGGGCTTTCTAAAATTGAATGTGGATGCAACTTTGAGTGGTGATTGGCGAAAAAGCAGTATAGGTAGTTTATTAAGAGATGAGGTTGGTACGTTGATGGGTTCTTTCCAAGAGGCTTCTGGTCCAGGTCCTCCTACTTTGATGGAGCTTAAAGCCATTAAAAAGGGTTTAATTTTCTTTCATTCTCTTCTTCAAAGGTCCAAGAATCGTTTGATTGTTGAAACTGATAGTAAACTAGCAGTGGAATGAGTTAAGAATTTAGATAGATGTCCTTTTGTTTTTGTTGATTTAGTGAAGGACATTGCTACTCAGTTAAGAGAAATGGAGGGTGTGATTAAATGGGTTGCTAGAACAACTAATATAGAGGCTGATACCTTAGCTAAGACTGGCATTGGTTAGTTTTATTTTTTGTTTAGGATGTTTTTTTGAGTGTTTTAGGTTGTTCATTGTAGGGGGTTTTGGCTGTTTTTTCTAACATTATGTAACTTTTCAGTTATTAATGAATTTTGAGGCACTCTTTTATTCCTTCCGCTGATTAAGGAGCACCTATTGGTGCTCCTTTAATCATGAAGGGGGTTTTTAATGAGGCCTCCACTTCTTATCAAAAAAAAAAATCAAAATGTCCTCTTTTAAAGACGGCCAGAATCTTTTGAAGAACCCCATGTTCAATCCATCCGGTCCCGGCTCCTTGTTGCTATCTGACAACGTAATTGCCTCCCAAATTTCCTCCTCGGAAAAGTTCCTTTCCAAAAAAGAACACTACTCCTCGGTTAACTTAGTGAAAGGCAAGTCCAAATCCACCATCGCCAATGTTGGCTTCAAGTTGTATGCTTTCTTGAAGTACTTAAGAACACTAGATTTTATCTGAACCGGGTTCGAAACCAACTTACCATTCACTTGCAAAAACTCCAGGGCATTAACCCTTCCCCTATTTGAAGCGCACCGGTGAAAATATCTTGAATTCAGATCTCCATCCCGAATCCGCTTCGCCCGAGATTTCTGAAATCAAATTTGTTTATCTTTTTGATACAAAGACCACAACTCCTTCTTAGCTCTCGCAATGGACTCCATCAAAACCAAAGAAGACCCCTGTTGTGCTTCTGCCTCCAATTCAGAAATAGACTTCTCTAAATTCACAATCATTCTCGGCAGCTTGTAAAAGTCCTAGAATTTGAGGCTTCCCTTTCACAAAGATAGGGACAATGTAGATGAATATGCATGAACATGCAGTGGGTGCATAAATGCACTCATGTGGATTATGAAGTTTAATACTTCTTCAACTTAAAATAGTTTATTTGCGTTGCTGATAGTAGAACCATGGACTAGGTTGAGATGTGCATGTTTAAACCAACTTGTTTTGAGATGATTGGTTTAGTCCAGTTGTTTACTCCAATGTGATGGTCATTATTATCTTATTTTTGTTGGTTCTGTACTATGTGAGAACCAAGACATTTGCCTAATAGATTCTTTCCTCTCCACATATATGTATAAGTTTGATCAATTTTCTGTATGTGTAACTATGAAATTGGATGGTTGGAGCTCCATATTTGGTGCCGGTATGTGAATTATTTAATTTTCTTGTTCTGAAATATTTCAGGTTCAAGACTGGAATGCATTAATTGGACCGTTGATTGACAAGATGTTTGCAGAGCCATCCAATGCTATTATCGTCAGGTTTTTGAGTCACATAAATGAGCAGTTAGCTGAAGCCGCAGATGTAGTCCTTTCTCGTGTTGTTTTAAAAATGAAAGGCCAGAAAGAGTAAGAACATCATATAACACAAACTATCATATGACATGTTTTTTGTCTTAGCCTTTTTAAGGCTTGTTTCAACTTTAAAAGGAGCGAGTATATTGTATAAGGCTCATGGCATTGAGCCAGGAGTACCTTTATGCTTGTTAAGTATTTTTTTGAAGTGGCAAGTGCGCATTTGATAAGATAGGAAGGCATGTGTATGATATGAAAATATTCCCTTAAAGACAGGGCAGATTTCATGGCTGTCAGGTAAGGCATGGGTGGAATGTAGTGGAATCTGCAAAAATAGGGAGTTTAACAAGGTGTGAAAAGGTGTAGAGAGTTTAATTAAAAGGTGTAGAGAGTTTAATTAAAAGGTGTAGAGAGTTTAATTAAGTAACCAGGAAGTATTATTTGTAGAAGAATGTTGAAGACAAAAATGAGAGTAAAACTCATTATTTGAATGATAAGGAGATATGCATATTAGTGTTGTCAAGGCGTGCTCCTAGGCTCACCTGCACCTTAACATTATTCAACAAAAGTGCCTCAGACCCATTTTGCGTGTGCCTAGGCATGCTTTTTTAAAGGCCATAGGCACAAAGAAAGCCCGCCTGATTGAGTTTCCCTTTAATTTCTTATATTTATCACTTTTTTTTCATGTGATATATCTTTATTGAAAGGAAAGGGGAATATTGAACTCTATATTTCGTAATATTAGATCATTCAACAACAATCCTTGATCATAAGGAAATCATGCATTTTGTCCAATAAAAAAAATTGCATATCAGGCTAGTGCTGTTTCTAGCACCTTGCACCTGAAGCAATATAAGGGTTTAAGCATCTAGAGTTCACCTTGTGCTCTTCACAAATGCATATAGTTACTTGGCAATCTAACTGATAGGTTTCTTTATAATGTGTCTTGGCCACACAAACGATAATACTTGAGAGAACCGCCAATACATAGAATGTTTGGTCACATAAGATAAGAAGCTTGTCAGTTAATCTATTTTAATGTTCTGACTACATATTTTTGGGGTACAAAAGGGTCCCCTGCTTTTGAATAGGTAAGGTTGTAGATGCTAGGACTCAAACCCCTAGACCTGTTGAATGCCATCTTATTAGGTTGGCTGTGGAAACAACTAGGCTAAATCTGGGGGTCATTATGTAAAGTTACCCAATTGTATGTGATACAGCGAGGTCTGTAATTTCCTTGGCAAACAATCATTTTATTCTTGCAATAACTTATTTATTGGTTACATTTGTTTTTGGAACAAGTTTTAAAGGAGTAAACTTTCAGTCGTTAGCTTCTTTAAACAATTGTGTTAATTGCTAGAAGCCAAGAGGTTAGGATTGTCTACTTGTCAATAAAATGTTTGTTTTTCCAATTTTGGATCATTTAAGGAGACTAATTTATGTATTAGATAAATCTTGTGCATGAAGCACGTTTATTTGACATTTGAAGGGATTATTCAATGGTAGGTCTTGCACTCTTGCTGTTTTCCTATATGAACCGCCAATTTTCCACTCTTGTAGGATTGATGAAGGTTTCTTATCTAGATGGGAGACAAGAACTTGTACAAGTGATGACTCAATGAGAATGCAGCAATCTTTGTTTGAGCGACTTTGCCCTTTACTCATAATTAGGCTGCTTCCGTTAAGAGTATTTAATGATCTCAATTCCTCTGTTATGTATGGTCAACTTCATAATGCGCCTTTTATGAATGGTATCGTTTCTTCCTTACATATGGCAATCCAAGTTGTTGCATTCATATCTCTTTTTGGATTGAAGATCTGGTTGACTCCATAATTTCGTGATGCATGTTACAAATATTTAAATAATTGATTACATTTTATACTCTCTTTTTCCTTGCCTATGACAAACATTAAGTTATATCCTTTCCATCTATTCATGAAAATGTGATAATAATATATTTAACTAATTGATCACGATTTACACTCTTGTTCTTTAGATAGAAGAAAAAGAAAATAATGTCATGGATAACTTTGATTCTATTCTATTGCAGAATATAGAGATGTCTACCTCATTGATGATGATAGTGTTGCTGCTTTCCTTGTTAATAGGTCAATCCTTGACAATGAGTATTTTATTAACTTCTGTAATCTCGTTGGCATTCTACTAATGTTGTTACTTTTCCCGTTTCAGAGCATTTAGTAAGTTTGAGTTTGAAGATGTAAGAAAACTTGCTGCTGAGCTTTGTGGGCGCATCCATCCTCAAGTACCCAGCAATGACTTTGCTTAATTATTTTTTTTCACCGTCTTTCCTTGACATATTCCGAGATTTTACATAAATATATTTGTAATCCTTATATAGAGATGTTTTTCTTATTTGCCTCATGGTACTTTAGGTTCTGCTTCCACTTGTTTGCTCGCAATTAGAGCACGCTGCAGCATCTCAGGATATATTGAAAATTATTGCGTGCCTGTTTTCAATGTGTACATCCCTTGCGGTAATCATGTTCTCTTCTTAGTAGATATTTGTTAGTGAAGGGTATATTCCTGCAATAATTGAGTTCATCTTTAGAGCTAATTTGAAGCTTTCTTCTTGTTTCTAGGTGCGAGGGAAGGAGTCCCTTGTGCATCCCTTTGTTCTTCAAATCCGGAGAACAATTGAAGTGATTTTGTTATGGCCGTCATCAGATGGTGACCAAGGTACTTAACGTTGCAACTGACTAATTCTCCTTCCCCACTCCAGACTAGAAAGTTAATGATCCTCCAATTAATATTTTAGCAGTATGTCTGAACTAATCTTTTTGCTCTCTCAGTTTCCAAAGCACAACACGGTTGCATTGATTGTCTGGCACTGATAATATGTGCCGAGTTGCAAGCTCCTGAATCATTTAAAGACTGCACCTCATGGAGGAGTGACATTGTTGTTCAGAAAGGTAATTGTGGTTGGTATTTTATTCCTGATATGAACATATATGTTATACAACGATCAAGGTATCAGTCTTTGGTGTAAACTGTAGGGAATGCTACTGGAAAACTCTGTGCCCTCAGACATGTGATCAGTCAATTAATAAATGATAAGACTGGACATATCCCTGGGTCCGAGTTGCCAGATGAAAGCCGTGAACCGGTTCCTGTTCCTTTTCGTCTATGCATGGCTAATGTTCTCATCAGTGCTTGTCAGAAGATATCTGATGGCAAAAAAGCTCTAGCTAAGACAATTCTTCCATGTCTAATTGGTTTTGCTGAGGTACTTCTGTCACCGAATTTGTATATCCAGTTGATTTTAATTTCTTTTAGTTTCAACGGCAGATGCTGATCTTCTGTTCTTTTTTATCATATTATTACTTTGCCTGCATGGGATCAAATTATGTAGGTAATAAAGCAACCTCAGGTTAGAGCTGCGTGCATCCAGGTTATGTTTTCTGCTGTGTATCATCTGAAGTCTGCAGTTCTTCCGTATTCTTGTGATCTGCTCAAGCTCTCTCTAAAATTCCTTGGAAAGGGATCAGAACAGGTATTATATTGTCTCCATTTTCCTTTTTTTTAGAAATTCTCATAACCTCTCCATTTTCGGTTGTTCTTAGATTCTAGTATATGATCATGTGCATTACATGTGAATATATGCTTTTTTAAATATTTATTATTGATATATTTTTAAACTATACTTAGAAAATATAAATAAACTTTTAACAAATAAAAGATTTTAACAGTCTAATCCCAGCCTAAATATTATAAAACAATATTCATGAAATTAGGAATTTTATATTAAATGAAAATCTTGCAAAGCAAAAATGTTCATTTAGATGAACTAATATATATTAACAGGATTTACAACTATTTCCAAGTATACTAATATAAAAACATTGATTTGAGTGATTGATTGATTATTATTTTGATATCTAAAATCCCTCCTCAGCTTCAAAAAGGATAAATCGTGATTATGAAATATAAAGCAAAACATGTTATGTAGTATTCATTGAAATGGATGAAAAAAAATTAATTTGAGAAATTTAGCACATCTATATTAAGAGTAATATAAATAATTATTCTAAAAACAATATTTTAATATAATTAAAACTCTTTTCTCATTATTAAAATTATATTTTATACATTGTAGAAATTTAACCATTTATGTTACCGTTCACGCTTTTAATCGCAGCCTTCTATGGTTTTCCTTATTTATAACTAACAGGTAAACATATATGTTTTTAATCATTTTTGTTGTGTTTTCATCAGTTAATAGATTCTCGTTATATATAACAAGAAATAGTAAAAGGCCAATTACAATTGTAACTGATATTTAATAATAACAGCAATAATGAGAAGCATATTGAACAACAAATGGTAATGTTGACATCTAATGAGTGAGTTAAAATGTAGGTTTACATCGGTTCAAAGTTTCTATATATATCTTGACACCCACAAAATTATTTTTTATTGTGGGATCGCATGATTGTACCCACGAAGGTGTCCAAACTTTACAAAAGTTGAGCAATTATTTTTACTAATGCTCATATTAGCTGATTTTACTAAGCTTACTGGTGGCTAGTTTCCGTGATGGTACTCGTACATTCTTGGATCCTTCACTTTCTTTATCAATTCGATTGCCCCACAGCTGTGTTCATTCTTTCTTTCCTCTCTGCATCATTAGAACTTAAAATGTGATAAGAGTTTATTTAAGTTGGTGCTGATTGACCAATTGATTATCATCAGGAAAGGATGGCAGCTGCAAAGCTTATGGCTTCTCTTATGGGGAGTGAAGATTCGATTTTGGAGAGTATATCTCACCTATTACTGGAAGCAAGGTCTGTACTTTCTGATATCACTTTGACTGATCCATCACTTGACATTCAACAACTTTGTAAAAGGTTGCTAACGTGCATAACTTCAACATAGCTTCTCCTTTGCTGCACTAGGAAAAAGATACATAACCATGTTTTATCATGAGCAAGAATAGGGAATACTGCCATGGGTGTATATTTACTAGCAGAAAAATTACATACATTCGATCATATCTGCAGTCCTAATGTGTGCTTGTATCAGGTATGTATATACATGCGTGCGTGTATCGTTCTCATATTTAGTGTATTTTATTTTCAATATTGTAGGTTGTATCTCTTTAGAAATATTTGGCGTACTTCAAACTTTTTCCCAGCCCCAACACACAGGGAGTTGATTTTTTCATGACTCGTAAATCAAAGCAAACATTTGCAATGGAAAAATGGAAAAAGAATGGATTAGGGTTCCCTTTCCGTTCCTATTTCTTAGTGGAAGAAAGTGGTTGAAATCACATCTATAACCTATAATTAAAAGTAAACGCTAAAACAATATAGTTGTAAGGTTTTGAATTAAGAGGTTATGTTTTGGGTATAGCAAAGCAAGGCGGATAATATAATTTAAAAGGTAGGTAGGGCAGTGACTTGTACGATTTTTAATATAAGTAAATCTTGGGATTAAGCATCGACACTCTTTCAAATATGGGATTGTACTACGTTGTGATTATTTGTTTCACATTTTGATACTTCACATCAGTAGTACAATTTTAACTCAAATTTATTTACTTAAGAATGTGATATGTTATAGTTCAGCAATTGTTCAAAAAAAGAGAAAGAAAGAAGATTGTAATGTGAAAAACTAACCGATGAGGCCTTGGTAGTAGACTAATTTTTTTTTTTGGTTATAATTCTAATTTCTTGCTAACAATTTCTAAATAAAATAAAGGAAGATTGTATTACTCGTACATTAACGTAATTTCGTGGGCTTCGTTGGTTGGTCAAATAATTTAGGCAGGAAATTTTATTAGAGAGCTATAGGTGTTTGAGAATTAATTTGACACTTAAATCATTTGTTATACTACATGTGAAAATGATGAGTTTTGTAAACTATAATTAATAATTTGAAAATTTACTTTAAACAAATAAAAAGATTAGAGATGACCTGAAACAGAAATAATAAATAGCAAAAAGTTGGTAAGTGGTTCGTTTACAAGATCGCAAAGAACTACATGTATGGATGAACAAATTAATAAAAAAAGAAAGAAACAAAAGTATGAAGTAAATAAAACCAAGAACTGAAATCAATTATACACTAGTTTTCGAGGATAAAAAACAAAAGCAAATGCGAAGAGTTGGTAAATATTGTTCTTTTATTAATTTATTTTTGGTTTAACTATTTACATTTGATTATTAGCTTATTAATATGAATTGGGTACCGTAAAAATTTATTATAGAGAACTTTTACAACGTCAAAATTCAAATCTCTAATTTTATTTAAGAGACTTGACAACTTATCTATTTATTCCATTTAGTACGTCAAAATTTTATCTTATCTTAGGTTCTTTATTAACAAACTCCCTAATTTTCTTTTCTTTAATATTTTCCTCAAATTTTCTTTTACCCAAGTAATAATTGATACACACTATAAGTGTTTCCGTTTTTTTGTGATAGAAACAGGTAGTAATACATAGTAGACAACGATAATAAAAACATATATTTTATAATAATAAATAATATTTATTTGATTTTTTTTATTTTTTACCATTGAAGTTAAGAGATCATCACCAGTATTTATTAAACGAACGTCTATTCTGAGCCTAACAATTCATATAAAAAATACTGATAACTTGTTTTGGATTGAATTAAAAAGAAGAGAATCTGAGCGAGGAAGAGAATTCATCCTTGCTTTGTTTTACTTAATTTTTTAATACACAATTTGAGGGAAAATAAGAGGAAAGGAAACACATTAAAAATTATAATACTTAAAATTTAAATTTCACTCTTCGTTCTGAACCCAAAATCTAAGAAGTCATTATATATACAAAGACTATTAAATATTAGCCAACGAATTCTTTATAAAGCCATTTCTATTGACATATTTTATTGGTTCTTACCGACTATTTTTTTTTCGTAATTGTATTACCTAACGTGCAATATATGAGGGACAAAAGAAACATAATTACCCAATACTATTGTTTATTTTATGGAAAAAAATAACCATCCAAATAGAAAATAAATGTATTATTCTTTTTCTCTTATCTTTTTCATAATATTTATTCAAACATGGGTAATATCTTTGAGTAATACTAAAATTATTTAAAAAATTAAAATTAAAAAATCCTTGAAGATTCATGAGTGATAAAATTGTTTAACAACCCAAGTTAAACACCAAAATTCATTTATAACTCTTCGTAATTAAAAACAAATCAATTTCTCCTGTAACGGACTCCCATTCAATTGTGTCATTAGTTAAAACCAAACAATTAGATTTGATGATCCAAGGCAAACCATGCCAATTTAAACATACCAATTGTTCTTCGAGATGGAGGCGGATACAAACATCTCTTTTTAAAAGTAAAACCAAGCACTGCTCTACTGCTAAACTCACTGTACATATCGGGTAATATCAGAAACTCGAAATTCTTCCAGGGAACCAGAAAATACCTGATTATAGGTTTAAGACGGAGAAGGCTCTGCTCCATCATGTAGTGCACAGCAAACAGTTGCCTTGTGATGTCCTTGATATGTCTTTATCTCTTCACCGCTTGTCATTGACCATAGCTTGGCTGTTGTATCAGACGAGGCTGCAATCCACACACATTTCATTAAAATACAGATCGAATTCACGAGGAAATATCACATTTTCCAGGGTAAAAGAAAAAAAACCCTTCAGTTATTAGATTGTTTTCTTTCAAGTAATATGGAACATCTATGTTATACCAGCAACCCACTCACAAAGGAAAGGATTGAGTAGGCCTAGCAGATCAAGGTGAAGACCATTGCAAAACAAGCGTGTACAAATGGTAATGAACAAGCAAGGGGAAGTGGATGAAGAAAGAAAATCATAAATAATAAACTAACAAGCAAGTGCCAAGAGCATATAGCTCTAAAATGCAGCCATTATGCAATGTAGCGGGTATTTCATAATGGATTTAGAGTGGCAGTGTCTCTGCCATCCCTGATACGCAATTGTAAAGGCTTACCTGCCATTCAACAACCTTATAGAGCAGGAAAAGAACATCAGTATAAATACAATTCCACAATTCAACCACTAATTGAGTCTATCTAGCATCTAGTTGAACAGAAATGAAGAGAGAAAGGGGGGGGAGCCTATGATGGTACACGTTTCTTTTTTTGAGTTTGAAGGATATTTGGCAACTTATGGAAATAGTTTCAGAGAAGTGGAACCATGTATTTAGTATTTAAGCATTGAAACCGGAGGATGAGCTGCTTTACCATTTGGCAAAGTGAGAGAGTAAGAAAGATACATGTCTTGAAGTTCCATGGGTTTTAATCCAATAACAACACAAGCTTCATGCAATTTTCTGGTATTAGTAAATAACATTAGAACATAAATAAGATATTTTGCAGATGTAATTTGTTTGTTCAAGATTGTGACAACCATGAAGGGTTATGTAACATCCACAATGCCCATAACTGAGATGAAATCCACGACTGCTAGTACTATTGCCAAGTGAAAGATAAAATCCAATGTCATATATAGGGAGAGAGATGCCTTCATGCCTTCAATGTCATATTTTGGCACAGGTGTTGCCGAACCGAAGTGGATGACATAAACAAAGTGAGGGCACCCAAATGGTTGGAAAAAGTGGTGCATGTAATCTGGATGCAATATTAAAACCAAATACCTGTTATGAGATAGGCACCATCCACTGAGAAAACACAATCCCATACCCAGCGCTGATGTCCTGATACGTAATAACACACAAAACAAGAAAAACCTTTTAAATCAATTCACAGTTGGCTTAATTTATGCAGGCAAAATTATAGCACGGCTTAAAGTTGAGAACTCAGTGCATACCTATTAAAGTTTTCTCCAATGTGAAGCCATCAACATTCCATATCTTCACAGTGTGGTCAGAAGATGCAGTGGCCAAATATCTGAAAGATATGCTAACAGTAATTACACTAGCATCGGAATACAGACACAAAATTAATTTTCTCCAGTAAGAAGCCAAAAATTAAAATGAAAAACTAAAAGATTTAATCTCAAGCGTTAGAACCTGTGGGGCTCACAAAACTCAGGAGAAAGGAGACATTTGAGTATGTATCCATTATGTGCTTGTAGCTTGTGAAGTGGCTCAAAGTTGGTCATAGTCTGCAAGAAGAAAAAAATAATGCTTATTAAGAAAAGACATAATAAGTTAATAAAAGACCAGTTATAACACAACTCAAATAAAATTGTAACCTGGTTTCCTTTTAATAGACGCCAAACGTAACAGGTACCATGGTTATTTGCAGCAACTACTAGACTTCCATCCCACATGACAGTAAGAGACCTCACAGCTGTATCTACCTCGGGCACCTAGATTTACAAAATTGATAATAAATAATAATTGACAGCTTAACACACATCATTCTCAGGTGCATAACTGAATCAATTGTGTGTGGGAGAGGGTGGGGGTAAAGAAGCAGATGAGAGGATGGGGAAAGAAGCAGATAATGCAATTATACAGTGCCTAAATGTAGAAAAAATATTCAAGGCCTTTCTGAAAGACATAGGAGGCAAGGATACAACTTTGCAGGCTGCAGCTAGCTCAGAGTACATGAATACTGTTCAGGTTAGGATATCATATAAACAGCCCAAAAATAATATGAACAATTTCCTCAGTCAAAGTTACTAAACAGCAGTCTAGAATCTAATAAATTATTTTCCTTCATGTGATGCCCACGATAGCTATCTACAAATGCTTCCAAACTCATCCACGGATCTTTAAAACAATTACCTTTTAGCAATGAGTGCATATATCCAATAGCTTTATAACAAGTTCGTCAATAAAATATTTCAAAAATCTTACTACAAAAAAGGGGTCAACTTAGGATGTCCACGAAGCATAAAGTTCATGTTGATGAAAGAGACCTCTCATGTATATATGTTCATGTAAATGAATCCAATAAGTAGATATAAACTGTAAAATGAAGATAGAAGAAAGAAAAGAATACCAATTCACAGCTGCAAGAATTAGCTGTTAAATCCCATACACGAATGTTTCCATTTTGGTCACCAGATATCAACTCTGTCTACAAAATCAAGGATATACAGCAATCAAGAAAGCATGTCTAACAATCAATGATGTACAAGTGAGAGAAAATAAATAAAAGCAACAAGTAAGCTACTGGGTAAATGCTGTCCAATAAATAGTAAAGATAAACATGTCTAATAAAATCTTTTCTTCTTTGATTGGTAAAAAGCCGATGGGTTTGTAATCAAATGCCAGGTTTTTTCCAATTACCCTATTAGCTAGAAGACGATGAGAAACAGATAGGTTTGTTAATTATCACAGAGGCATATAATGAACCCATTCATGGTGCAAACACCTCAACAGAGCAACAGTGAAATAACCAAAATGCATAAGAGGAAATTGACATCCAAGAAAAGCCAACACAATCTCTGCTTAACAACATTACACAGACATGTGTTCTTTTGAAAACAGTAGTTTTGTGGCATCACCACAAGTTTATTGTAAAATTTACATGATATGCCATCTTCTGAATCGGGTGTAAGACAACAGCATATAATGAACCCTTTCATGATACAAACACCTCAATAGATAAACAGCATGATAACCAAAAGACATAAAAGGAGGAGATTGACATCCAAGAAAAGCCAACACAATCTCTGCTTAACAGCATTACACAGACATGTCTTCTTTTGAAAACAGAAGGCTTGTGGGATCACCACAAATTTATTGTAAAATTTACATGATATGTCATCACCTGATTTGGATGTAAGACAACGGTGTTAACGGCACCACGACTTTCATATTCCCTCTGGCAACCTGGAGCCCTGCAGTAGACTTAAAAATGAGAACATCCACATAAAGAGAAAGCAACTAAATTGAATAAATCAGTTTTATCAGCGCATTTTCCTAGGTAATGAGACAATAAAGGTCTCAAGGAAATTATGCATATTGGCCAACAAACGGAAGAAGAAAATTTTACAAGCTTTGTAGGATAAACTGAACCATACATGCATATTGAATCTTACTTCACTTGATCCTAGCACTTTTTTGCACCTTACACCTTAGGCTATATAAGGGTTCAAGTGCCTAGAACATGCCTTGTACCCTTGATAACATTGGAATAAAGGTACCTTGCCTCTAGGCTCAAATTTAACCTACCTTAAATCCCAAATTTTTACAGTGCCATCCTCAGAACCAGAATACATCCACTTTCCATCACATTGAAATCCAACAGCCATAACATTATTTGTATGTGAATCATAGCTCATTACCTGTCATGTATCATTACGCATAGAAGTAAAAGTAATGCACAATAAAAGTCAATGGCATGAAAAGAAGCAATAAGACTAATTGTATGAGAACAAAGTCCACAAAGATCATGCAAGAAGTTAAGAAAACATACAGGTTGAGGGCTGCTGGAATTAATATCGAACAAACGAATGTGAGGATTACCAGCTGCAGCCAGGTAGCGCTTATCTGGGGTTATTTCAAGCCGATTAACTTGCTGCAGGAATCACATAGCAAAATTAAATCCCAAAAAAACATTTATGGCGAGTGGAAGATTTTGCACATCAGGAAAGTTACATCTTCCTAAACACACAACTAAACTAAGTGGATAAAAGGCTTCATTAACTCCTGATGTTCTCATAAACACACATTTTAAATATGATTTTAAAAATTGAAAAATGCAAACTCAGCATCGGCTATCCAAACCATCTCAACCAGATAAGAGTTACCAACATGACCGTTATTTCCCATTCACCAACCTAATGTCATTCCTATCTCAAAATAGATAGTAGCTAAGTTGCAGATCATCTTTATTCTAACTTTCTCTTTCACAATTAAGTTGGGAAACAGGTTGAAATCACCGCCTTCAATCTGCACAAAGAAGTAATTAAACAAAGTATAATGCATGAAATATGCCCGAGACCATGAATCCATAACAAACCTGATTGCATCCCACCAGAGGATTACATCATTACATGAATGAAGAACAGACTTCAATGTTTGTAACAATTAGAATGACACAAAAAGCATAATCGATGGGCAATAGTCACTATTTATTTCAAAAGCAGAATTGCCAACAAACAAAAACTACCAAAAACCTTAAAAACATTTTATAAATAACATGAAACCAAATTGTTTGGGGCAAAATCAAAGGAACTAACCGAGTCAGGGTATTGAATAGTACGGTAACAGCGGCCGCTTTTTGCCTCCCAAAATCGGATAGTGTGATCATAGCTGGCGGTTGCTAGTATCACCGACGGTTGTGTCATCTTAATCCGGAGCTAATTAACAGTTAATCATCAGATTAATGCATAGTTTTACAACAAAAGGGGGGAGAAATCAGAAACATAGAGAAAATTAATTTTTAAAAAAAAAATGATTTGGGAAATACAGGCGTTTCCGGGGTCAAATGAGTTTGACTTGTTTGTTTAGGTTAAGTTTCCTCCTCGGCCCCGATCTTCTCCAGTCTCCACTTCTACTTCCTTCCCATTTTTTCAGGCTTTAAAATTACCACTTCACTCTTCAAATATTCGGTTGGTCAAATTTTTTTAAAAGACCCACTTAATCTATTACAATTTTTTTAAAATTTGAGTAATTTAATCGAATTTATAAAATTGTTGATTAATTTAATTAATTAACTTTTAAGTTGAATAATCTAAATGATTAACTGTGTAATATATATTTATTATACATTATAAGTTTTCAATTATCTTTGAAATCAAGTTTATCTATCGAATAATATTTAATATAATAAGCAAAATGGAAAGTTTTTAATTTGTTCCGATATTAATTGACAACACACATAAATGTTCAACCCTAAAATCTCTAGAAAGAGCAATGAAATATTTTTTTAAATAAAGAATTCATGAAATATTTTTTTTATTTCGATGTCCTAAGAGTATTTTTTTTATTTGTTAAACCTTGTTACATCAGTCAATGAAATCCTTTTTTAGAATATGAAGGTAAAGCTTGAGGACAACATTCATTTTATGATTACATCAATCATGACAAAGTTATTTCTATGATAATGATTCTTCTACAGTACAATTGTAATTTGATCTATCTCATTTGATTGATTTTTCTCACCGAGTGGTACATATATATATATATATATATATTTGGTATAGAAGTTAAGAAATCAACTGTTTACATTTTCAGCATTTCATCTCCTCTAGCATCTACCTGTGGCAAAGTTAATATCTTATTCGGAGGAGCCAAATAGATAGTAAGATTGTTTGTTTCGTTAAGGGTCATCTTGGCTAACTAATCTGTGTCTTCCCTCCAAATGTATCATCTCTCTCTCATCCACCCTTCCTTCTGTAACTCCTTACAATCACTAACTAGAACGTGACTTGGATGATCCTCGGTCTGTTCCCCATTCAGAACGTTAACTACCCATTTTGAGTCCACCAAAAAGCCGATTCCATTATACCAATAATTTTTCAATCCTTTACTCTTGCTTTAATCAAACAAATAAAATCAACATGTAACTGTTGCATTCAATTAATTACACTACTTTCTTTATAAGGATTATTGAATCCTCTGGTGCTCCATTGAAAGTAGAGTTCATGCCTCCACCAGTAGACTTAGCCTATTGTTTGCTTCTTTTCACTTGGCTTTTTCTTTTCTTACTTTCTGAGACCTTTGAATTTTATAATTAGTAAAATTAAACCCTTTAATCTCTTAACTTTAGGGTTCAAGATTCTATTTATTTTAGATTTAAACGACTTACCTTTCAACTATAACTCTGTTCTTGGACACACTCGTTCCCCGTACCTTTTTGCAGCCAAGAGAATGAGATGGCTTAATTGTTCTTGCTCATAAATCCATTTAAAAAATTGGAACCAATTCAATCAAACTTCATCATGCAACCAACTCAACTTGCTACCAATCGAGAGTTGAATTTACTTTTTGTTTCGAAATCATATTTTAAAAAAATTAATTTGAGATTTGAATTCTTACATCAGTTCTTTTTCTTTTCTTTTTGATCTTCTCTATTAAAATAATAGTAAAAAGCCTATAAAATACTTATTAGGTCATATTTTTTACGGTCTATGATTAGATATTGTGATTGTATCTTAATAATATTATCTACTTTATTTATTTATCACATGATTGCATAATAATATTAATTTATTATCTCAATAAACATTATCTTATCATCATTCAATCATTAAAAAAATAGTTTATTATCTCAATTTTCTGTTCCAACCAGTAGATTTGATTCAATATCAACCACTTGATTTTATTATTCTTATTTTCCTTGTTTGATATTTTTTTTCATAAATAACATGTATATATTTTATAATTAAATTTATTAAATAATTATCAGATTTATAAAAAAATTATTAAACCTTTATTCAAAATTTGATTCTGAACCGACGACCATCTACACAAAACACAAAAAGTGAGCACCATTTCATATATATACACAAATAATATTATTGGTTACAAATGAAATAGTCAATAAATATTATTATTACAATCAATTTAATAAAATGCAATACGTAAATCACCTCAAAGAAAAAATAATACAAACAATGTAAACTCACTGCTTCATAAAAGCAAGAAGAGAAACAATAAGAGAGAATGTGGCAGCAACACCGGAAACCGGCAGGGAGAAGGCGGCTCCGGTGTCCATTGTCGGGGAAGGTGCCGCCGCACTGTCCTGAGCCGATACAGCGGTGGCCACTGAGAGGACAACCGCAGCAACAAACATCATGATGGCCTTGGAGAAGCAAACTTCCGTCATTTCTAAAAACTCAATTGACAAAGATATGGAAAGTTTAAACTGGAAAAAGGAAAGAAATTATTCCAAAAAATTTCACTGTTCCTTAGTGATGCAACATATGAATGTTTGGGGCTGTATATGTAGGAAAGTGGGAAGGCTTTTCTTATAGAAAAATCAAAGGATAAGCTTTGAACAGCTCAAATGGTGGTGGTGGGTGGTTGATCCATCTGTTAGAAGAAGACACGTTGGCGATGTTAGTTGTTGTTCCAAGGTCATTGTCGGTTGGCATGTTGTCTTGTAAGAGTGGGAAACCTTACCCAACACCGTGTGCCCACGTGCAAGTAGTTCAACTAATAGCCAAGGCGGATTACCTACTATATAACAATCATTGTTTGTTTCACTTCTCATTTTTCTTTGGTTTGATTCTAAATTTCACCCCTCTGCGAACCATTTTTTCTTGAAATTTTGTATTTGAATAACTACATCTATAGTATGTGTATACGTTGTCAATGATTAATAAAGACTATGAACATACATTACTCTTATAATCACCTTAAACTATTCAAAAAAAAGTTCACCCCTCTACTTAATGTAATATGAGAGGTAACTCCATTTATTTTAAGGTAAACTACAAGTTTAGTATCTCAACTATAATTTTTGTTCCATTTTAGTTAGTTACCTATTTGTTACATCATCAATTATGTTAATTTTTTGACAACAGGTGATCAAAATAAAATCAAAACGTAACGTTAGATATGATTTGAAAAAAAATAGTATGGTGACTAAAACGAAACAAAAGTGATAATTGAGATATTAAACATGTAGTTTAACATTTATTTTAATTTGTCATAATTTTTTTTTCTCTAAGAAAGTTGAGTAGTTATCAATAAACGTATATATATAAACTTGAGCTGTTGAAATTTAGTAATTTAATTCATATAAATTGTTGAGTTGTCAATTTTTATTTATTTTCGTATATATAAATCATTGAACTACTAATTTCAGGTCAGCAATTTAACGACAAGGTTCATGAATGTTACCCAGTAGACTAACATCTTAATTTTCATAAAGTTAAATAGATTAGAATAAAAGGATTGACTTCTTAATTTTCATAAAATAAAGATACGGAGTTCAAAATTATACCATTTTATGTCTTTACTTCGTCTTGGATTTAAATATATATATTTATATAATATTAATATTTTGTATCAGATAAACCTTAATGAATATATATTATATATTATTTTTTATCTCATACTAATATTGCATTTAAATTGTCTTAGAAGGCAACATGAATCAAAGATGGAATGAGAAATGTACATGAAACGTGGATGAGCTGGAAGCTTTTGTCACGGGCTGAGTACAAAGGTCCATAACCAATACGCATATAGTTGTTCAAGAGATTCTTTGTAATATATTGACTCGATCTTTGGAGTAATCTAGGAGGTCCGTTCATTTAGACATAGGTAAAAAAAGGAGATGACATCTCACTGAAGAATATTATAAAAGGTAACTATATATACTAATGAGAACATTTATGTGAATATAATTCTAAGGAAAGTGATTGTGGGTGAGATTTGTTTACTTAATTACTCTTATTTTAGTTGGTGATACATTTTGGTTTCATTCTGATCGCCTATCGTTAAAAATTAATAGAATTGATGACATTATTTTTTTATTTCTTAATGATGATGTGACATTAGTTTATTATGACACTTCAGTATCATTTTTTAATAATAGGTGACCAAAATGAAACTAAAACTAAATATTATGTATAATTTTGTAAAAGAAAAACAATTGGGTGACTAAACAAAACAAAAGTGATAGTTTGTATAGAAATGTGTAATTTACCCAAATGTTTAAGAGTTTATTTTGGTTAGGGGGAAATAAAAATTGACGAAGACAATTCCTTCTTTCGGCGGGAACTCCTTAACATTCATCCATAATGATTTTCTTTACCAAATTAAATATTGTGGTTATCCTTTTTCCCCCTAATAGATGAAGATTTGTATCATCTTCTTATTAAACAATACTAATATATTAAAAAAAACAAATAAAAACTATTGTCAATTAAAATTGAGTTAAATTATAAAATTTAGAAATAAGTAAAAGTCGAATTCATATTAAATAAATTCTTAAAGACTAATCTAAATAAAACTAAAATCTAAAAGACTTAACAAGACTAGACCTGTAAACGAACACGAGCGGATGTATGTTCATGTTCGTTCATTTAATAAATAAACGAACACGAACATAAACGAACAAATTTTTTTTTGTTCATATTCGTTCATTAAGGAATATAACTGTAATACCCAATTTTTTTTGTTAGTGACCAAAATGTAACTTTTGAAGTTGGTGACCAAAGTATAAAATTTGGAAATTTTAGGGAATTAAGTGATAAATTTCCTAAAAAGAATTTTGTTCCATAAATAGATAGTTTACTATTGAGAGTGAGATTTTATAGAAATCATATTTTTGGAATTTGAATTTTTAGTAAAGAAAAATTAGAAAGGGTTAAAACTTGTAAGGAATCGCTAATTCAGATTGAATTGGAATTTTATGAAAATCTGAAGGATGTTATAAAATGGTTGGAAATATTATTTTAATATTTTAGATCAGAGAAATTTGGTTTGGAAATGTGCAATTTTTCATATTTAACCGGAACAGTGGAATTTAGTAATTAAACGCAAGTTTTGAAAATTTCATGGGAAATTTCATAAATTAAAGTCAAATTAATTCATCTTTGACTTTGAAAGATGATAAGGATGAGGTGTTTTGGTTTTATGGTGAATAGGAAGATTCATTAAGGGTGTTTTGGTCTTATCTCAATTAAATGAATATTTTATTTATTTATAGTGGAATTAAATGTAAACTAATATGAAATGCACCCAACATTTCATCCAACTTGCTCATCTTCTTCTCCAAGTTGTCGTGGGTTTCTCCTAAGGTAAGAGAAAGCTTCAATTCAATTTTTAAGCAATTTCCTTAGGATTTTGAGTATGTCGTAAAATATAAATGGTTATACGCGAAAAACGCTATCATTTGGTACTAATATTGCATGATAATCTTGATGGTGTTCAAAGATCCCAAATTCTACAGTTTGTGTTCATATAAGGGATCATGAAATTGATTATGGATCTTGATGTTTGTGAGGTAGTAGATTCATATTCAAGCATGTATGATGATTAGAACATGTTTAATCTTTCTAGAACTTGTTCTTTAAGTTTCGGCCATGGATTGTTTGAGTGAGAAAAATTATGGAAAAATTATATAAGGTTGGAAATGATGAAGGAAGTATTCTACAAGCCTTAGAAAAATTTGGGGATCGTTTTGTAATTTTTGAAAAGTTGGGGATCACTTTGGCATTTTTGGAAAATTGATGGATTGTTGTGTAAGTGTTATATAATTGATGTATTATACTGGAAATTGTTGTTTGGGAATTTTTGTATTGAAATTTTAAGTGATAAAATGGTGAATGACCATTTTATTTAAGTTGGAAAAGTTGGTGCCAAAATTAAAAAGAATTAATAAGTGTTAAAATATTTGGTGGAAAATGAGTTTCAAGTATATTATGGAGTTGTTATGGGATATGTTAGTACAATACTAACATATATATCGTTATGAATTTGTGATTTATACAGCTCGTGATTGATTTGTGATAGAAGCAAGTCAAATAGAAAAGGGTTTATTGTGGACAATAACGAGGCACATATATTTTGAAAGATATAAAGTGTCAAGGTGAGTGCAATACATGCATGACATTATACATGGATGTTTTATACATCATCAGGAAGACTTGTGATAAGTTGACCTTGTTTATATCAGCATGATATTATGTCATATTTTTTATAAATTGACATGCCATTGATATGTCACAGTATGGAATTATAACATTGATTATGGAAAATGTGATATTTTACCATGAATGTTTTCGGGTATAAATTGCCCAATGTTAAATTATGATAATATACTTTGCCATAGACGTATCAAATAAAATAGACTATATGCCCAAGTAAGTCATTGAGGGACAGGATATAGTTGGCATGCCATAGAGTATAGCAGCTGCAGGTTTATAATACACTTCGGTGTATATAGTGGGCACGATCTTATGTGTAATACACTTCGGTGTATATGGTGGGCACGACCTTATGTGTAGCACTACGGTGCAAATATTGCTCGAATATCCAGGGTCGTCAGGGTTTTATAATAGGCTATTGTCTATGGTTTTATAGATTATTGGTTAATAAATTGTAAGCATGAAATTAAGCTTACGAGCTTATAGAATAAATGACAAGTATATTGGTAAGAAATTTTATACTCAGTTATATTATTTTGATCATGGTAAAATATTGGATATGTTGGTAACATGATTTTATGGCATTTGATTTTGACATTGAAATTCATGCATGAATTGTATTGCACTGTTTATTGTTTTAATTACCTCACTAAGTATATACTCAGCGTGTGATGATTTTCACGCGTAGGTAAAAAATCAGTAGTGGAATAAAGGGTTCAAAGTGACATAAAGCATCGAGGTGTATATTTCAATATAGTAAGACATTCTATGATGTAATGTTGACTTTATTAGTGCATGTACTTATTAATGTTCTATTTGCTTTGTTGAGCATATTTGGAAACAAAATTGTAACTTTATAGTGATGAAATGTTAAGTTTTTATGAATTTTATTTATATATATATATTGCTAAAATTACTGTAGCAGTTTAAATTCGATGTTTTTGTGTATCGGTATACTATTCACGTTACTGTAGTAGTGTATCGGTACACTGTTCATTACTGTTCACGGTACTATTCATAAAAAATTCTTTAAATTTGTTATAATAAAAAATAATTCATATGATATGATATTTTTATAATATCATTTACCATTTTAAGAAAATAAATTTTAAATTAATTTTGAATTTGAAATTGAAATTGGTTTTAGAAATTCGGGTGACATCTATAATCTGTATAGGTATAATTATACGGGTTATGGGTGTTACAATAACTTGTTCATGTTCGTTCATTTAAATGATAAACGAACATAAACGAACGTAAACGGACACACACAAACGAACATAAACGAACACAATAAACGAACAACACAAACACAAAAAAAATAAACTTATTCGAACACAACAAATGAATGTAAAAAAAAAGTAAACAACAAGAATAACAACTTAAAATTCATTAATATAACATGCAACTTTAGAGTTAATTTGTTCGAATACGACAAAAAATATACATAAATTATAAATAAGCTATATGAATATAATAAAGTCTTAAAGTTAATTTGTTCAACAAAACAATCTTCTTGAAATCCAAACAACTTCAATAATCTTCGTAACATATTCAACTTGCCCTCTGTTCGAACATAAATGAACATAAATGAACGGACATAAATGAACATAAATGAACGAACATAAACAAACATATAATCGAACGTTCACGAACGTAAATGAACGAACAAACCATTTGTTCGTGTTCGTTCATTTAATTAAACGAACGCAAAATCTTGTTCATGTTCGTTCATTTAATAAATAAACGAACATAAATGAACTTCCCGCTGCAAGATACATGAACGGTTCGCAGAACGTTCAATTCATTTACAGGCTGAACAAGATCTTAAGCCTAAATTATAAGATAAATATATGTTTTGGTATCTAAACTTGGTTTCAAAGTGTAATTTGGTAAATTTTTTGTTCATTTTGGTATCAAATTTAGCTTTAAGATTCAATTTGACATCTAAACTTTTTTAGTCCAATTAGATACGTGAACTTGACTTTTAGGTTCAAACTATTACGTGAACTTAATTTAATGATTAAAATAAGCCATTTAAAGCAATATATATATATATATATATATATATATATATATATGTTGAGATCAATTTAAACCAAAAGGTCAAATTCAAATGTATAATTGGACCAACAAAATATTAAGTACCAAATAAGACATTGCAACCAAGTTCAAATACCAATTTCAAATACAAATGAAAATTTCAATATTAATTTGAATTAAAAAGTTAAATTCAAATATTTAATTAGCCCAAAAAAATGTTGAAGTACTAAATCAAATATTGAAACCAAGTTGAGATATCAAAATATACACTAAATTGGAATACAAAAATTGAAAAACACCAACTGAATTTTTCTTGGCATGATAATAAAAATAGCTCTCAATGTTGGTATAAATGGTCACTTTACATTCTATTCTTTTTCTGAAGCATGTTATCTCTTAATGTTTGATTTTTTTGTCAAAACAGACTATGTTGGATGAAAACCGTTAGTTGACTAATAGGTAACATGACATGTCACCCAAAATGATGACATGACATTTACCACATCATCAAAAATGGCGATGTGTCATGCGCATGTCGCGAAAATAACAATGTTGAATATGCAACATCATTAATTGAACACATGTGAATATGGGTTGACTGTTAGTCAACTAACAATTTCCATCCAACAATGTATGTTTTAACCAAAACTTAAAACATTAAGGAATAAAATGCTCCAAACAAAAAAGAGTATGATACAAAATTATTATTTATACAAATGTTGGGGCTATTTTTGTTATTATGCTTAAAAAAATGCCCTTAACATTCTTCTATAATTATGTACTTTACTTTTTTTTCCAAATATTTTCCTCTTAAACCTTCCTTAAAATTCGATATGATTATCATATTTCCAATTTTGTCAATATGACCATATAATTATTTAAGTGATTTCAATCAAGTCACATATCGTTAACATTTAACTGAAGTACTGATGTAGTAGTTAACAAAATTAGTATAAATATACATTTAGTCCTTAATACTTACAAATTCTATCAATTTAGTCTTATCTTTAATATAATTCAAAAAATTTAATCCTCTATGATATAAAAAAATAAATTAATAGAACATATAGTACTAAGACTAAATGTATAATTATACTAAAATAGTTATGTAGTCATATTAATAAAATTAAAAACATAATCATATCAACACCAATATCATAATTATGTGGTCATTTGAGTAGTTTACCCATTTATATTTTCAACTCGTTTCAAATCAGTAAATTTGTTACGATTTATTTATAATTCTATTTTATTTTTCAAAAACGTCACAAATATATTTAATTTTTCCGTAACTGGATTTAAAATTCAAATTATTTTTTCAATCTATCTCAAATATGTTTGGTAATAATACGAATTTCACACCGGAATATTGCTCCGATTATGGAAAGAACCGCTAAAAAGAAGATTATTATACCTAAAAAAAATCACTCGAAATATCATATTCAAAGAATCAAATTCATTACAATGGTTAAGTAACAAAGAATGAACTCAAAAAATAATAATAAGGGGAAAAAACAGCCAAACAAGCCCTTAAACTTAATGCTTCAAGAAAGAAAAAAGAGAAACAATCAAAGAGAAGGCAACAGCTGCGTTAGAAACGCCCACGGAGAATCCAGCACCGGCGTCCGGTGAAGGAGACGGCGCCTCGCTAACCTGCGCAGAGACGGAGGCTAAAAATGCCATGATCAAAGCCACCAAAAATGCCTTCATCATGCTAACTTGAGCCATTTCTTAAAGTGAGAATAAGCTGAGAAAGAGATCTCTTTTCGATTTTGTTTTTGAAAATAGTTGTTTGGTAATTCTGATTGGTTTGGGTTTAGGGTTTGGGGGATGGCATTTTATTGGAGGGGTGATAGGCGCGTGGGGCCGACTGTGGGCAAAGTCACAGCTGGGTAACGTTCATATAACAGCTCATTAATTTGGAGTTAAGAGAACAGGGGCTGTTATTGTGTGTTGTGTGGAATGGAAAGCTTTCAACGGTCTGTGACTGTAACCCAATAAAAGTAGGACACGTGTATGAAAAAGATTGGTCGGAGGGATCAGTGTCGGTAATGTAATGGGTTGGATGAATGCTGTGTATGGTCCCCCAAATAATTCATGTTATAATAATTAATTAATTAATTATTGTTTTCTCTTTAGAGCTTCATAGTGTAATCAGTTTAAAATTATTCATATAGATTTGAAAATCATAAATACATTATATATTTATATAATAACCATTATTCAATATACTAACAGTAAATTTTTTATTTATCTAAAAATAACTTTAATTATTTTTATATTATCAAAAATACTAGTATAAAATATTATTTTAAACATAAAAGTAAAACCTCAATCAACTTTATTTGTTTGTCTTTAATAATTGAAGAGGGATAACATTTGAATTTTTCATTTAAGCAAATATTAATATCCCTTATATATTAAAACAATGAAACTATCAACTAAACAACATGTAATATATTATCTTTTCACAATTTATTATTCATACAAATAATATATTCTCTCACCTCGAAATCTAAATGAAATTTCAAGTTCATGCACCAAATCTTAGAAAATCCAAATCTTAGAAAATCTAAATGAAATTTCTATAGTACCTGATTCGAATTAGTCGATTAATAAATCAGAAACTGGTAATAATAATAAAAAAGTTGAATTTATGATAAGATTACATTAAACAGCCCAAATCTTGCGTTCAAAAAACATTGGCGCCAGATTAGCTAACAAATCTAGAATCGAAGATTGTGTCGCAACAATCAACATAATCAGTGTCTATAATAAGCACGAGTTAAAAAATATTTAATTATCATTTATTTTTTATTTAATAAAATATTACTAATGAATTCATATAATCTTATTGTATGTAATATATATATAATTTTCCTTAAAGAATTCATCAAATAGTATAAATTGTGAAAGAGAATGTTGATCTCTATAGAGGTCATGTATTCGAACAATTACATTTGCAATGTGTATGTGCATTGTAAATAAATTAAAAAATAAAATAAATATTATATTGTAATCACTTCAAACTATTAAAAAATATAATTCACGTTAGACCCTAAAACAATAGAGAAAATTGCAAAATAAAGTTTACTGGGAATCAACTAATGTATCTCGCATACCTATTAGTGTGCCTTCCATCCGTGCTAGCCCATGTAAGATGATGCTTCTTGTAGTAGCCCTAGAATCAGGTTTTAGCCCTCTTTTTCCTTCCTTTATTTCAACTGTTTGCCCTCTCCTCATCATTATTTTCTCTCGATTTGCCCTCTTTATATTCTCTTTGACTGTGAAGGTGATCGAGTCTACACCGCTCGTGTACCATTAAATCAAGAGTCTGCCCACTCTATTCAGTTTGATTTTGTTCGTCCGAAAAGAATCACACACTGGATGTGTTTACATTATATTAAGAGTATGATTATGACGTTCGGTGATGATTAGAGGCTAATTTCTCTCATTTAAACATGATTTTTTTCTTTTTGCATTTTTAGCCTATAGTATCGATATTGTAAATATATAATATCAATATTGTATGAACATAGTATCAATATTAGGCCATGATTATCGATATTGATGGGATTATATTGGTGCTGATAAGAAAATGTCAATATTGAAGTTGACTACTATTTAAATAATATTCTCAATTACCATCAACCAAAAGATGAAAATTAAGGTAAATTTAGAGAGTTAATCATTTATTAACTAACAATTCATAAAACATTTTTTTAAATGAAATCTTGAAGACTAAAATACTCCAAAATTAAACAGGAACAACAGCACTTATTTAATTAAATGTTCAGATACATTTTTTTGACATTTTGCCTCAGCCTTTTCACGGGAGTTTCTTTAGCACGATCAGATGCTTTACATTAACTGCAAAACATGTGGTGGCTAAGGTTTTGATGAAAATACAAAATTGAACTATCCAAAATTTATGCACAATCAATCTTAATCCTCAAAACGTGCAAAACCTAACATAAACCGTATTTTAAGCTCATGAAAAAAACTGTTTCTTGCTTAAAATAGACGGATTTTACCTTTAAAATGCCCCATACCTCCATCATTGTTCTTCAGACCTGCAAGAAAAACAAAAAGAGAGACAAAAACACAAACCAAATCAATAGATTTTGTTTTTGTTGCAGCAGGTCTCCCAATAAGCTTATTCTTCAATACCATGAACATGAAGAAGATCTCATGCGCTGTCATTGTCGCCGCCGCCTCTATGAGCTCCATCATGGCCGCTGACAGCCCAGCTTCTGCTCCGGGCTCAGCTTCTGCCCCGGGTCCAGATAGCAGTTTTGCAATGGCAACATTGCCTGTTTTTGGATCCTTGCTTGGAGCCTCCTTTGTTTCTTTCTTTTCTTACTATTTGCAATAAGTCGTAAATATCTTTGAAACCATGTGAGTTAATAATGTAAAATATTACTCGGGGTTCAATCCATTGAATGTAATAAATATAATTAATATAATTTAAATTTCAGAGTTGATATTATTATAGAGATTAATATAAATCCTAAAAGGATAAGTTTTTATAGACGTAAAACGAACATAGAAAAAAAGCTTTAATTTCAAAATTTTATAATTAATATGACATTCATATTGTATTGATTTTGAAGATTTTAACAAGTTAAATAATGTGTATTATTTTGATATTAATGTAACTAGTATAAAAATACAAAACTCGGTATAAAATGAGAATAACACTCGAATATTGACTCAGAAATTCAAGTTGTGTTATATTTAAGAAATCAAATCTAATCACTAAAAGTTTCACTTTATCATACGAGGATAAGAGGTCATCAACTTCATCAATTATAAGAGATTCACGATTATAGGAAATTGTATCTCTAAAGATTAAATAAAATGGTAATGAACAAAGTAGAATTAAGTCTAAATCCTCTTTATCATACTTAATCTTCATGGTCTCTAATCCAAGACAATTTTTTTGAAAGATAGTTAAGTATAATACCAAAGAAATGCATTCTGCTAAATGACGAGAATAAAGACATATCTTTAGATATAACTTGTCAGTTAAGATTTTCTTCATGCATAGTTACTTCAACTTCTTCCATAACGTAACCACATTATTCTCCATCAACACGTCATTCAAAAAATTATTTGACAAACGTAGATGTAATTATGATGAGGCCTTTTGATCTTTATGCTACTTTTCTTTAACTGTCAATGTCGAAGGCATCTTATCTAACCCTAGTAGGGCATCTTTCAAATCCATCTACACTAGAATTATCTGCATATTCAAACGACTTGCCGTAAATCTGGTATTGCATCCAACATTAGAATTTTATATTTTAAGGACATCATTAATGTGATCGAGTAAATAACCTGACATTAATAACAATTTGTTAAAAGATAACGACCAGTATAAAAACCACAAGTAGAAGAAAAGAGTTTTTACTAAAATATAAAATAAAGTAATTTTATCAATAAAATAACAAAGAGCATTTTTCTTCCAAGTTTTCTACCGTTTCTATTACTTTTTCATATTTAGTGATGAACATGGGGTAGCTAGGGCAGTGTCACAGCCCAAATTCTTAGGGAAATTAGAGAATTAATAAAAGAATTTAATTGGGTATAGTTTAGGGACTAATTTATAAAACTTAGTAAATAGTATGCCATTTAAAGAAGTCTTAGGGAATAAAAGGATTAGAACCTATAATTTCCCATTTTTTATACCCAGTGATATTTAGTTTTCCTGGTCGAGCCATCCCCAATTTCCCCCAAATTGAGCCAATCCCAAACCCCTAAATTAAACCCTCATCGATCACCTTCTCGCCCTTAATCCGTTGCCGTCCGATCACCCTAGCCTGAACCACGACCACCAAAGTGTTCACCGTCGAACGGCGATCAAAACCCAACCCTTGATTCACCGAGAAATGTCGTCATTCGCCATGAATCAGCCGAGGTTTGGCCGACGATAATCACCCTGACCGCCGTCTATTTTACCCATTTTCGGTCGCGTCTGACGTTGGTTCATCTCACTGCCGCCTCCATTGCAACCACCGGTGTAGCGCGGACAAAACCCGACTAGTTTTGCTCACCAGTGGCGCGTCGTCACCGATCATCGGTGTGGGTAAGTTAATAATCGATTTTTATTAATTTGAATTGGTTTATTGGTGTAATATTGTATTGATTTAGTTGTATTTAAGCTTATTATTGAGCTGGGGAAAATCGACAGGTGAAATGGGTCTCGTACGCCGCCACACGTCGGCGGTGCGCAAGGGACTTGTTTGACCCAAAGAAATTTCCAGAAACCGGTTCGAGCAGAACCGTATTGCATGCCCGACCCCGTTGACCGGACCGAACCGTTAATTTTTGTCAAAGTTGACCGTTGACCGGTCAGAACGTTGAGTTTGACAAGTCTGACCATTGACTTTGACAAAAAAGTCAAAATTTTCGAAAAGTTATATTTTATGTTTATTGACGTCCTGAGCCCGATTTTGAAGTCCGTTTCGCTAAATTCTAACCCAAAAGCCTCCAAATTGGCCGTCAAACCCAAATATGCTTAAGTAATTAAATGTTTTAATTTTGGAAAAATTAAAGTAAGACTTGGGACTAATATATTGTTATTGTTTGAAGGTACTAGAGACTTGACTGACCGTTCTCCAGCTCGACCCAGCATTTCTTGATCCGTTAGGCCACGAGAGTCGATAGTCACTCGTATGAACTGTGAACTTTTCGAATACCCAATTTAAAATATTACTCCGATATTAACTATGATTGTGATGCTTTAGGTTCGAGCACTGTAGCAGAGCGTGACGAGACCGATGCTCAGTAGTTTTACTGTATGCCCTATTTTGCGAGGTGTGTTTCTTATGTGTTATTCGATGGTTTTATCTGGTTTGATTTTTAGAATATATATATATATATATATATTCTAAAAGTTATGATTTAATGGATGATGGTTCATGAACTATGATAGAATGATATGTGATACTTGAATGATATGTGATACTTGAATGATTGGTTTCACTGGATGTTATTATTTTACTGATTATGGATCATGGAAATCTTTGCTTATTATGTGAACTATATTATGGGGATATTATCTGGGTAGGCTGGAGTATAGAGGTACAACCCTGATCAAGCTGATAAATCCTTACGGACCTAAGGCAACTTTTGGGTAAGCTTTCAGGCCCCAAAATGTTCCCTTAAGTTGGCTCCTTATACCAATGGGTATAAGGTTTCCATATGGATGCAGTTCTGGGGAACTGCATATGGTGTACTGAAGGAGGGTATATTATGTGATTTAATATCATATGTTTTATCAGGATTTCCATGATACTTAATTGGATGATTACGTGATGGTTTTTCATATTATGTTTTTATTGCACTAATGGGACACACTGAGCTTCTAGCTTTCTTTTCAAACTGTTTTCCCCCCTTTTAGATACTTATGGATAGGCAGATTCAGGCACTCGGATGATCGACACATTATAAAAGAACTTTTTGTTGTAATGTTTCTATCTTCCGAATTGCTTTTAATTATGTGATATGTGTCTTTATTTTGACCTACTCGTTTTATGATGATGATGATGTTTATGGATTTTGATACTGTATTCCAGGTTTATGACATGTTTTGTTTATGAAACTGTTTTCCTTGTTTTATAATTATGAGTTAAACTTTTATCGTTAAATATTTTACTTTTATAAATGTTAATTTTAACACAGTTTTAGAATTATCAGATAACGTTTTAGAAAAATGTTTTAATAAATTTTTATGTAATTCATTAGACTTAGTCGAAATGCATAGGTTGGGTCTAGGTTGCATTTTATTAGTATTAGAACTTTTTCCTTTTAACCCTCGGACTGTAAATGAGTACCATATAAAATTTTAAACTGTTTTGAAAATGTTTTATAAGATTTCTATAAGGTCATGTCACATGTTTTTACAAGTTAAATGTGTCTAGTACTCCATTATCGATCTTACCTTAAGTCTACCTCTTGTTGTGAATTAGAGATTCTTGTCGATGAGTGTCATACGAGGTTGTCGGCCAAGCCGTGGGCAAGGTCGAACTCCTCGATTTTCTGATCCGGTTGATGATATTACTATAAACCCATAACCTTCTCCCGAGATAGATATGTCGACTCCAGTCAGAGGAGCTCCGGATTCTAGTTCTGAGCCTACGAGAGTGGTGCTTGATGAGACTCTCGGTAGGCAGTTTCTGTAATTGATTCAGGGTGCGATTAAAGTTGCTGCTATCGCCCTTGAGGTTTCGATTTCTTAGACTTTGATTGCTAATGGGGCCAGGACTTTTGGAGGTCAGATTGGAGGAGATCCTACTGAAGCTGAAGATTGGCTCCATGATACGGAAAGACGTATGGATCAGTTGGGTTTGGACCCAGCTAAGAGATATCTGGATGCAGTTGCGATGTTAGATGAGAATGGCCACACCTGGTGGGAGTCTATAGTCAGTAGGGTCTCAGTTGATCGTTGACTTGGGAGTTCTTCAAAGAGCGCTTCAGGAAGCATTTTCTGGGAGAGCGCTATTTGGATGAGAGACGACAGTATTTCCAAGACTTGGTGTAGGGAGATATGTCAGTCTCCAAGTACTAGATGAAATTCTTGAAGATGCTAAAATATGACATTAGTCTGGCTTCCACTGAGAGAGATAAATGCTGCAAGTTTGCTCTCAGACTCATATATGAGCTGCGTAGGCAGGTTGTGACCCACCAGGATAAGATTTTTGATGTGCTGATGAGTAGAGCGAAAGATGCTGAGGAGGTGGATGCCTTAACTCCTGTTAGAGAGAGTGTCGATTAGGAGCGATCTAAGAAGTCTTTTGGCCCTACCGAGTCTTCTACACAGTCAGGGAAGATGACTCGTACTTCAACTCCTCAGAAGAGCAATACCCATTCTAGGCCTGCAGCATCCTCACCCCCAGTTATTAGTCGAGGTGGTTCTTCATGGTTACATCAGGTGCCCCTTTGTGATTATTGTGGTAATCGACACAGAGAAGAATGTCGTAGGAAGTTGGGTGTCTGCTACTAGTGTGGATCTAGTGGTCATTTTCGGAGGGACTGTCCACAGCTAGCTTCATCTGAAAGGACATCTACCCAGACTCATGCACGTTCTCAGGCATCAGTGCAGACCCCAGCTAGAGGTCGTAGTCAAGAAAAGCCTTTTGGATCAACATCCAGAGCAGATAGTAGAGCATGACCCCAACAGAGCCGAGAGCTTGCAGTTTTAGAGGCCTGACAACAAACTCTAGTTTATGTTACTAGACGTTGGGATGACAGGGATGAGCCAGAGGTTATTGTAGGTACATTTACCATTTATTTTGTTCCGTACTTCGCATTACTAGAAAATGGCTCCACCTATTCTTATGTATCGAGTTCAATATCCCGAAACCTTCATATTCTGATTGAGGCCACTAAAAATATTGTTATGGGTATGACTCCAGTAGGTCAGTCAACAGTGGTGAATAAAGTATTTCGGCGTTGTCCTCTGGAGGTTCAGGGTGAAATTTTTCTTACCGATCTTATGGAGCTTCCTTTAGAGGAGTTCGATTTAATTCTGGGGATAGATTGGTTGAATAAACATAAGGTCAATTTAGATTGTGAATACAAGAGAGCTACTCTGAAGACTTCTGATGATCAGACTGTTGTGTTAATTGGTGAGCGTCGTGGCTATCTCTCCAATATAGTTTCAGCTGTGGTTATTGATCGAATGGTCCGGAAGGGATACGAGACTTTTATTGCATGTATTTTGAACACTAAAGGTTCATTATCCAAGATTGAGGAGATTCGTATAGTTAGCGAGTTTCCTGTTATATTTTGAGAGTAGTTGTCAGGGTTACTCCTGATAGAGAGGTAAAGTTCGAGATTGAGACTTATCCTGGATCTACACCTGTATCCATGGCACCCTATCGCATGGCTCCAAAGTAACTTAAGGATTTGAACATTCAGTTGCAAGAATTACTCGATCGAGGTTTTATCAGGCATAGTACCTCACCCTGGGGAGTTCTAGTTCTGTTTGTGAAAAAGAAGGATGGATCTCTGAGGCTATATATTGACTACCGAAAGTTGAACAAGATGACGGTAAAGAAAAAATACCCTCTACCTAGGATCGATGATTTATTCGATCAATTACGAGGAGCTACTATATTTTCTAAGGTTGATCTATGCTCAATGTATTATCAGTTAAAGGTTAAAGGTTCAGATGTTGCGAAGACTGTCATTCGCAATATATATGGGCATTATGAGTTCTTGGTGATGTCTTTTGGGCTGAGGAATGCTCCCGCAGCTTTTATGGACTTGATGGATCGTGTGTTTCGACCATATTTGGATCAGTTTGTAGTAGTATTCATTTATGATATTCTGGACTATTCCCGGTCTGAGGCAGAGCATGATGAGCATTTGAAGATTGTTCTGCAGACTTTGAGAGAACATCAGTTATATGCTAAGTTGAGAAAAATGTGAGTTTTGGCTTTGGGAGATATCATTCCTTGTGTATATTGTTTTTGCAATGGGTATTCAGGTAGATTCGAGAAAGATTGAGGCTATTGTGAGTTAGAAGCAACCTAAGAATGTTTCTGAGATTCGTAGTTTCTTGGGTTTAACAGGTTATTATCAAAATTTTTTTGAGGGTTTCTCGATCATTGCAACTTTTTTGATGAAGCTTTTGAGGAAGAATGTCCCATTTGAATGGGGCGAAGCACAACAGGAGAGCTTTGAGAAATTAAAGGCAGTTTTGACTCAAGCTCCAGTGTTGACTCAACCTGAGCCAGGGAAGGATTTTATAGTGTATAGTGACGCTTCACACTCTAGTCTTGGTTGTGTTCTGATACAGGAGGGTAAGGTAATAGGTTACGCGTCCAGTCAGCTGCACCAGTATGAGTGTAATTATAGGAGGGTAAGGTAATAGCTTATGCGTCCCATCAGTTGCGCCCGCATAAGTGTAATTATCCGACCCATGATTTATAGTTAACAACAGTGATCTTTGCCTTAAAGATCTGGAGACACTATCTTTATGGAGAGAAGTGTTACTTTTTTATAGATCATAAGAGCTTAAAGTATCTTCTGACCCATAAGGAGCTTAATTTGAGATAGCGTCTGTAGCTAGAGCTACTAAAGATTATGATTGTGTGATTGATTATCACCCGAGTAAAGCTAACATCGTTGTAGATGCTTTGATTTTGAAGACGATAACTGATTTGAGGTCCTTAATGGCCAGGATGAATCTATTTGATGATAACACTTTATTAGCAGAATTGCAGGTTAATTCGACCTTAGCTGAAGAGATCAAGGCTAAGCAATCTCTTGATAGCTCCTTGCTTTCCATCTTTGAGAAAGTGGAGAAGAGGACAACTTCAGATTATGCTTTTGACCATGATGGAGTGTTATGCTTTAAGGGTCGATATTGTGTGCCTGATGATGCAGAGTTGAGGCAGACTATTCTCAGTAAGGCTCATAGTAGTCCATATGTTATGCACCCCGGGGGAGATAAGATGTACTGGAATCTAAGAGAGATATCATTGGATTGGCATGAAGAAGGACATCTCTGATTTTGTAGCTATATGTTTGACTTGTCAGCAGGTTAAAGCTGAGCATCAGCATCTATCGGGTTTGTTACAGCGTATCAAGATTCCCAAGTGGAAATACGAGCGTATTACCATGGATTTTGTTACTAGGTTGCCTATGACTCTTTCGAAAAAGGATTCGGTCTAGGTGATTGTAGATAGACTTACAAAGTCAGCTCACTTCATTCATATGCGAGTAAATTATACATTGGACAAGTTGGTTAGATTGTATATCTCAGAGATCGTCAGACTACATGGTGTCCCATTATCTGTTATTTTTGATCGAGATCCAAGATTCACTTCAAAATTCTAGAAGGCACTGCATAGGGATCGGGGTATGAGACTGGATTTTAGTACATCTTTCCATCTGCAGACTGATGGTTAAACTGATCGAGTGATTCAGGTTCTAGCGGATATGTTGTAGGGTTGCGTGATTGATTTTAGTGGTAATTGGGAGAACTTTTTTCCTTTGGCTGAGTTTGTTTACAATAACAACTATCAGGCCAATATTCGTATGGCACCGTATGAAGCACTCTATAGAAGCAGATATCGTACCCCGATTTGTTGGACTGAGTTGCGTGATCGGAAGACTTTGGGACTTGAGTTAGTGCGTGAGACGGATGATACATTTAGATTGATCTGTGACCGTTTGAAAGAGGCATTTGACAGACAAAAATCTTATGCTAATCAGAGGAGGAAATATATTCAGTTTGAGGTTGGAGATTGGGTCTTTTTAAAAGTATCCCCTGGAAGAAAGTACTAAGATTTGGGCGCAAGGGTAAATTGAGTCCAAGATTTATTGGACCATTTCGTATCTTGAAGAAAGTTGGACATGTTGCATACCAGCTCGAGTTGCCTCCCCGACTCAGTCGTATTCATGATGTCTTTCATGTATCGATGTTGAGGCTCTATCGTCCGGACCCTAGTCATATCATTCAGTTAGAGGATGTTAAGTTGAGACTAGATTTATCATATGATAAGGAGCCTGTTCAGATCTTGGATTGAGATGAGAGAGTGTTGAGGAACAAGCTTATTTCTACGGTAAAGGTTCAATAGAGTAATCAATGTCCTGCATATACCACCTGGGAGACAGAAAAATCCATAAAGACTCAGTTTCCGCATTTGTTTACTCCAGGTAAATTTCGAGGATGAAATTTCTTTTAGAGGGGGAGAATAATTATCATAGCCCAAATTCTTAGGGAAATTAGAGAATTAATAAAAGAATTTAATTGGCTATAGTTTAGGGACTAATTTATAAAACTTGGTAAATAGTATGCCATTTAAAGAAGTCTTAGGGAATGCAAGGATTAGAACCTGGAATTTCCAATTTTTTATACCCAGTGATATTTAGTTTTCTTGGTCGAGCCTTCCCTCAATTTTCCCCAAATTGAGCCAAATTCTAACCCCTAAATCAAACCCCCGTTGGTCACATTCTCACCCTTAATTTGTCGTCGTTTGACCAACCTAGCCCGAACCACGACCACCAAAGTGTTCACCATCGAACGGTGATCAAAGCCCAACCCTTGATTCACCGAGAAACATTATTGTTCGTCGTGAATCAGCCGAGGTTTGGCCGACGATAATCACCCAGAACACCTCCTATTTTACCCATTTTCGGTCGTATCTGACGTTGGTTCATCTCACTGCCACCTCCATTGCAACCACCGGTGTTGCACGAACAAAACCCGACCGGTTTTGCTCACCAGTGGCTCGCCGTCACCGATCATCTGCGTGGGTAAGTTAATAATCAATTTTTATCAATTTGAATTGGTTTATTGGTGTAATATTGGATTGATTTAGTTGTATTTAATCTTATTATTGAATTGGGGAAAATCGGCCGGTGAAATGGGTCACGTACGCCGCCACACGCGTCGACGGTGCGTATGGGACTTGTTTGACCCAAAGAAATTTCCAGAAATCGGTTTGGGTAGAACTGACCTGCCTGCCCGGCCCGCATGCATGACCCATTGACTCACCCGACCGTTGATCGGATCGAACCGTTGACTTTGGTCAAAGTTGAGCGGTCAGACGTTGACTTTGTCAAAAAAAAGTCAAAATTTCCGAAAAGTCCTATTATATATTTTTCAACGTCCTAAGCCTGATTTTGAAGTCTGTTTCGCCAAATTCTAACCCAAAAGTCTCTAATTTGGCCATCAAACCCAAATATGCTTAAGTAATTATATGTTTTAATTTTGGAAAAATTAAAGTAAGACTTGGGACTGATACATTGTTATTGTTTGAAGGTACTAGAGACTTGACTGACCGTTCGCCAGCTCGACCTAGCTCTTCTCGATCCGTTAGGCCACGGGAGCCGATAGTCACTCGTATGAATCGTGAACTTTTCGAATACCCTATTTAAAATATTACTCTGATATTAACTATGATTGTGATGCTTTAAGTTCGAGCACTGTAGCAGAGCGTGACGAGGCTGGTGCTCAGTAGTTTTACTGTATGCCCTATTTTGCGACGTGTGTTCCCTATGTGCTATTCGATGGTTTTATCTGGTTTGATTTATAATATATATATATTCTGAAAGTTATGATTTAATGGATGATGGTTCATGAACTACAATGGAATGATATGTGATACTTGAATGATTGGTTTCACTGGATGTTATTATTTTACTGATTATGGATCATGGAAATCTTTGCTTGTTATGTGAACTATATTATGGGGATATTATCTGGGTAGGCTGAAGTACGGAGGTATAGCCCTGATCGAGCTAGTAAATCCTTACGGACCTTCCCTTAGGTTTGCTCCTTATACCAATGGGTATAAGGTTTCCCTATGGACGCAGTTCTGGGGAACTGCATATGGTGTACGGGTGGAGGGTATATTATGTGATTTAATATCATATGTTTTATCAGGATTTCCATGATACTTGATTGGATGATTACATGATGGTTTTTCATATTATGTTTTTATTGCACTAATGGGACACACTGAGCTTCTAGCTCACTTTTCAAACTGTTTTCCCCCTTTCAGATACTTGTGGATAGGGAGATTCAGGTACTCGGAGGATCGACACATTATAGAAGAACTTTTTGTTGTAATGTTTCTATCTTCCGAACTGCTTTTTAATTATGTGATATGTGCCTTTATTTTGACATACTCTTTTTATGATTATGATGATGTTTATGGATTTTGATACTGTATTCCAGGTTTATGACATGTTTTGTTTATGAAATTGTTTTCCTTGTTTTATAATTATGAGTTAAACTTTTATCGTTAATTATTTTACTTTTATAAATGTTAATTTTAACACAGTTTTAGAATTATCAGATAACGTTTTAGAAAAATGTTTTAATAAATTTTTATGTAATTCACTAGACTTAGTCGAAACGCATAGGCTGAGTCTAGGGGGTTACAGGCAGTCGCCCATCCCATAAAAAATTTAAATTGTCATATATTTTAGATATTTTCTTTATATTTTCTATTGATAATATGTTTTCATCCCTAGAATTTTATAAGTTCCTAATTTTAAATTATATGTTCGTCTCTATTCATGTTTATAAGCTTTTTCTCGTCTAATCTTGAGAATTAACTATAATGAGCATACACTAAATTGTCATTTTCATTTTACATGTTTGATTGCACTAGGTTTCTTTGTGATGGATAAATCTTTCTTTCGTGGTGCAATATATCATTAGTTCTTTCAGATGTTCAACTAAATCAATTTATATTGATTACGAAAGAACCGATGCACCAAAAGTGCAATTAACACCTACAATTCTACATGTAAATGAATAATCCTGTAAACACATTTATTTGAACTTGAGTTTTTTTAAGGAGAATAACTTTTCTTTTTGTCATCAAGATCGTTCAATAGATTCGATGCATTGATTATTTATATTGGACTAATCGAAAGTGAAATCATACCAACAATCAATTAGTCTAGTGGAATGGGACACTAAACCCCTTAAATAAGGTTAAAGATCCGAATCATGATGTTTGCAAATAAAACAAACTAGATTGGGAGGGTCGCTCACGCCCTTACCCGGTGAATTCAACAGAAAATATGAAAGTTTACTATCTAAAATTCATGCAGAGTCAATCTTATCCCTCAAAACATGCAAAACCAAACATAAACCATATTTGAAGCTCATAAAAAACTGTTCCTTGCTTAAAATAGACATGAATTTTTACCTTTAAAATGCTACATACTTCAATCATTGTTCTTGAGACCTGCGGGGGAAAAAGAGAGAGACAAAAATACAAACAAAATCCATAGTTTTTGTTTTTCGCAGTAGCAGGGTCTCTCAGTAACCTATTCTTCAATAATATGGATATGAAGATCTCATGGGCTGTCATTGTTGCCGCCGCCGTCTCTATAAGCGCAGTCATGGCCGCTGACAGCCCAGCTTCTGCTCCGGGGTTAACTTCTTCCCTGGGCAACATTGCCCATTCTTGGGTCCTTGGTTGGAGCCTCCCTTGTTTCTTTCTTTTCTTACTATTTGCATTAGGCCAAAAATATGTTTGAAACCATGAATGTAATAAATATAAATAATATAATAGAAATTCAAATTTTGGAGACGAATTGTTAATAGAAATAATTATAAATTCTGAAAAGATTGATTCTTATAGATATAAAAATTAAAAAAAATATATATAATTTAAAACAATATATATATTATAAATTAAGGGTGAACACATAATTTTATATTAGGGTTTAACTTTTAAAATTTTAAGAGGAGATGAACTTATAAAATTCTACGATGAAAAAATATATTATAAATTAAAAAATATAAAAAATCTAAGAATAGAAATAAGAGCAATTTCAAATTGTTAATCAATCGAATAATATGAGAAATACGTTAAATATTTGGCGGAAAACGTGAAAGAAAAAGGAATTTAATTAAAATAAATAAAATAAAAAAGTAAATAAAATCATAGCAAAAAGATGTGGCATTAGGTCATTTGTCCTATATGTGCAAATCAAAATCGGGCAGATTTTTCCTCGGAATAGAGCATAAACCTAAAAAAAATGAATAAAAAATTGATGAAACCCATTCAGGAACAAGAAAATGACATCGTGATTTGGATTGAATCCCAATGAAAAAAAATAGATCAATGAAAAGTTTATGCTATAAGTTTAGCAAATTTTTTTCTAATAATTTAAATGTTCAGAGATGGACTATCCACAACCATTTCCCTTAATTCATCCCTGATCATGTGATTAATCCTAATACAAATCTAGACATCATAGATGCATTCATAAAGTTACATTTATTATTTAGAACATAGAAGTTGTATTTGTATAATGTCTTTATTACTTTCGTCTTAATCACTAAAGAGCAAACAATAATCCGTAAGATATATTTGTTTCTTGAGTTCCTTCTTTTCAAGCAAAATATTTTGGGGGTGTTTTTGAATTGACAAATGGATTTGTTTGTAATTATATGTAATGATATGTACGTGATATGTTTAGTCAATGTTTATGAGAGTAAATTATTTGAATGATCATTTAATTATGACGTTTTAATTTGATAATTGATCGATTAATTTTTATTAATATTCAATAAAAAATTAATATGATAGTTAAAAATTTATTGTAGTTATATATTTAATCTTTATTATTTATATATATACTTTTAATTTAATTAAATAAATTTAATCCTCTAGTGAAATTGGAATCTAAAATTGACAACAATGAGAATCGCACCTGAGCCGTGTGAAAAGGGGGGAGCAGTCAAGTCATTTTTGCAGTTAAAATTTACAACAATTTTTACTTAAACATATCTTATGGGTAACATTAAGAAAAATAAATTGAGGTAGAGTAGGATTGGAACCCAAAATATGTGGTTGGGGATAAGAAGGCATTAAACTATTGTTGATAAATATTAAATTTTTTATTTTAATTAATATGAATATTATATTTCTATTTTAATAATATATTTTAAATATTAAATAATAATTATTTGAAAATATATAATAATAAATAAGTAAAAATTAAGGAAAAAATATCTAATCAAATTATGATTTGTGTCGTCACCGTCTAATTAGATGATTATATTTATTGAATTGAATTAAATTACAATTACAATCAAATTGATAGAATATATAAGTAACGAGAACAAAATGTGTAATTATATTATTTTTAACCTTCACGTTAACTTCTCCGTTAAATATTAATATCATATCGCTTACAATTACTTTAGAGACACCGCTAAAACTTGATGGTGATCCTTTTAAATTTCGTTATTTCTCTTAATTATTTGAATTGTTAATGTTTTCTTTTATTTTTGTTCATTACATGTGGTATATTAGTTCCATCAAAATTGGAAGTAAGTGGCAGACTCATCTTTAATTCAGGATGGACACGTACGTAACTATTTTGAAATCTAAATTTTCTTTCGTTAGTGTGGATACTAATTTTTGTCCGGCCCAAACACAAGTGCCAATGGCAGCCTAACAGCGAACCCAGCAGCAGCCCGACCCGAACAGACCCAAGACTACGACCCGTACCCGGTTTAAAACCCTAGAATAGATTAGGGTTTTTCAAAATGTCACTCGCCTCATCTCGCCACTCCTCACGCCTCCAACGACCGATTTTCACAGCACCATCACCAAGTCAAAAGAAACATTAGTTTGAGTCCTAATAGGAGACTACTCGAACTAAAAATAGGTCATTTTTGGGATTATAAATATTGATGTAAATAACACAGAAAAGGCACACAAAATATACTGGAAAATTATCAAGAAAATACAAGAAGCATACGAGAGGCTTGTAAAAATTTTGAAGAAATAAAGAGGTATTTTTGTTCTTACCTTCTTCGATGCTTGCATGTAGAGTTCGGTCTCTTTTTTGATGTTTGGCTTTTGTTTTTGAGTTGGAAATCTAAGACGCTGATGATCGGGGGAGGGAAACCGAGGAGTTTTCCTCAAATCTAGCCCTCCCGAGGTTGATTTTTTGAAAACCACTAGAATTTTCGAGACAAGGGTTAAAGGGGCTTCAAAAAAATGAAAAAAAATCGAACACCTTCGATGAATGGCAACTGACCGTTTTCTGGGTTGAGGCTGCTGTGTTCTTCATTTGCTGAAGAACACGAAGAACAAAGAGAGGATTTTAAGCTTTTTTGGTTTGATTCATTTTGGAGATGGGGAAAAATAATGAATGTGTTTGTGAGGTTGGTATTTATACCAACTCGAGTGACCCGATTGTCCCGACCCATGGAACATGCGACCAGCGTGTTTTTGCTTAGTAATGGTATAATTCCCATTTTGGCCCCCTAGATTCTAAAAGACGTAATTTGCCCCCCCAAATTTCAATTTTGCCCCAAAATGCTTTAAAATTTGCCAGTCAAGTTATTTTTTCTTATAATTCAGTCCTTTTCTAAATTTCAATTTTTTTATTTAATATTACATTATATTATATATGTATATATTTTATATCATTTTTATATTTTTTATTTATTCGCTTTATTTTATTATTTTTGATTTTTTTGCTTCTGTTTTATTATTTTTTTCTTCCTTTTTTTAACATTTTAATTTTATGTATATATATATATATATATGTTTATTATTATTATATTCTTTATTCTTTTTCTTTTCATTTATTTTACAGTATGTTTTTTCGACTTTTGTTTCTATTATTTATTTTTTTTACTTTGTTTTATTTTTATGTTTTTAGTTTATTTATTTATTTATTTGTTTTTATTATTTTCTTCTTCTTTATTTGTGGTTTATTTTTACTTTAATTTATTCTGTTTTATTTATCTTATTTTATATTTTTTTTATTTTTAGGGTTTTTATTTTATTATATTTCATTTCTTTTAGTAAGTGTTTATATTTAACCTACAATTAGGATGGTTCTTTTTTCTCCTTAATAAACTCATTTTTTATTTTTAGTTATGAATTTTAATATGTGAACTTTGTCTTTATTTCAGTTAATTCCTCGACATATACATTTTTTTATCATAATTTGACTTTTTCTCTTTTTGATTCAGCATATTACTTTACAAATCTATCATTTTTAAATGTTTTAAAGGTGTTCGTCTAAATCTATCAGAGGTAAGTAATTTGGATCGTTATTTTACCTTTTAATTTAATTTTCAATTTTCTTAATTAAAGACGACTGGAAATTAATTAGTACCGAAAGGGCAGTTCAAGGGTGCTAACCCTTTCTTGACTGTAACCGACTCCCGAATCTGACATATCTTTGGTAAGATGTAGTCGAGGTAAGAAATTAGGGTGTTCGATCAACCCATTTTATTCTTAAGATAAATGATCGGCGACGACTCTAATCATTCCATTTAAGTCGAACCCCAATTTTGGGCCACCCGAAAATGGTTACGACAACTTGGTGACTATGCTGGGGAGAGGTAAGTGAGTCAGGCTAAAGGTTAATTTCCAGTTGTCTTTTTAATGAAAAGGGTAAGTTTAAATTTTAAGGTAATTTTTCGATCCTTATTACTTACTTTTGATTATTGTTTTTAGATAAATAGTTGTATTGATGATTTCTTTCAATGGTTTCAGTTTATCAAACTCATTTTCCACTTAATGCTCTATACCCGAGCTCCAAACCAATTTTTTAAGTGAGGGTGAAAGTGATGCAATCATGAGAATTTATTCTCCGCACAGGCCTAGCAAGTAGCCTTCGGGATTCATATACCTTATGTCTTCGTGTGAATTTATTCATCACACAAGCATAAGGGAATTTATCCTCTCGAGTTTAACTTAGTCCATACAAGCTTGTAATGGGCTTAGGACTAAGGGTTTGGTAAGCCCAATGGGGAACCAACAATGAGAACTTGGGTACTTTTTAGAACTTAAACCGAAAGACGACAGAGAATTAGAGCCTACCCCGAAACCTTATTTCAAAACATAGGATGATTTTCTTACTCATGCAGTTTGTCATCTTTATTTTATTTTTTCTTATCTTCATCACTTATATTTTTATCTTACTAACTTTTTGCTTTTGTGTTTGTCTTTTTTTAGCATTTGCATCATAAAAAGAGGTTATTGATCCATAAAAAGGTGTTGGTTAAACACAAATAATATGTATTAATAGACAAAGGGGTTGTAATACAAGAGGTAAAAAACATCGAGGTACAACTATGGTCCTAAAAGACCTAGAAAGAAAAGGGAGACAATCTTCAAGGAAGCTATGTGTTAGAAATGGTTAGCTACGCCTCTGTCAGCCTAAAGCAGAATAATGTACAAGAGCTTCGGAACATCTGGGACAGTTGGAAGAGTGACCAGAAACAGAAGTTCAGCCATCGGTATGGTGATATTGCACTCTTGCTTTATGTCAAGACTGATGAGCCCTTAATCAGAGCATTGTTTCAATTCTGGAACCTGGGGTACAATTGTTTCACCTTTAACCAGGAGGACATGGTGCCCACAATCGAAGATACTATACTGTTGTACTGCGAAAGCATCAGACTGGAGCAGACCTACATTAAACACATCAAAAGTCAGCCTTTCAAGAATGGACTGGCCAAGGTTGTAGGGGTTAACAAAAAATGGGTAGTTGATCGGGCTCGACATAAAGGCAGCGGGGAAGGAATTGTTTGGCTTCATAACAAGCAACTGATGAAGAACCATCCCCATGAATGGAATGCAATAGATCTTTTTGTATTGGGTCTGTATGGTTTGATTATATTCCCAAGGACTTTGAGATACATTAATGCAGCTATGGTGGAACTATTTGAACAACTCCCGAGGCGAGTGAACCCAGCACTGACAATTTTAGCTGAGACATTTCGCTCTCTCAACCACTGCAGAAAGACTAGTGGAGGAAGGTTCATTGGGTGTTCTCAGCTTCTCCAAGTTTGGATTCACAATCATTTCTAGAAGACTAAAGTGATTGCTTACCGCCGATTCAGCACCACTTATTCACCTTTGGGAGAATTCATCACTCTAAAATGGTATGAAGGAGCCTCAAAGGAAAAATGGATGAAAGTCCTCACACATCTTCAGGACCGGGACATTGCCTGGAGAGCTCCTTAGTTGGCCCACAGTGACATTCTCTTCCGATGTGGGGATTCAGACATTATGACACTGCTTGGACTATGGGGGGAGTTGGATACTCTTCGCTTTTGGCACTTCGACAGTATGGGGCAAGTCAGTTTGTCCCAGCAACATACGGACTATCTGGATCAGAATTTGTGTACCATGGTGACAATTACAAGAAAATTATCAAGGAAGTAGCTGAGTCATGGAAGAAGGTGTTCTGAATAGATGTCGTGGATGCCAAGGATATGCTCGCTCCGGACTATTTGGAGTGGTGAAGGTTAAGAAAAAATGACAACATCCATGTGCCAGATCATGAGGACACCTGGACCATTGAAGAGCATCTTAAGCCTGTTCTTTATGAGCTAGAGATAGCAAGGGATAAATTTGAAGCTGTGAAGAATAAACTGAAAAAATGGTAAGGGAGCTTGAAGTCGAATGATACCAGTGGAAGTTAGATGTTGATATTCAGAAGGATCGGGCAGACAAGCTGGAGAAGGAACAAAAGAAAGTCCTTTTTGAGTTTGAAGACTTGAGAAAGGGGTACCAAGAGCAAGTCCAGAATAACTCCAATCTGAAAAGGACTTCTGAGTACTGGAAATACAAAACTAACAACCTGAAAAGAAAGTTTGAGGGGCCTGATGAAAGAGAAACTCTGAAAGAACAGTTGAAGACTACTCAGAGGCGTTTGATAGACTGTCAGCATCAGAACAAGCGTTTGAGAATCCAGGTGGCTGATTTAGAGAAGTCTCTTCAGAAACAACAAGAACGGGACGACAAACCCATAGCTGAGTTAGAAGCCATTATGGACGGATTCAAGAAACAAGCAAGCGAGATTCAGATAGTGCCCTTTGACGGAGGTTTACAATGGCATTTTCATTGGGAACAATCTCAGCAAAGGATGAAGGCTAGAAATGCAGTCATCCATGATTTCCTAAAGCAAGTACAGAAGGCAACTAATCATTTGCATGGCTTAGCAAGGGAAGCCGGAGTGATTCGACAAGACATTCAACCAGTGATAAATGAAGGAAGAAGACTTATCAACCTCTTATAAGTTGTTCGGGGTCTAGAGGATTTAGTCCATATGTACCTTTAGATTGCTTTTTTTGTCTCTTAAAAGATAAAACACTTTTTGTTTAAATAAGGATTATTTATAATAACATACACTTTTGTGGATCAATGCCTTTAAATTATATACATCATGCATTTCATACTTTGAATTTTTATTTTTCCAAGTTTATTTTTCCTATTTTCCATGTTTTTACATTCATATTAACTAACAGACGATGTTTCATCAAAAGAAAGAACAAACACTGAGTTTGCTTCAACAAGCTCTAGACAAGTATCATCCGCACAACACCCAAATGAAGAAAAGATAAATGGAGGCTAAAATCACTCAACTCGAGGAGAATATGTTGAAATTACATAGAGAATTGAAAGATAAGATAACTCAGAATAGTCAGAGTACCCTGGATACCATCATGAAGAGCCATGAGTCATTGGTCGATCAAATCGTGGCCAAGTTATATGGTTTACAACAAGCGAGTGCACCAAGGGTAGGTTCATCTGAGGGGGTAAATGTACCACCGACTCTACAGGTGGTTATCTCACCCAGAATATTACCCAGACTGCAAGGGGACTTTTCGGCGGCAAAAGGGAAAGCATCATATGTTGTAAAGATACAAACTTCTGGAACCAACCCTGACAATGATCTAGATGATTACCATATCCCAGATTTTGATGAGGAAGACAAAGCAAAGAAGATGAAATAGAAAATTAAAATGCTGGAAGACCAAATGTAGGTGGTCAAAGGGGACTGTGATTATTACGGAATAGATGCATTGGAGCTCAGCCTAGTCCCGGATTTGGTGCTTTCTCCAAAATTCAATGTCCCTGAGTTCGAGAAATTTGACGAAAATAGTTGCCCCTTAGCCCTCATCACTATGTTCTGTCAAAAAATGACAAGATATGTGGGAAATGATCAACTCCTGATTCATTGCTTTCGGAAGAGACTATCCGGTTCAGCTATCCACTGGTACAATTGTTAGAGTATGCTCAAAGACCAATCATATGATGATTGTAATAATAATTTTATTTACCGATTTTATTGAATAAAGGCATTGCTGCTATTATTTTCATTTATATATATGTGTTTAACATAAACTAGAAGATAATAAAGTCCATATAATGACATAATTATTATTATTAAAATATCCCTAGTCAAGTATTATTATGGGCATGGACAATAATAATACGCTTAAGACTAACATGTTATTGATTGATGACAATGAGTTGTCATTGACATAGAGATGTCAGAATTGATACATGATTATATTGTTAGAGAATAATGTATTGGATTGACCGACCATGAGCATATGTCTTGGATTATTATGTGACAGTCATAACATTGCTCATGGTGATGACTATATGTATAATCCTCATACTTGAGATCAATACTATCCCAACATATATTGTTGTAGGTTTTGATGCAGCTAACCAAGCTTCGTAAATGGTTGCTCTATAAAGACTGTTATTGAATATATCTCAATATATGTAGTGGGTGTGTATGATTAAGATAGGATTTGTCCTTCCTACATAATAGGAAATATATCACAGGCCACTTGATTGAGTAAGACTAGAAATGCATGGCCATGCTTGAATAAGTTGATATGAGATATCATAAACTATTCGTTAATTAAAGTCTACTCTAGATATCAAGAAACAATAGATAGGCTATACAAGTGTGACTATTCCAAGACTTGTGCCTATTCTAGATATAAAGGACATAAGGATGTAATACATAAAAGAATAATCACCAAGATGATATGTCGAATCATATTTTATTGTAACTTAGGTGACAATGATATATTGCTAGATGTCACTCATTGTATGTAATATTAGAATTGTTCTAATAATTACTGCTAACGTTACAAGAACCTGTAAGGTCAAACCCTAGGATTGAAACGAGCAAAAATGTACAATTTGTTGTACATTACTAAAATATATGTTTTAATAATCCCGAATATTTAATTTCAATTAATTAATTAAATATAGATTTAATTAATTTGAAATAATAAAATCCCCAATATGATTAGGGTAACTTGGATATAAGAGGATTATTAAATTCCAATTAATTAAATATAAATTTAATTAATTTGAAATAATAAAACCCTAATATGATTAGGGTAACTTGGCTATAAAAGGGTGTGTTAGGTATAGCAGCCGTTTTTGCAACAAACACACAAACCCTTCAGCCATTTTCTCTCAAAACAGTTTTAGGGAAAACAAATATTGCTCTCAATCGGGTGAACTGAGTAGAGGCCAAGACGTGATTTCATGGAGGCTTTCAATTCGAATCGATCTACACCACCGTATTCCTTGTTGTTCTTGCTATTTTCAAGGAACCCACTGTAAGTATTCGTATCTCTTCCTCCCGATTTCGGGTTTTTGTACATGGATCGCTGGTGAGACCGTCGAGTTTTGTTTCCGTTGCGCCATGGGGTGCACCGATGGTCCCAACAGCGGTATCAGAGCCACTTGTACGATCTGATTTTGGGTTAAATTTTTGGTTGATGCGATATGTATGAGATGCATGTTCTAGTTTTATCGATTTCAGTAAATATGTTGATATCATTGTTCGAATCGATACCCGCAACGATTAATATGTTAATTTGTTAATATGTTTTTCAATCGATTTGTTACTGGATGATCTATGGGAGTGCGATAGCAGATCGCGTTTAGCAGTAGAACAATGGTTGTTCCGATGCAGAAAACCTTCGGGATTGAAAATCCCAAAAGAACTATTATGTTGATAATTGTTATCAAATCGAGAAGTTTTTCATGGAAACAGAAGTACTGTTTTTTAACAAAGGCGTAACAACGTGTATATATATATGATATGTTTGTTTTGCACGGTGTTTGATATGCATGGTTATAACCATTGTTCAATTCACAATAGTTTATTTTGAAATACGGTCTGCGAGCTGTGCCTTTCTATATCTCTGTTGTATTTCTTTTCTCATCTTACTCCCTCGTATGTAAAATGAGTTTCTTTTAAAATTGTAAATCTATGAAGATTCACAAAGAGCAGAAGAATGGCGAGAAGATGCCTAGAGAGCAGTCTTAGGCTTTATGGTTCTTGGTTCTCCCATTGGCTTGGGATGGGCCACCTTAGTCATTGGTTTGGGCTATAACCATTGCATCTCATTTATTACTATATTTGTTATGTATGCAATGCATCAAATGATATAATAAGAATAAATATTGATGAGATCAATAAGGGCCTAATATTAAAACGAACAATGATGAGATAATTATGCAAATCCCTCTTTATAATCTAAGTTAACTTAACCGTCCAATATTTACCCTCGTTAAGGCTTTGATCGATATTGTGTGGGCTTTGCCAAAGCATTGGAACATAAATCTATCTTGGTTAAACGCGAAGAATAAGCAAGTGATATTCATCGGTTTAAATATTGGTAATAACTTAGCTAGGTTATTCTAATAGGATTAAAAACCTAGAGGTTAAATATTTGGATAAGTCATGAGATGACTTGAACAAAAGTTGTTCACCAAAATGAGGAGTTACATGAGATGTAACTAGTCAAGTGTTACTTACCTAAATAATCACTATAATAAAAGAAAAGCCAAAGCTGATTTAGGAAATTGATGTATTATGGATCCTCACCCACTAGAAAAATATTCGTTGAATTTTTTCGAAATTAAAACAAAGAGGGTTTTTAATTTTGAATAAAATAGTGGGACTAATTTGTAAATAAAGTCCTATTTATAAATTTTAATTCGGTAAATTTACTTACTTTAATATTTCCATTGTTGTAGATTTAATGGAAAACAACACTTTATCACTGCGATCACTCCTTGAGAAGTATAAACTTAATGACATAAACTTCCTTGACTGGTTTCGTAATTTGAGAATTGTTCTCAAACAGGAAAGGAATGAATATGTCATTGAGGAACATGTTCCTGATGAACCGGCAGCTAATGCTTCAAAAGCTGACAAAGACAAATTCAAGAAACATATGGATGATATGTTAGATGTCTAATGCTTTCCACCATGACTCTTGAGCTTCAGAAGCAACATGAAGACATGGTTGCATATGAGATGATTCAAAATCTCAAAGAAATATATGAAAGGCGAGCACATCAAGAGAGATATGAGACATCTAAAGCTCTATTTCAATGTAAAATGACAGAGGGAACTCCTGTAGGAGCTCATGTCATCAAGATAATGGGTTACATCCAAACGTTGGAAAAGCTAGGATTTCCTCTCAAAGATGAATTGACTACCGATGTTATCCTGCAATCGTTGCCAGATAGCTTTAGCCAATTTGTCCTTAATTTCAACATGAATGAAATTAACAAAACTTTGCCACAGTTACTTGGCATGTTATGAACTGCTGAAAGTAACATGAAAAAGGTTAGACCTAAGCCCATTCTGATGGTCCACAAGGACAAAGGAAAGGGAAAGAAAAGAGTAGTGGCAAAGTCTAAGGGAAATGGTAAGACCAAACCAAAAGAGAAAAATGCATTGAAACCCAAAGGGGGAGTTAGCAAAGAAGGAAAATGTTTCCATTGCGATAAGACCCGATTTCGATTTTTCGTACATGGATCGCTGGTAAGACCATCGAATTTTGTTTCCGCTGCGCCGACGGTCCCAACAACAATAAGCTGAACCGATCTCATTTCAAGACCTGGAAAAATCTGGCCAAGTCTTTCCTAGAACAATACAAACATATTAACAAAATGAGACCGGACTGACTTATGCTACAGAGCCTGGAGAAGAAGCATAACGAAAGTTTCCGACAGTATGCACAGAGATGAAGGGATTTAGCTGTGCAAGTTCATCCACCATTGGATGAGAAAGAAACCTAGAGGCTCTTGATGCAAACACTGAAGGCACCTTACTTCGGGCACCTGGTTGCAATCACATCTGGTAATTTTTCAGACTTAGTCATGGCCAGGGAAATGTGTTTGGGTCTTACAGAAGCTCGAATTGACAACCAAAGGGGTTCGTCAAGAGTGGTCGGGTCGATTTTTATGTTTAGGGAGTAAGTAGATTGAAAGATAGAAAATTCCCCAGTGATTTATAGTGGTTCGACTTCTCAACCAAGTCTACATCCACTACATTAGCTCCTTACCAAGGATTTTCCAACAAATTCACTAATTTGTTCTTTCTTTTTACAGGAAAAAGAGATAACCTTTACAAACTCCCTAGTTTTTCACGGGTTAAACTAGAACCTTTTCTTAGCTTTTAGCAGGCTTAGCTAGAACCAAAACCCCTTTACAATGAAAGGAAATGTAAACAAAAAACCTCTCTAAGGTATGTGTTTACAAGAATTAAGCTCACAAGAACATAAATATTTACAAGAGAAAGATGAAATAAGAATGAAAAACTCTTCTCTTGTGTTTGATTGCTTGGATAGTTGTTCTCTTATTTCTTCAAGTGTCCTCAACTTGATTTTATAGCTTGAAATGAGTTTGAAGTCGTATCTAGCCATTGGGGATATTTTGGAGCCGTTTGGAGATTATTTTTTTTATAAAAATAGGTTGTCTAGAATAGGGGGTATCGGTACCCCTCTAAGGGGTATCAGTACTATCTTTGTTAAATTCAAATTTAACTAGTCTTTGCTAGCTGTTGGAGCCTTGTAGTATCGATACTGCCTAAGAGGTATAAGTACTACTTTACACTATGGTATCGATACCCTTTCATGGTATTGATACCCTTTTTGCATTCGATGTTTGATCCTTCATAGGGGCATTAATACCCCTTCATAGGGGTATCGGTACCATACCCATTCATAGGGGTATTGATACCCATTCATAGGGGTATCGGTACCTCTTAATATTTTTGCTCAAATCCGAATTTAATGGACTTTGAATTATTTTTGAAATCTTTTGAAAACTTTGAATAAATTTAATTCAAGTCCAAAAACATTCTGCCTTAATTTGTTATATAAAAATATAGTTCTAAAAAATGATAAAAACGACCATAAAACAAGGCAAGATTGAGGAAGAGGAGGCAAGTAAGAAGCCTCTTATGAAGAAGAGGGATGAAGAGATTAACGTCAACACCTACAGCACTAATAAAAGTGTTATAATATCTAACCCAAAATCAACTGTAGTTGTACCATCAGGTACTTCTAAGCAAGATTCCAGAGAACCTAAGAAGGAATGGGAAAGGAAACATTTCGGCCCTACTCCCATGACCTACAAAGAGCTTTACCAACAACTTTTTGACACCCACGTAGTGTCACCATATCCGGTGGAACCTATGAAGCCCCCTTACCTCATATGGTATGATGAGAACACTAACTGCGAATACCATGGCGGTGTCCCAAGGCACACTATTACACATTCAAAAGAATCATGCAGAAGATGTGTAACAAGAACTGTATCGACTTTAAAACCTAGAGGGCATCCAAGTGAGGGGAATATCATTTCATCATTTGCGGTATTTTGTTTGAATTTGTTTTTCATCTTTTCTCAAGTTTTTTGTAAAGACATTTGAATAAATTTATGTTACTTTAAAGATGGCGAACAATGAATCAAGTTTGCAAACTTGAAATTCTTTGAATATCAACTGAATTAAAAAACCCTGTAAATGATTCAGAGTTATAGATATTTTGACAAAGTAACATGATTAAACAAGGACTTTTGACCATACCCCATAAAGATACGCTCGAACACCATACCTTTCCCTTGTAAAAACTGATATAGCCTTCTCCTTTCATAAGCGAGTGAACGAGAGACTTGGTAATTAGGTATGCATAGGAGCGGACAATATGGGACATGTTTTGCATATGACATTACTATGCTTTTATTTAAGACGTTCAATGACGATAATGATCTTCACAGATCGAATAGTCAGGTAGGTGAATCTAGTTTAGGTCATCTGCTTGGAAATTAAACTCTAAAGATGATTTTTTTTTTACTTTCAACAACACCTAGACTATAACAGGTTATTCCTGAATATCTTAAGAAATTGAATCCGTAAAACTGAGCTATTCCACTAAGGTAATTCGTTATAGAGAAAACTCAAAAGCCCTGGCTTTATGAATAGATTGCATTCAAACCATGACATTGCTTGGACGATTGGTAATTCGGTGTTTGTTCCACTGCAATTGTCAGGTTGAATACTTTGTGATGAGATGAACCCTTCAGTCAACCTGATAAAAGTGATTATAATATTGAGATGTCCCTCTAGAGCAATTGGTTAAACGCCCCAACTTTATGGATTCAGCTAGCCAGACAATGGCAAATTAAATCAAATTTATCTAAATAAGGAGTTTCAGTAAAAATGGACAAAGGGAATTAAGGAATAATTTTTATAGTCAATTTCACACGAGCACTCAGGAATGTCATTTTTAGACTGATATCTTGGAATGCCTTTGTTAGATGGGCCTACGAAGCTTGAACAAATGGAAGGTTTCAGAGAACTGAAATAGAAGGTCTAGTGTCATTTTGTCTGCATCCGATTCAAATGCCAAGTCGAGAAAGAGGGGCATATGGTGATGTTCAAAAAATGAAATGACACTTTGGTGGCCAAAATCATAGAAAATAGGAAGCCAACCTGAAACCAACTCATCAACTTGGAAATTTTTCGAAAATCTATAACTCTGAAAGCATCAAAGAGCTATTGATTCTTTTAATTTTCTATGAACTCATGTTTATGATTTAATTCGATTGCGAGATTGAATTAAGGGGCAATGTTTTACATAATTCTTATATTCTCATATTTTTCCCTCCTAAAATAAAAGAAAAAAGATAAACATTTTCAAACAAGACAATCTCAAATGTGAAAGGCTGCAACCCAAGAAGAAATAGGGCATGATCGATTCCAAGGGCTAGATCGACAGACAAAGCACGAGACTCCATCCAGGAGACAAAACAAAATTAATTCATATTGCATGCATCTTAGACATACTTAAGAGCATCACATTCATCATTTTTTGCATATATAATTTTTTGCAGCTTTTAGAGTCAAGTTTCAACTTCAAGAAGAAAGATACTCGATTTAAAAGCACCTTTAGAAATTGATGGTGGTTGCTTAACTCAGCAGCGAGGAGCTACACCTCAACCAATTTGACCTGTTGAAAGATCGTTAGATCTTAGAATCAACTTCAGATAGGTTCGAGAAAAAAATCAGAAAGTATCCAATTCAACTTAACTAAATAACGAGTGGTTATTTTCCAATTAATATTTTCAAGCCAGATTTCAATTCCACGATGGATGATATCCGGCTGATAGAATTTACCAGTGGGCTTCCCCATGAAGGGGAGTCATCTAAAGATTTACGATCGGGGGTCATCCTTCCGTTAAAGGAGATTTACAGCACAATTTAAGTCGAGAAAAACTGTATGTCAACAAACAACTTTCCAGTTTCAATTTCACAATGAAGGATATTGAACTCGAAACAATGCAGCTTACACAAGATTGGATTTCAACCTCATAACGAAGAATATCCAATTCAAAGCTCAACTTCACAGCGAAATAGTCATTCACGATTTCAACTTCAAGACGAAGGATATCGTGCCCAAGTGGATTGACTTAGTTTCACTGTAAATTAGTCATCTGCAATAATAGGGGGTTATCTCCTAGCCTATTACAGTATAGCTCAAGGCGAGAAGGGCTATCTGTCAACAAAACTTCGAGTTCGATTACACTCATCTCAAGGACATATCAAATTTACAACATAGCTTAAGGCGAGAAAGGTTATCTGTCAACAGACCTTCGAGTTCGATTACACTCAGCTCAAGGACATATCAAATTTACAGCATAGCTCAAGGCGAGAAGGGTTATTTGTCAACAAACCTTCGATTTCGATTACACTCAGCTCAATAACATATCAAATTTACAAGATAACTCAAGGCAAGAAGGGTTATCTGTTAATAAAAACCTTCGAGTTTGATTACATTTAGCTCGAGGAAGTATTCACTGCAAGGTAGAATCAAGAAACTATTTTCCAGTCAAAATTTTCACACCAAGATCTTTAAGTCGAGAAGAATACCAAGGTCAAGAATGGCAACAAGAAGCCACTTTCTGACTATCCTACGATTTTAACTTCACAATGAAGGATATCGTACCTAAAAGATTGACCCAACTTCACGACGAATGAGTCATTTGTAATATAGCAATCGCCGAAGTCTTCAGGTCAAGCTTCAACTTCACGACGAAGTGTCTTGGGCTAGAAGACGATCCAGGAACTACTTGTCAAGGCTTTGATTTCGGTTTCAACTTCACGACGAAGGATATCGTGCTCAGAATTTTCCAGTTCAACTCAACCTCACGACGAGGGAGTCATTTCGTGATTTAGTCTAAATTAACAAAATGGTCATAACATCGGATCTAAACTCTACGAAAGAGAACATTCGATAAGATAGAGGATGTTAAACCCGGTGATACATTCATAGACAAAAATTGTATCTTGTATTATTTTTCATATTCCCGTTACACAACTATGGGCAAAGAGGGGCAGCTGTGGATAATAATTTTCGTCCGGCCCAAACACAAGTGTCAATGGCGGCCCAACAGCGAACCCAGCAGTAGCCCGAACTGAACTAGCCCAATAATACGACCTAGACTCGGTTTGAAACCCTAGAATAGATTAGGGTTTTTTAAAATGTCATCTGTCGTATCTCCCCACTCCTCACGCCTCCAACAGCCGATTTTCACGACACCATACCAAGTCAACAAAATAAACATCAGTTTGAGTCCTAATAGGAGACTAATCGAACTAAAAATAGGTCATTTTTGTGATTATAAATGTTGATGTAAATAACACAACAAAGACACAAAATATACCTGAAAATTATCAAGAAAATATGAGAAGCATACGAGAGGCTTGTAAAACTTTTGAAGAAATAAAGAGGTATTTTGTTCTTACCATCTTCGGTGCTTGCATGTAGAGTTCAGTCTCTTTTTTATTGTTTGGCTTTCGTTTTTTCCTCAAAAAATCTAAGACACTGATGATCAGGGGAGGGCAACCGAAGAGTTTTCCTCAGATCTAGCCCTCTCGAGGCTGATTTTTTGAAAACCACTGGGATTTTTTATACAAGGGTTAAATGGGCTTCAAGAAAATGCAAAAAAAAAAATCAGCCAGCGCCAATGAATTGCAGCCAACGAGGCGATGGCCGATCGTTTTTTGGGCTGAGGTTGTCGTGTTCTTCATTTGCTGAAGAACACAAAGAACAGGGAGAGTATTTTAAGTTTTTTAGTTTGATTCGTTTTGGAGAGGGGGAAATAATGAATGTGTTTGTGTAAAATCCCAAAAATCAGAGCTAGTGACTAAAATATAAATTTTGGAAACTTTATGCTCAATTTTAAATAAGTTAAAAGTTCAAGGACTTAAGTGAAATATTTTGGTATTGGATTAAATGGTAATAATGGAAAGATTGAAAGGGTATTATGGTAATTTTAGCTTAAAGGATATTTTATCTCCTTATTTAGGAAGATAACACGTGGGGTTGAGAGAAATATCCAGAAGCTTATTTCTTCTTGCTTACTTCTTCTTCTTTCCGTTTGCTCCAGCTCCCAAAGGTGAGTTTCCTTGGTTGTTGATTATTTGTTGAATTTAAAGTTGGTTTATGATCATTAGATGATAATTAAGCTTAAGGAAAGCTTAAGTTATCTTAAAAACAAATGATGATGGAGTTATAAGAGATTAAAGATTAGGAGCTCTTGAATGAAAACTTGGAATAGAGTTAAAAATTAGAAGTATAAGTTAAATTTGACTTGTCATCAACCTAATTAGGAAGCATGAAGTGTTAGAATTGGAATTAGAACATGTTGAAAATTGAGTATGATTTTTGAATTCCATGTAGAGGATAGGATTTGGAGGTTAAAGATGTGAGTTAAGATTATGAAAGGGGGTGAAATATGAAGAATTTGAGCTGAAATGAAGTAATTTTTGGGCTTAAAAAGTGATTTCTGGGTAAAGGGTATCAGTACTACTTCAACAGGTATCGATACCTCATGAGTAAAAATAACGAAGGCATTTAAAGGGTATCGATACCTGGGAAGATAGTATCGATACCATAGGTACCGATACCATATGGGAGGTATCGATACCAGGGAAATATCGAATGTAATTTTGGTACCGATACCCGTATTGGTACCGATACATCTTCGAAGGGAAATTGAAAATAGACTTTTCTTTTAGCTTAAAAAATTAAGGATTGAATTATAATAATTGAAATGTTGATATGTATGTATGATTGTGTAGATATCGATCGAGAGCAACGTTCGAACAAGTTTACAAGTAGTAGTCATCGAGAAGAGAAAAAGGATCGGTATTGACTAGTGAGGTCAGATGAGTGCTTATTAGATAGTATATGATGTTTGATGGAAATAAGACTTGCGACAAGTCTATTTTCTATAGTGTTATGCATGAATTTATGAATAGGAACATGTGTTTGATATGAGAGTATGTATGCTTGATTATATGAATTGATATGTTCTTGTATGTGTTATGTGATTTATGTAAAAACATTATTAAGTGATAATAGGAGATTATAAAATAAGTTATGAAATTATATGATTATAAAAGATAAGTCATGTGATAAGATCTATGGGATATATGGAAATGAAAATATATGTCTATGAAGAGACTTACAAGAACAAAATATAAGTTATATGATAATGAAATATAAGACTATGTGAATACATTATATGAGATAAATTAGGTAATAATATGAGAATATGATAAAAGTGAGTTCATGAGAAATGATATGAGCTAAGTAAGCAAATGTAAAGGTTATATAAACAATGGGAACATGAGTTGGGTAAGTACATAGTTGTATGATCATTTATATGAAATAATAAAATAGAATTATATGATTAAATGAGAAGTGAAATAAGCTAAATAAGATTGACCTATAGGATGATATGAGAATAATATATGAATTAGGAGACATGAGCATAAGTAATGATATGAATATGAAATTGAACTAAGTAAATAAACTAAATTAGTATATAAATGAAATAACAGAAGTGATATATATTTATAAGTATGAAATAGGTTAAGTGATATAGGTGAATATAAGAGATTGAAGCATAAGCTATATGATATGCTATAAGTTATTATATACATATATGATATATATATATATATATATGATTATGAGTTAAATGAATGTTATATGATCTATACCGGGATAAGTTATGAGACTATATGTGAAATGAAATGAGTTATATGAGTACATATTTATGTGATGAAATGGTTGATTATATGAACATGTGTATATATGTCTATGAGAAGACATAAGAATAAGATATAAGAAATGTGAAATGACATGAAAAGTTGATATAATCTATGCAAAAGTGATCTACGTGACTATATGTGTATGTGATACAAGTTATGTGACAAGTATAAATAAAAATACCCATGTTATGTGTTATGAGAGCTAGGGGTATAGTTTGCATGCCAAGAGTCGAGGGTTCTACGTGATCCTTCGGGACATAGTGGTCCTTCGGGACATATGTGATATATGGTCCTTCGGGACATATGTGATATATGGTCCTTCGGGACATAGTGGTCCTTCGGGATAAATTCTACGTGCCCCTAGTGGGAATTATACGAGCTGTGGTGATAGCATAGTGCACAACCTATATGTACTCACATATCTTTAGTTCTCATAAGTGTACATGGGCTAAAAAAAGAAATAATATAAAGAAATCTTGTATGATGTTATACGCTTTGTTTGTGAAAGGCATAGTATGAAGTGCTTAAAAAATTAAGATCAAATTATATGTTCTAAATGGATTAATGATAGTAATAATGACAATAATGTGACTAGAATAATAAAGATATGTGTGCATGTATATAATTGGTTATATGAATTTGTATATGATGTTTGTTTTATATTATTATATGAATTGTGAAATGTTCATGCATTATTAAGTATATAGAGTTCATATTATATGTGTTTTATGCCTCACTAAGTCATCGACTTAGCGTGTGAATGTTTCACACTTAGGTTTCGACAAGCTTATGGATCGGGGAGGAGCAAGACAAGTCAGTTCTCCTTACCGAAGGTCAGATCAGAAGAAAAATGAAGAATATGTATTAGGTTATAGAGAATGTAGTTGGCATGTAATTTAAAGATTTGAATTGTATCTGTTCTGATAAGTTTTGTAAATTCTTTGATCTAACTTGTATAAATTATGTTTTTTTATTTAATAAAGTTTGAAATTTCATGCTTTTGGAAATAAAAAAAAGTCAATGTTTTGAAAAGTCAATGTGACGCCTCATACTTGTATCAGGGTCGGGTACGGGTTGGGGGTGTTACAGTTTATGAGGTTGATATTTATACCAACCCAAGTGACCCGATTGACCTGACCCATGGAATATGCGACCCGCGTGTTTTTGCTTAGAAATGGGATAATTCCCATTTTGGTCCTCCTCAATTCTAAAAGGCGTAATTTGCCCCCCCCCAATTTCAATTTTACCCCGAAATACTTTAAAATTTGCCACTCAAGTTATATTTTCTTATAATTCAGTCCTTTTCTAAATTTAAATTTTATTATTTTATTATTTAATATTACATTAATTCAGTCATTTATATTTTTATATATTTTTTATTTATTCTTTTTATTTTATTATTTTTGGGTTTTTTTGCTTCTATTTTATTATTATTATTTCCTTTTTTTAACATTTTAATTTTATGTATATATATATATATATATGTTTATTATTATTATATTATTTTTTTTCTTTTTCTTTTTCTTTTCATTTATTTTACAATATGTTTTTTTGACTTTTGTTTCTATTATTTTTTACTTTGTTTTATTTTTCTATTTTTAGTTTATTTATTTATTTATTTGTTTTTATTTCTTTCTTCTTCCTTATTTGTGGTTTATTTTTACTTTACTTTATTTTGTTTTATTTATCTTATTTTATATTTTTTTATTTTTTAGGATTTTTATTTTATTTTATTTTATTTCATTTCTTTTAGTAAGTGTTTATATTTAACCTACAATTAGCATGGTTCTTTTTTCTCCTTAATAAACTCATTTTTTATTTTTACTTTTTATTTTTAGTCATGAATTTTAATATGTGTGCTTTGTTTTTATTTCAGTTAATTCCTCAGCATATACATTTTTTTTTATCATAATTTGACTTTTTTTTTTCTTTTGGATTCAGCATATTACTTTACAAATCTAACATTTTTAACTTTTTTAAGGGTGTTCGTCTAAATCTAATCTATCAGAGGTAAGTAAATTGGATCGTTATTTTACCTTTTAATTTAACTTTCAATTTTTTTAATTAAAGACGACTGGAAATTAATTAGTACCGAAAGGGCATTTCAAGGGTGCTAACCCTTCCTTGACTGTAACCAACTCTCGAATCCGGCATATCTTTGGTAAGATGTAGATCAGGTAAGAAATTAGGGTGTCTGATCAACCCATTTTATTCTTAAGATAAATGATCGGTGGCGACTCTAATCATTCCATTCAAGTCGAAGCCCAATTTTGGGCCCACCCGAAAGACGGTTACGACAGTTAGTTACTTATTTTATTGATTGTGCTCGCTCTAAAATTTTATTTATGTCTATCTCACACAAAAAAATTATGTTATTAATATATATGTGTCAATCCTAAAAAATATATAAATCTACCCTTGTTTGCAGTGAGTGCAACTAGGTTGTTAATAGGTTAAATGTGATGCACTGTTGCATTGGTAGAGGAAACGCGGTTAGGCTATTAGGTCACTCATCTCCCATTTTTCAATAGTCAAATGTATATATAAATTTGGTCTTGATTTGAAGATATTACAACATTTCAATCCTAAACTATTCAAGTTATGCTTTTGATTCCAGTCATGGATAAACGCATAATTTTATGTTAGGAGGATGAACTTTTACGATTGTAGAGGAAACTAAACTTATAAAAGTTCAGGGTACGGAAATAGAAATACAAAGAAATATAATAATTTGAATTTATTAAAGAAACCAAAAGATGGAAATTAAGGAAAATCGATATTAGTAATGCCTTTTAGAATGAAGGTCTAAAAGGGGAAGTTTACATGAGCAACCCACGGAGTATAAACAGCAGAATGGACATTGGATAATTTTAGTGTTTTTGTTATAATGATTTTCTTTCTGTTTGATAAATTTTCAATTGAGTTATTACCATTTAATTAAGTGATATCAATTATATATCATGCAAATTTTAATAGAAACTTAAAATTAACTATCCAAAATTCCTTCATATTTAATATTAGCGCTCAAAACAAGCAAAACCAAACATAACCCATATTTTAAGCTGAAATAAACTGTTTCTTGCCTGAAATAGACATGAATTTTAACTTTAAAATGCTCCATACCTCCATCATTGTTATTCAGACCTGCCAGAAAAACAAGGAGAAGAAATCAAGAATATCAAGGGCGAGAGATACATTTCAAATCAGTATACGATTTCTAAAGATCAAATGTCACCTTCAGTCTATCATAAATCAACCTTCACTCGTCTACTTATTCTTTATTTGTCGTAACAAATTCGGCTGAACGTGTAATTCTGCTATCAAACCTTCACTCACCCTCATTTCAATCTGCTCGGCACTAAAACACATCAACTGAATGTCGTTTGAACCCTTATATATACATTTTGTTAAGTATACTCGACCCTTAAACTAGAATTTAGTTTAGTTTTGTTGAACTCATGATAACCAATTAGTTATCTTGGATTATGGGCTATCGATGGAATTTCAATTTGCACTTTTACATTCTGGTTAAGGTATCATACGCTTCTGAGGTAATATACCATTGTAACACGTCGAATGACTATTGTGAAAACAATGATTTAATTACGTGGTTAAATTGTAAGAATTCACATGATGATTGAATGCATATGTTGTGCTAGACTGATTATTATCTCATATTATATGTTTAATTATGTTTTTTTAAATAAATAAAAAAGAGATCAAATAACCATTAATAGCGTTCAAAATGACATTGTTTGAGATACAAACAGGAATATCTAAAGAAAACCATAGAGGAGAAGAACAAGTAAGAGCCCAGAGAGTCAACTCATGAGCATATTTTCTATTTTGTACAACTAGGTCATTAGTATGTCTATCTTCCATTTGGAATTCACTATTAAAGCATGCTCATTGATAACCAACAATCAGTTAGTCTAGTGGAATGATGCATTAGATCTTTAAACAATGTCAGAGGTTCATATTCTGACATTTACGAATGGAGCAAATTGGATTGGGAGGATCACTTCCATATTAAACCTCTACAGAATTCGGTCTGAATTAATTCATTCAAATACCAATTATTATATAAAAAGAAAGCATGCGCATTGATACCGCTCAAACAAATGCTCATTTTATCCACTAATGTTAAAACTGATTGGTTATATTAGTTTAAATGAATGCATGATTTCTGTTAAAAAAATTTATTTGAATTACTGCAAATTGTGTATTCTATATTTGAAACTAACAACTTTATCTACTACATTAATTAGTTTATTCTTGATTCTCTATTCTGTCTGTTTGACTTTTTGCATTGTAAGGTCATATTGAGCTTAAATAGTATACTCCCTTCAGTTATCTCCCCGTTTTAGATGAATTGTATCGCGAGGAATTAGGCTGAACATTAGAAGGAATTAGATGGTAGCTTATATTTGCTTAAATTGGTTCTCAGTAGCACTCTCGACGGAGCATTCGATGGTAGCTTATATTTGCTTAAATTGGTCGTCAATCGACTGTTCATGCTACTGGAAGTTGGTCTGAAGCATAAACCATGAGATTGATTAGAGAATACGTGGGCCAACGGGCAGATTTTCCAGTATTGTTCAAATATAGGGGTTTTGCGAATGAACTTCAAGCTGCTCCAATGAAAGTATATCTTCAAATGCTTTGTTCTATTAACTGAAACACAAACTATCCTAAAGCTTAAATAGGTTCAAAATGGGTTGAAGCCAACTATAGACGAGTGCAAATGACTGTAACTACAACACATGTCAAACACATGTTTCTTGAGATAATTGACACTTCTTTCATAATTCTCACCCACAGCTTTCAACATGAACAGTCCTAGAATAAAATTTAGGCAAGACCTGATCTCATTTGCACTTTGATTTCTTGGACTTTCGGTTTTCAACTTTCCTCAGTGCAGCTCTGAATTCTTCATCAGTGGGTTCAGAATCTGCATTAACACCATATTTGGACACCAGTGATGAAAACATGGAATCAAACCTATCTTTCCTCTCACTTCTGCGCTGTGATATAATTGCAAATAGATCCTACTCCGATTTAGATTGTTTAGTTGACCTTTTAAACACCGAAGGATTAGTTAAATATTTCTACATCAGAACAAAGTCAAATATCTTTAAATGTAACTATGCAAGGAAAAGACCCCAGTACAGGACTCACTTCTTTCTTCTCAAGGGACTGGTAGGTGGCTTTATTTCAGATACTTTCTTTGCCCATTTCTGATAGGCTTTGGTTTCTTTCAATTCTCCTAAATAGAAAAAAGAAGGAAAATCATGGAAAGATCACCAAAAACCTTATTGGCCTTTAGTCTTCCATTTTAAAATTGAAAACCAGGTAAGAACTAATGCTACATTTTAATTGTACTTCCCAAACAGAAAACTGATAATGCAGCTTGCTTTAAGAAAATTAGGAAGAAAGCCTCACCAGCAGCTATTGCCTCGTCAAGAAAATCCTTGAAACGGTATAAATCAAGCTTAGGATCTGAACAAAGCATTGAACAGAAGAGCCTGCCGAGGGGGCAAAAGATTAGAAATAATCAGGAAAGCGAAACACACACACACACATATATACACACATAAACTGCCTCTTGTACTTATTCATATTGCCCTTGGACTACTTATAAAGATCAATTAGATCTTTCTTCTCTGATTCAGATCCCTATAGTTTGCTTCGAACTCTTCAATATCATCCTCGGTGACCTGGGGTTGATTAAGACATAATGAATGAAATGGATAGAAAGCCCGAATTCTAGTAACATAAAGGGAAGGAGTCAACAAAGAATGCTACTTTTTTGTACATAGCCTTGAAAAAGGTTTTCAAATTCTCAACAACATCCCCGGCAAGGTCCTGGTCAACAAATTAATAAAAACAAGTTAGAAAATTCTCCCTTAGCAAAGAAATAAATTGGACATGGCAGACTGATTAATATTTGAAATGCTTGTACAACAGTAAGTCTTGAGAGATGCAGTTTTCAATCAAAAGTTGACAGACATCTCCTAAAAGTAACAACCCTGAACTTATATTACTTGGACTCATGTGAATGTCAAAAACATTGGAGGACCAATATCCTCTTTACTTGTTGGACACGTGTGTCAAACATTAGTACTTCAAGCAAATCAAAGATTCAATTTAAACTAGCCCTGAACTGCATTAACTCACAGCATCATCAACACAACCAGTTTGATCGTACACTACTCGTTTCTCCTCATCACCAAGGATGGATATCACCTTTTGCAATTGCTGAAATTTCTCTTTAGCTTCCTGTGTATAAAGGGAACCAAAACTTAACCTTATACTATTCCATGAATAACAACATACAGAAACAGAAAGAACCCCTAATTTAGAAAAACAAATGAACGTCAGCTTTTACCTCATCACCAGGATTTTTATCAGGATGTAGTCTCAGGGCCAACTTATAATATGCTTTCTTAATCTCCTGCTGAGATGCCGTCTTGTCAACACCGAGAACCTACAAGCATTCAGTCGTTGTTAGGCCTCTTTGCTCAAATTCTCCATGGAAACGACGATACAGAAATCATCCAAAAAAGACTTAATAATTCTCTAGGAAATGAAGCAAAGAAATATTTTGAGAAGTCACATTGAACCCCCCCAAAAAAGTTCAAACTCAAACCCATATATGTACATAGTTTCAACCATTTCATTTGTTTTCTAACATAAATGGTTTCTAACTTCCAATCTAAGCCAAACAAATCATTTCTCTAGAAAACGAGCAAAGAGAAAGAAACACTAAACTTCGTCACGTGCAAAACATAACACATTAACCCCAAATTCCAAATCAAAATAACATAAAATTAAAAATTTAGAAGAAGAACAAACCTCATATAAGCTCTTTTCGTTTGAAGAAGAGTGAATTTCCACTTCCTCTTCCTCATCGCGTGAAACCCTAGGATGCTTTCTCTTTCCCATTCTATCCAAATTAGACAAAGTAGCAATTGTTTTCTTAGTTTTAAAACTTTCTTTTTTTTGGATTTCTTATGGCAGAGAACAGAAGGAATTTGGGGTTTCTGAATTTATAGCGTAGGATTTGAGCTTTAATTCCTTCCCGCCATTTCAGTTTTTATTTTCCCCATTTTCCAGCCGGTTGAGGATCTGCTGTGGACAGAGTTACGGTAAAGGTTGATAAGAACACCGTATTCGTGCCGTTGACAGCAAATGGGATCCACTAACCAATGCGATTTCAGTTTGGACCGTGGTTTGAATTCTGAGTCCGGCCTTTTTTACGTATATCATATTTGTATATTTGTTTTTAGGTTTAAATATGTTAGAAATTTTTATATTATTTTAAATTTTATTTTATGAATAATTATTATTTTATTTTAAAATGTTGATTTTTTCTTAATTTTTATTTAATTTTGTTATTAATTGTTTTTATGATTTTTATATTAATAATTAATGATAAAATTGCACAAAGATTAAGAGAAAGACTGAGATTTTTAAATAAAAAAAATACTACCAGGATTTAATTTTGTAAAATAAAAGATAAGTTATAGGAAGTAAATTTTAAATTTTGAAATGACACGTGAATATTTTATACTTTATTTTTACTAGTTTCTTTGATATGTCTACACGTGTATATACATATTTATTTTTTATTCAAAAATTATTTTTATTTCATGAAAAGATAGTTTAAATATAAAAAGTATATAAATAAATAAATTATAATTTAAATATAAAAGTATATAAATAAATAAATTATAATTTAAATAATTATATATTACACCTTTAGAGTTGTATTTTAAAAATACACCTTGAAAATCACACTTTCATTTACTAAGGTGTCGTTTGGTTCGCTTGAATGTTTACGAGGGAATTGAAATCTGTGAAGGAATTAAAATCTGTCAGGAATTGGAATCAAATTCCATGTTTTGTTTGGTTGGCAGGAAATTGAATTAGAATCCAATTCTATATTTTGTTTGGTTCGTAGACATGTTAAATGAATTTGATTTTAGTAATGTAAAATGATAGGATTGTCCTTCTTGTTTTTTTTTTTTTGCTTAATTTTAATTTGTTTTATAAATTACATGTAGCAATATATTATAAAAAATTTAAAAATATTAAATTTTTAATTTTATTGATTGATTATTCATTTCAATAAATTATAAAAACTATGCTAATAAACATCATAAGTTAAAATCATCCCAATTAGGGATGGTCATGGGTCGGGTTGGGTCGGGTTTTTGGTAAACCCGACCCGAGAATAAGGGAACCTCCATCCGAGACCCGACACGACCAAAATAAAGTTTCACCCGACCCGACCCGAATATATGAATTAGAAACCCGACCCGAAATAATAAAAAAAATATTTTTATTCAATAAAAACAATGACTTAATTGAAAAAAAAATTATATATAGAGGGGTATTATTGTAATTATTCATAAATATATAAGGTAAAATTATATATTTTTTGGGTTGGGTCAGGTATTTTTCACCTAAACCCGAACCTGAATATCACACTTAAAAAAACCGACCCGACCCGACCCAACCCGAAATAATAAAAGAATTATTTTTATTCAATAAAAATAGTGACTTAATTGGAAAAAATTATATATATAGGGGTATTATTGTAATTATTCCTAAATATATAGGGTAAAATTATATATATTTTTGGGTCGGGTCGGGTATTTTTCACCCTAAACCCGAACTCAACCCGACCCGAATATCACACTTAAAAAAACCGACCCGACCCGACCAAAATAAAGTTTCACCCGACCCGACCCGAATATATGAATTAGAAACCCGACCCGACCCGAAATAATAAAAATATATTTTTATTCAATATATGAATAAGTTACCAAAAGATTGATGAGTGTAGTATGATCAAATTTCAATTCCCTCCAACAAGGGAATTGAATTTCATCATAGAATGGATGTAATTCACTTTCCCTCATTTGATGTAAAGTTGAAGTCATGAGGGATTTCAATTCCCTTTGAAAACTTGAACCAAACATGGGAAAGTGGTGGAATTGGATTTCAATTCCCCCTAATTTCAAAGGATTCATGCGAACCAAACGCTACCTAAGAGTCTTGTATTCTCTAGATGACGAGAGTCTCATGATTGGACCTCTAATAAACTCATATAATAATTCGTCAGAGACATATTTGACAGCTATCATCATAACCCTGATACTAGTCGTTTTACATTCAAGGTATTTATATCTCGAGAAAAGATTGAAGAGGGAGACCACTTTTTGGTGTTCTCAAAAAAATTCTTTGTCGTCCCTTCGATGACGCCTCATCTCCTATCATAAAATGCCGATCAATTTCTTACCAGTCACAACACTCCGTTCAAATTAAAATGGGTGAACCATTCACGACCGATCAGTCAAAATCATTCCATCAACATTATACAATATTAAATATATATGTTTAATATCTACCAAAATGAGTATTAATTAATTAATTTTATTACCCATGTATTGTAAAATAATGTTACTTTTAGTTAAAAAAATGTTTTGAATGTACTTTTCTTCTAATAACACCTCTTTATATTATGCATTTATCACGTCCCAAAGGACTCTCTTTGCCTAGTTTGCCAAACACATTGCTCGTGATTGTATATTAGCAAAAATAGTTTGGCAGTCTATGAATTACCAGTGGCCATTGCAAGGAGACCAATGGGACTTTAATCTTTGGTTGTCCTGTTTATTAGAAAACATCCCACCGCAAAACACGGTGTGATATTGTGCATTATGGTTTGCGAGGAATAGACTGTTACACGAGAGGAAGAGAACTCACGAGGATGAAATTCGCACCTTTGTTCGTGACCACTGCTTAGAGTTTAGTCTGGCACTGACCACCTCGATAGATCCATCGCCGCCGCCCGAACTTTTTGGTTTTCTCTCGTTAGATCATTTTTCAAGACAAATTTTGACTCGTGCTTCATTCACGCAAGTAATGTTGAAATATAGAGCCACCTGCACGGTGGCCGGACACTGCTAACGGCAGCAGTGAATGGAGAAAAGAGATAAACAGAAAATATTTGTTTAGTTTCTAAAAATAGGAGAAAGCAAATACAAAGGAATTAGGAATTTATTAGTTGAATATAAAATGGATTCTAAAAGCTTGATTTAATCCACTACATCGGTCGGCTTATATAGCCCACTAACAACATGCTAATAAAGTAACTGAATTACAACTACTTAAGAAATAGACTAACAAACATTAACCAATTCTATTAATATTCTAACGAGTAAAACATCTTGGTCAGCTGTCCTTATAAAAAATGTCGAGGGTTTTGTAAATTAGGGCATGCAGGCGAAGGGTTCAAAGTGTTACCTTTGCTTTTGAGTCGGAGCCCCGGGGAAGTTCTGATGTGTGACGGTTAAAAAACGGTTAAAAACGGCTTGATTGGTTAAATAAGTTATCGATTAAAATGTAGATCGGTTATGTTATATCATTTAATCGAAAATATTATCAAATACAATAACATATTAGGTAGCGCTTATATAATGTAATAGGTACCGCTTATATAATAAAATAGGTTAATTACTTAATTTATTATTTCAACATATTAAGTAAACTCCTAAAATGTTACTAAGGATAAACTCCTAAAATGTTACTAAGGATAACATAACCGATTAATTACTGGAAACATTATCAAACACAATAACATATTAGGTAGCGCTTATATAATAAAATAGGTTAATTATTTAATTTGTTATTACAACATATTAGGTAAACGCTTAAAATGTTACCAAGGATAACATAACCGATTAATTACTGGAAACATTATTGTAATTACTTACTTAATTTGTTATCAGTTATAATAAACTTACCTTATGAATAAATGTTAACAAAATTTAAACTACCTATTACATTAAAATACCTACCGGTTTTTTTTAAGGTTGTTAATAATGTAAACGGTAAAAAAAATAGGCGCTACCTATTACATTAAAATACCTACCAGTTTTTTTGAAGGTTGATAATAATGTAAACCGTAAAAAAAAATAGTGCTACCTATTACATTAAAATACCTACCGATTTTTTTGATGGTTGCTAATAATGTAAACGGTAAAAAAAATAGGCGCTACCTATTACATTAAACTACCTACCGGATATGTTGAAAGTATCGATTCCATTTAAATAAGTATCGACACTTTTGGAATTTAAAAGAAAAGCAGTTATAGCGCCTATAAAGTATCAATACTTTATATAAATGTATCGATACTTTACAATATAACAGGTAAAAATATGACAAAACTAGTTTCATTATGACAAAACCGGTAAAGAGCTACCTGATATGTCTAAAGTATCGATACTTTAAAAAAATGTATCGATATTTTACAATATAACAGGTAAAAATATGACAAAACCAGTTTCATTATGACAAAACCGGTAAAGAGCTACCTGATATGTTGAAAGTATCGACACTTTATAAAAATGTATTTATACTTTACAATATAACAGGTAAAAATATGACAAAAGTAGTTTCATTATGACAAAACTGGTACTACCTAATATATTGAAAGTATCGATACTTTTTATAAAAATGTATCGATACTTTATAATATAACAGGTAAAAATATGACAAAATCAGTTTCATTATGACAAAACCGGTAAAGAGCTACCTAATATGTTGAAAGTATAGATACTTTTTGTACATGTATCGATACTTTGTTGAAAGTTATGTAATTTATGCTTCAAAAATTTTTAATAGTGTTTCATGTTTTCCACCTACAATATTAATTTAATAATTTCATTTACACAAAAAATTATTTGATTGTTTAGATATTTTATAAAATATTATTTAGAATTTAAATTTAACAATTTTAACCAAATATGATAACAAATATGTAATATCTATGTTTATTATTTTTAATTTAATAATAATATATACCGTAACATAAAAATAAATCATTAGACACGTATAATTACTAAATTAATATCTTAAAACTCACTCAAAATATAACTTTCAATTAATGTTTTCCATACTGAAATAAGTATGGACACTTATATATATGTATCGATACTTACCGATAACCAAAGTTTACCGGTTACCAATTTTTTTAATAGTTATTCATGTTTTCTACCTAAAACATTATTAGTCTGTCAACATAATAGGTAGCGTTAAATCGAATTTGTTAAATATCTTTTAATGTATCTAATAACGCCGTATATTAGTCTGCTTTTTCTGAGACAACCCCGAGGCGGGTGCAGCAATTCAGGCTATGGAATTTGCGATTGAGTTGGGCTTAACGAGGATAGTTTTCAACAGTGACAGATGTATTTATATCTTAGGGTGGACACATGTCTATATTGAAATTTAAACTTTTTATATTTATTGTTCATTTTATTGATGATATCTACCTTAAAATTTGATTTTTGTTATATTTTCTATTTATTTTATTGATATTATCCACCCTAAAATTTTATCGGTGTCTGCCTCATATAAAAAGTTTCTATTATTATTACATATGTGTCTATCCTAAAAAAATATTTATAGATCAGTCACTGACGGGAATGCTTCAAAAGATAAACTCCCCCGACCTTGATTGCCTGGGAAGCTAAGCAGCGGGCTTTTCTGTTGGGAGCTTGTAAGTTTAGTTTCACTCCTCGTTCGGGCAACCAGGCAGCTCACCTCTGGATCTGGGAGCTTCTTTTTCGGGATCTCGTGAATGGTTAATTAGTTATAAGCTTGAGCTTCCTTTTCCATTTCTCTCAACTTTCATCATTTTAGGCCTCCAATCTCCAGAAGGCCCCATCCTGTGTATCAACAACTGTGGTTTCTTTGGAAGCGCAGCTACCATGAATATGTGTTCCAAATGTCACAACTCACAAGGCAATCATCCTGAAGCAGGAGCAGGTGCAAGTGCAACTCATAGCATCAACCATTGCAAGGATTGTTAGTGGCAGCTCTAGTGGGAATGCCAACCAACTTATCTAAAGTGGCTGCTGCTTTGGCTCTACATTCCGGAAATTTCGTATCCATCGATCCATCCCTTAAGATATTTGATATTTGGTGGGATGAAAACAAAAGAGGGTCGCAACAGGTGTACCGCATGTCACAAGCGTCTCGGTTTGACAGGATTCAACCGGTGTGGAAACATCTTCTGCGCAGCTCATCGGTACTCCGACAAACACAACTGTCCTTTCGACTACAGGACTGCCACTCGAGATGCTATTGCTAAAGCCAACCCTGTAGTCAGGGCCGAGAAGCTTGATAAGATCTAAAGTGCCAAGGATGAAGGTGGAGATTTGTGTAATGAATATGATGTTTCTCCCTCTACTCATTTGTGTCATCAGCTCAATCATAGGGCAGGTTAATGTAAGTTCTGTGCTTTGTATGCCCCCTTGAATGATATAAGGAGTTGCAAAGTCCATGATAGGGAGGACATCGTTGCAGTGTAAGGAAAGTTTGAATTCCTTCAATTGGCTGGCGTTATATGAAGTTCGCCCCAATTTGTATTTTGTGCTGGTTTGATGGAACATGGACATGATTACCTTGTAATGCTTCTTTCTTATATGCATTTCTTCTATGACTACCTTCAATATGTGCAATGATGGGAACTAACAATTCAACAACATTAGAAAACAAAAACGTAATTGATCATAGTTCGTTCATGATTTTACAACATGAATCAATCAACCCCAAGTATTAGATTGAATGACCCTGAGTTAGTAATAATATTTATATGGTACAAGATATATTCAATCCAGTCATGAGAAATCAAAGGTTTCCATTTGACTCCGCTAAATACAAGACCCAGAAACCTAGCTATAAATGGTGAGGCCTCTCCTCTACTTCCTCGTAGTTTCTAATATTCAATGTATATACAATACTAGCTACCATTAAACAATTTTCCATAAATCTAACCGTTGAAACTTCTTCACAATTCATAGCTCCATCTTCAGTTGATTTGCATGCAATGTCACTGCACCGAAGTTGCAACAGAAGTTAATTATTGTTATCAGCTTACTTGACATTAGAACGAATATACAACTCATTAGTATGAATCAATAAGTTATGACTAATACCGAACTTGATAAAAGTTACATGCAGCAAACATCTCAAAGCTGACAAGATCTAATACTTGAGGAAATAATTTACTAGACACCCCTCCCAACTTTCTTCCCCCCTAAGTTGTCAAGTATGATAATAACCACTGCAGATAATGAAAGGGATAAATATTTTGTTGGTTGCCCATTGGCCATTTTAACCAAGGGAATAAGTAATTCAAGTATTTCTTGTTTAAGTTGGAACTTGAAAGTTTGCAATGATTCAAAATGGTACACAGTTGTCTGCATATTTATTGATCATAGTAGTTAGAAAGCAATCTACCTGAATTTGCCGAGGTGTCATAAGTTAAAAGTGAGTTCTCTGGAGTAATGTAATTATTGCAGACTTCTTCTCTTCCCCAAACAGGCTGCTGAAGTGCATCAAAATGCCATTCGTGTTGATACTGTTGTCTGTGTCCATTGCCTTGAACCTCAGGCCACATCACGGGCATAACCAAGCTGGGGAAGTTGCTGTCCATTGGAGATCCACTCTATACATGTTAAAAGATGGTCAGACATGTTAGCAGAAACTTCCAGGTACCAGAATCAACAGCTATTATCCTGTCATCAGAAGAAAAACCTGATGGACTACCGTGTAAATGAAGCATAGGTACTTATTCCCGACATAATCTACTACATGGTTAATTTATTTTTTATTTTTTGATAAAAAGGAATGCTTCATTAAAAACCCCTTCATATCCGTCAAGCAACAAAGACTCAACGGACATTGGAAGGAGGAAAAGAGTGCCTTAGAAATTTTATTGCATAAGGACCAAGTACATTAAGAACACAGTACCACCCAAAAACGATGGCAGCCCACTCAACACAGTGCAAAACAGCACTACCTACATGTATATGTTAATACCCTGCACAAAAACTACCTCCTAGATTAATCAACCAGATACAAACGTATACCATTTCCAAATCTTCCCGATATACCAATAATAGAAAAACAACCCAATTAATTCCCCATCATTTAACCAATTCCTAGTTTGGCAAATTCATCCGCTTCACAATTAGCTACTCTCGCCACATGGCGAACAATGACCCCTTTATTGACCACAATGTCTGCAGTCTCTTTAAAAGTGGATAGAAACATCGGAGTGGAGCTAGCTGGATTTTATCCACTCCACTGCCACCGCACTATCGGATTCCAAAATAAGCCTTCGATTCACCGAGAAACCCGAATCCAGGAACAGATTCAAGCCTCTCCTCAAATAATCAATTTAATAAAAATATGTAGTCATTTCACTACAAGAGGGTATTTTACTTTAACATGTTCTGCTAAGCAGCATTGCATGTCGTTTAAGACCCATGAATTTCAATAATTTCTTGCAATCATGGGCCTTCATGTATGGACCCACTATTCTGATCTTCCATAGCAATGATACATCTTCATTCAGCTGACCGGCAGCCATTGCTCCCATTCAAACATTAATGAATGTGTAGATGGAAGATGGTGGTCCAGACATGATCAACTGTCCACTAAATATTAATGAGGAACAGTCTTCCAAGAAAATGGGTAGGAATCCAGTGGAAGAAGCGATAAAATAGAATGTATACGGGTTGGGCTTTACCGATCTACATAACAAGCTCATAACCAACAATCCTGGAATGAAAAAGAATTTTTCATGAAACTCCTTCCATAAAGGTGCTCCAGAGGAATACAACAGTAGCTCAATTCCCACCAACGTTATAAAAGGCAACATTGCAGAGCTAATTGAAACATGAATGGGAAGAATCACCAGAAGAGCTTTTGATTTCCAACTTTAGATTACACATACAATGCAAAAGTGCTCAAACTTACTTCTGATGTTAATATACTATCAAGGTTGACATCAATTCCTGGGTTCACTGCTGCAAGTCTCATTGATAAAAACTGCAACCAAAGCAAAAATGTTACAAGAATCAGACCACGAGAATGGAAGATACTGCAAGTAAAACCACAGGAAAATGATGCAACAAGTCAGTCTAGTGGGATCTTTGCAAAAATTTTGCAAATTTTTCATGTTATTGTTGGGAGGCAATGCAAATAATTCCATTTAGCCAGCAAAGGGCGTTAACAATAAGAACCAAGAGAAAAATCAACATTGTAAGGGTCCTCCTACACATCTGTGAAACCCACATAAAACTCCTGGTAAATATGTAATATGATTAATCCCAGGTCACCAGACCTTCATGGCCATTTGAAGGTAATTTTTTTAAATGCGTATGATATTAAAAAAATGGGGTAGAAGATTTAATGGCTCATCTAGTGGCCAAGTCCCGCGTCTTGCACCTCATCATTCCAATTGTGTTACTTAAGAAAGTGTAGCAATTCATATTACTACAACTTCAAATTTTCTCGTGTCAAAGAAAAATAAAATCCAATGCTTGCACAATTCTTACCTCCACTTGCCGTTGTAGAGATTGCACATGATTGATGATTTCATCCAACACCAAGGCTGTACCAGAAATCTGCAGCACAAGCTACTTCTCAGATTTCAACAGTCTTCAAAACATTAAAATCCGGTATGCCTTCGAAAGAAATTCAAACTATTTGGTATGTCTTCTAAAGAAATTCAAACTATCTTCTTGTACTTAATGCTTTCAAAGACAATAGTGTAGTTATCAAAGCTCTTGATACCAGCTCCTCATAAAATAATTATAATGTAACAAACACACAACAAGACACCATACATTTGAACTTTTCATTTATTGCTCGTATTTGGAATTACAGAAAACAATTTTGTTTAGGCCATAATAAGGAGCTTCACTTTGCATGGATGATCGAGTGAAAAGATAGTATAAATAAAAATGCTGTTCTCAGTTAATTCAAATGTTGTAAAAAAGTAAAGGCCTGAAAAACAGTTCAAAGATCAAGTCAACTCATTTGAAGCATGTAGGTTAGGATTTAATATAAAAGCATCCCACCTAGAGCCTGATCGTTTGAAAATTAGCACTTCAACTCCCACATGGCTTCCTCCAAAACAGATTCAAAACTAATTTAGATCCTATAGATGTCCACTCTTCCAAAGAATGCGGTGTAAATGCATCAATTTAGATCAATAAAATCAACAATCCCCCCCCCCGCGAAAAAAAATTAGGCATCTCTCACCATGTAAACCATTAAGGAAATCATGACTTCTATTACTAGAAACCAATGGCTGTTTACTGGTTTGCTCAGCTAGTCTTCACTGAATTGTGGTCACTTGATGGACAAAAGGAACGAGAAACTGACTCGAGCTGCTTTCACTTGTTAAAGTGATATTGTGAAATGTTAAGGGATAAATCAAGATTATACTTTGAACAATTAAACCAATCTGTCATGAACTATCACATCAAGTCCCCATGTAGTTAGGCAGCCATTTGGCATATAAAAAATGCATTTTCTTTTGTCATCCTTCTTCTACATATCCCATAGAGGATACATACACAACTTGTACCAGAAGTAAGCAGCTACTCTACATCAATGAAATGGGACCCCATAAATACATTTAATCCAACAAGCCACTACGCATGTCTACTGACCACTTCATGACAATGTCCAGCTAGCATTCCCACATGACTCAAATTTTCATCCACAGTCATCAAAGGCTATGATTGTCATTTTACTATAACCATACACATGACATAGATAATTCAAAGCCAAAGGACATCAATCAAAAGTTATTAAATTTCAGTATTACTAACTTCACTAAAACAGCAATAAAATTGCGTATGAAAAGACAAACTTGGCCTCAAAAAGGAATTCTAACAAACTCTCCCCATGGTGTAAAAACAGCTAAAACGTTAAAGCAACTTGGGCTATAAAAAAAGAGAATTACTTTTTCAATGCAAAAGATGACACGGACGAACCGTTACTAAAGAAAAATAATCTGCTTTTCTATGCCCCATTAAGACATATATTCATGATATAATCACGAAATCAAGATCAAATTATTAACCAACATATTAAACCACAGAACTGACCTTATTACATCCAGGTACCAGCTCCTGTAGTAGCTTCATTCGTGCATTAATTTTCTCTCTTCTTGCCTGTATTAAACACCAAAATTATTAAACAAATAAATATAATAAGCAAAACTTATTAAGAAGTTAATCATGAAACTTAGTGAATTACCCTCTCTGCTAAGCTATGGCTATCCGTTCCTTGTCCCCGGCGTGCTCTAACGTGAACGTAAGGCAGCTTCTGGGCGTCGTCTGAGCTCTCATTCACCGCAGTTTTGCTTTTCTTTGTTGACCCTTTAACCTATGAAAGATCAGAAAACAATTTAATCCAAAAATTTACCCAAAAAACACCCCAACAAACCCTTGATCAAAATTCCCTTTTGGTTTTGGTTTTGGTTTTCCACCTTATTTTCTCGGTCCTTTCTCTTGATACTCCGCGTCTCTAACGTTGGATCGGAAACCAACGGCTGGGATGACTCGGTCTCCGCCGGCTCACTCTTTACCGCCTTCTCAAGATTCGCGCTTAAATTTTTCGACTCAGGGGAGTTCCTCTTCTCATTGTTGTTGTTAGTTTCTCCAGAAAACCTCCTATCTCGTTCAATCAAACCAGTATTAGAAGGAAAATGGAAGTTTCTTTTGAAATCTTCAACGTTCGTAGGCGAGGCAGCGATAAGCTTCGGCGAGTCGGAAGCGTGAAGAAGCTCAACGACTTGTGGAGACGGTAGTTCAAGCAGAGCCGTGAAGGAACTGGCGTTATCAGTTGGCGGAGCCGAAATCAAACGGTGGGTTTCGTCGGTGAATTGGAGCGATTCGAACGCCGTAACTTCGGCCCCATCGGGCGCCGTTAATTTAGATCTGGTCTCCGCCGTCCCTGCTTTTGACTCCATGTATGAAAGGTAATATAAGAAGCACCCAAAGTAAAAATTTGGAAAGAAGTACCCAGCTCAATTTTCTGGAAAATAAAATGTACCTACTTGGTTAGTTAAACCCAATTCAGAGACTGAAGAGCTTAAGGAAAGAAAGCTTTGATTAGTTTGTTCAATGGCGGTGAGGCGAAACTTAGAGAAAATATGAGTTTGTTGCACTGCAAAAGAGGTTACTTCTCAGCCATTTCAAGTACAGGGAAAGCAACGTTGCAGGGGACGTTTGGTTTATTTTATTTTTTTATTTTTGGTTTAACCAAATAGATAAAATTTTACCTATTGATACTTTTTTTTTTTTGAAAAGGGTACCTTGTATTGATACATAACAAAGTATATCATCTCTATGACCTTGTTAAAAAACTTTCTTAAATTTATTGGAGGAAAAAAGTGTACCATGAGGTGATACCTGAATACAATCTGAACAGACAAAAACGCTATAACCCAAAAACGCAAACCGCACCTAATTCCTAAAACTTGAACCATAAAAACAAAAACCATGTACCACATTACAACCAAAAAGCAAGTAAACTAACACCCTGTGAATATCAAACCAATTAGGTACGGTAAACTGCATAAACATTACAGTACCATCAACAAACTAAAATTGCAAAACTGGAAAAAAATATGCAACATAACAGCAGAAGCGATCATCCAAGAACGAAAGACTCGGGGCTACGAACAAAATCTTACACGTATGGAATCAAGGTAGGCCAATAAATATTATACCAGACCCCTACCTGAAATAAAACTTTAGAAAAGATCTGATCCACTGTAAACGAAACACCCTTAAATCAAATTAAAAATTATAAATATTTATTATAAAATAATTCTTTTAATCCAATTTATTTCACTTATATATATCTTAATATCTGAATTTTTTACGCTACTTAAATAATCCAATGACTCATCCTATTACAATTAATTATAAATAAATTGGGCAAATTCAACGAGATAATGCTCTCAAATTCTTTATTTCACGAAATAAGGCAATCCCCAGATTAATTGCTCAAATGGGGTGATTTCCACAGTGTTGTCGTAGGTCGCCAGGGCATCCCAGCGACATGGTAGGTCGCCATGCACGCCAGGCGACATGGTAGGTCGCCATGCACGCACAGCGACCTTATAGGTCGCCATGCACGCCCGGCGTCCAACGTTCTGCCCACCTGCTGCTATGCTTTGGTGCTTTGCATGGGCCATGCACGTGGCATGGGATAGGTAGCCATACAATCCTCTCCTCGCGTGTGATTCCACTTGCAACTGCTCAGGAGAACCTATTCCTCCTACTCCTCGCGTGATTCCTCTTAGGAGACCTCATGCATGCAGCTGTAATAACTGTATTATTGCAGCATGATTTGAGCTGCAAAGTGTCATAGCTTCGTGTCCTAGCTTCGAGCCATAGCTGCTCCCTCATGCCATAGCTTCGAGACTGTCCACTCTTGTTATCATAGTTGTATTGGTGCAGCGTAAAATCAGCTGTTACATGCAGCAATTAGTGTTGTATTATTGCAGCGTTCAACGGTTGAAAAATTTACAGCCTTCAACGTGAATTATACAGCTCAAATTGATTGCAGCTTACCAACCGTGCAAAGATCATTATATATTGGATATGAGGGGTTTAGGGTAGAATCATAAGAAAGAAAGAAAATTTGGCGAGAGAAAGGAAAGGAAATGAAAAGAAGAAGAAAAGGAAAGGGAGATAAAGGCTCAAACATCGTTCGTGAGGTAATTTTTAATTGTTTAATTTAGTTTATTAATATGAAATTATGAAATAATTAGTTTGTTAGTTTAGGGTTTAGGGTAAAACAGAAATTTAGTTAATTAGTTTGTTAGTATAAATTATTAGTTTTTTGTTAGTTTAAGTTATATATTAGATTATATAAAAAAAAATTAGTTAATTAGTTTCTTAGTTTAAGTTATTAAATGTAAAAAATATTTAATTAATTTGTTAGTGTGTTTAAACGTATATTAGGTTGTTTGTTGAAGTTTAAGTTAAAATATTAAAAAAGTTAATTAGTGCTTAATTAGTTTGTTAGTTTGTTATTTTAACTAAATTATATTATAATAAAGAAATAGTTTATTAATTTAAGTTATATTATTATAATATATTAGATTATATAAATTTAATTTTTTTAATTTATTGTTGTTTAAAGAAATAATTTTTTTACACGTACAGAGCATTATTCCACAACATTTTCCCACGTACATATTGATTCGAAGAAAGAAACAAGAAAGGAAAGGAAAGGAAATGAGCAACAACTTTTTCACGATTGTCCATTATAATGGACAGATTATGGAAGATGAGGTCGAAGTAGTTTTTCAGTCTGAAAAACCAATAAATATGATGTTAAAAAAAGACATCATATTTATAGAAATGAAGCATAAGATAGAAAGAAAAATTCAAGTTGCAGTTGATGGTTTGAGGTATAGGTTTATGATATGCCCCAACCCAATCAAATATGCTACAATTCCACTTGAAGAAGATGATGATATTGGAACCATGGTTGGATTACATGAGTCAACCAATATAGCAGTTATTGAGTTATTTGTTGATGTGCATAACATATGTGATGTTCCTGGGTCATCAAGAGGTGTGGCTCAAAATCCATCTGAAATGGCTTTATATAGTCAGTTTGAGGAGCCGACATACAGGTTCCCGAACAGTTTTATGGCACTATTGGAAAGTGTAAATGAAGTCGGGGGGACATCTGCTGCAGAAGAGTATGAGACGAGAAACATACCGGAATTGGTTGTTGATATTGACGCTGAAAATCGATGGGGAGAAATTCATGATGATTCAAGCGAAGATGAAGAAACCGAAGAACCCGTTTTGGGCGGCGACGAAAATATTTTTGGTGGAGGTGCAATTGATGAAGTTCCGGCACCGTATGAACCTACTCATCACATGTACGAGATAGACTATGATGCGATAAGGGCACCTGAATTCCCAGACATGCCACATTTACCTCCGTACCAAATGACTGAATCATTCGATAATTCTGGTGAATTTTCAGTTGGGGTGTAATTCAGAGGAAAAAATGAAGCTACGCTGGCGATTAAAGAGTACTGCATCAAATGCCATGTTGATGTCCATGTTGCAGATTCTAACCAGAAAACCCTATACGCGAAGTGTGTAAAATATGGCCCAGAGTGCAAGTAGAATATCAGAGTATCGAAAAATCAAAGGCACGATGTTTGGGTCATCACGAGGTACAATGGTCCGCACACATGTTTGCGAAACTCCATCGAACAAGACCACCGACTATTGGACTCCGATGTAATATGTGAATACGTGAAGGAGATGGTTGAAAATGATCCAAGGATATCTTGTTCAGTGTTAGCTACATCTATTCGAAGCCAATTTGGATATCAAGTAAAATATGGCAAGGTGTGGAATGCGAAAATGAAGGCAATGAAGCTGGCGTATGGAGATTGGGATACATCGTACAATGAGCTACCACATTTGCTACAAGCAATGAAGCGATTTATCCCAGGAACCATAGTGAAGTCTCAAACCATGGTCGCATATGACGAAGAAGGTCAACTTCTGGCAGGGAAGAAAATATTTCATAGACTATTTTGGGCATTCAAGGCATGTATTGAATGATTTTTTATTTTGCAAACTTATGATCCAAGTAGATGGTACGTGGCTGTATGGTCAATATAGGCATGTACTTTTGATGGTAGTTGCTCAAGATGGTGAGCGAAATATCTTCCCAATTACATTCGCCATTGTTGAGGGAGAGACAACAGAGGCTTGGGATTTCTTTCTGACTAATCTACGTCAATATGTCATTCGTGAAGATGGAGTTTGCTTGATATCCGATAGAGGAACGGGTATTTTGGCGGCAATTGAATGACCAGGAAGTCGTTGGATACCTCCGTATGCATATCCGACATTTTGTATCCGTCATATTGGCAAGAATAGTATCGACCAGTTTCATAACGCACATATTCGTAGCGAGATAGTCAGCATGGGTAAGTTTTATTTAACATTTTTGTGCATTTTTACGTGGTTTTTTAATTGCGGTTTAACACAATATATTATGGAACAGGATACGAGCTACGTCGACCAAATTTTGACAAGAGATTGGAGAATTTGAAGGCATTTTACGATGATCATCGTGTTTGGAAGTGGGCTTCAAAAAATACCGCGGGAAAAATGGTCGCAAGCATACGATGAATGTAACATCCGCAATACCGGGTTAGTGACCAAATTGTAAAGTTTCAGAATTTGGTGACTAAAGTATAAGAATGAAATAGTTCAATGATTATTGGATATATATGATGAAGGTTAATTAGTAATTATTAAAAGGAAATTAAGGGTTAAATGGTCATTTGACCAGAAAGATTTTTATCTTTCTTTTAAAGGTGATATAAACGTGGGAAGGGTGAGAAGAAAAGAAAGTTCTGGAGCTGGGTCATTTCCTTCCTCCTCTCTTCCCGTATGCTCCATGGCAAAGGTAAGTTTAATTTCAGTTGGTTAATTCTTGAGTTTTAAGCTTAGTTTTGATTCTTTGGGTATTAAATAAGCTTAAGGAAAGCTTATATGAGATTTAAACAATAAGATAAAGGAATTATGAAGGAATTTGCAATATGAGTTTTAAGATGAAATTTTGATATGGTATGGTTGTTGAAGTTTTATGGATGAATTTGACTTGTCATCAATCTAATTAAGAAGTATGAAGTGTTAGAATTGGAATTAGAACACCTTGAAAATTTGGTATGATTCTTGAATCTCATATGGAAGATAGGATTTTGAGGTTTAAGATGAAATAAATGAATATAGATTGGTTTAAGTATGTGTACTAGAGTTAAGAATGAAAAGGGGATGATATATTAAGTGTTTGAGAGGAAATGAAGTAATTTTTGAGTTACAAATATGATTTCTGGGCAAGGGGAATCGGTACCCATTCAAGGGGAACCGATACCCCTTCAAACGAACAAAAATTTCCAGAATGTCATGGGGGAACCGATACCCCCACAGGAGGGAACCGATTCCCCCTAAAGGAAAATTGTAAATATTGGTTTAATAAGTTCGTTTAAGTTGCTAGTATCCAACTACAAGGTGTAGGTATCTAATGATTGCCTCAAAATGTACATTTATGTAGATTCTACGCATAAAGCAATTCCGGAACATTTGGCAAGTAAGATCGATCAAGGGAAAGATAAGAGATTGGAATTGACTAGTGAGGCCAAGGTGAGTGCATACTAGTGATAAGTAGTGTTTAATGGAAATAAGACTTGCGATGAGTCTATTTCCTAGAGTAATATGCATGAAGTCATGGACATGATTATGTGTGGTTATAATTATATGTGATTATCTGTATTACATTGATTGTATGTATGCATGACTAAAGATAATGACATGCTTTGTAGATGCTATATGATTTATGTAAGACTTTATTATGTAATAATGGAAGAACATGGAATAAGTTATATGATATGGTATAAGTGATTATACGAGAAATGTTAGGAGACTCTAAGAGAATAGTATGAATTCGAGGGCATAAATAAGGATACATAAGTTATATAGGGAAGATTGATAAATTAAAGGAAATTATGGTTTATGTATTATAGTGAAGAGCTACAAAGTTTTATTAAAGAGTATTGTGGAAGTCATGAGAAATTGAACTAAATAAATAGATGGTTTATGTGAGTGGAAAAGGAAAATGATAAAATAAATGGAAATTATTTATAAGATAGCATGAGACTAATTGAACATGTAATATAAACTTTATAAAGGAGTACTTGGGTAAAATCATTATATGATACAATTATAGAGTATTACTATACAAATCATATTAAAATATGATATATGAGAATATGAGTAAGTTTATAGGATATTGATAGGACATATAAGAATATTTAAATGTATGATGATATGAAAAAAGGAATACAAAGAAATGGAGCATCAGGTAGATAATATGATATCAGTTATTATATATCTATATGATATATGCCATCAGGTAATATGATAGGACTCTGAAAATTGATATAAACTATGAGAAAGTGTTATAGGTGTTTCTTGTGTTATATGAAGCATATATGATCATATGTGAACAAGATATGATATGTATGTTTATATGAATATCTGAGAAATGAACTAAGCTATATGATATGTTATATGACATGGATCTATGTAACTACGCGAGAAAGTATATAAGCTATGTGACATGTAAATGTGACTCATATGAAAATGTTCTATGAGTAATTGAACTATGTGTTATGTGAAATGATAAGTATAAAAGAAAATGCCCATGTTATGTGTCTTGAGAGCTAGGGGTATAGTTGGCATGCCAAGAGTCGAGGGTTTACCTATGTTCTACGGAACATATGGACAGTTTTACCTATGTCTTTCGATACATATGGACAGTATACCTATGTTCTAAGGAACATATGGACAGTTTACCTAGGTTCTTCGGGACCTATGGACAGTTACCGAGGATCTTTATGACCTCTGGATAGTTACCGAGGATCTTTATGACCTCTGGATAGGTCCTTCGGGACATTTATATGAGCTGTGATGACAACATAGTGGTGCACAACCTCAATAGACTTACATATCTACAGTTCTCACAGGTGTACATGGGCTAATCAAGAGATATAAACAAATATATGTTAGTGATATGATAAATGTATTACAAATGATATGATGTTGTGTGTGTATAGTGTTTGATTGAAAAGGTTAAGCATAAAAGTATGTGATTACATGATAAACTGTTAATGATGATTTATGTGTGTGTATGTATGTATTTATTGTTAATTAATCTGATATAATTTTACATGATATGAGGAAGTCATGTAATTTGGTATAGCATGATAGAACAGAACATGCATATATTGATATATGTTATAAAGTGCATTATAAGTTTTTATGCCTCACTAAGTCTTCGACTTAGCGTGTGATTGTTTCACACGTAGGTTTCGAGAAGAGTAAAGAGTAATGCGGAGCAAGACATGTCAGTTCTCCTTACCAAATGTCAGATCAGAAAATATATGTACTGGTTATAGAGTGTAGTTGGCATGTAGTCTAAAGATATAAATTGTATGAACTCTGATATATTTTGTAAACGTTTTGAATAAGTTAAGTGTTATCAAAGTTTTTAAATTACTCACTATTTTATACGAATAAATGTTTGAAAAGTCAATGTGACACTTCGGACTCGTATCCGGGTCGGATACGGCTTGGGGGTGTTACAATGAAGGTCAGAGATACGGACATATGACCACAAACCTTGCTGAGGCCATTAATTCGGTACTAAAAGGTACACGCCATCTCCCAATAGCGAGTGTGGTGAAAAAGATGTACTTTAGATTGGCTAAAGTTTGGTCGGACAAAGGCAAGGAAATTGAGAGTCTCATAAATAGAGGTAAAACTTGGGCTCCTATAGTGGTGGAATCAATGGAAGCAAATGAGCGATTGGCAACATCAATGGTTGTTCATAATTTCGACCGAGTTGGTCATACTTTTGTCGTGTCGTGCATACGTCGTAACGTCGGAGGAGAATACCAAACATTTAGAGTTGATTTACGACCCAAATGGTGTGATTGTAGTCATTTTCAGGCATGGAAATATCCATGTGCTCATGCAGTCACTGCATGTATGTATGCTGGTGTAAGCGCATACACTTATGTTGATGAATGCTTCCACCTACGCAGGATATTAAATGTCTACAGCTATGCGTTCAGACAGATCCCGAATGAATCATATTGGCCTAAAAAGGATCATGATGAATGGCTAAATGCTTCGCAAAAGTCCAAGGGGTCGACCTGAGTCCACTCGAATTCATATCAGTATGGATTTCCATGCTAGAGAGAGAGGTCAAGCAAAGAGATGCGGATTATGTAGGGGTGAAGGCCATTCAAAAAACAATTGTCCTAATTTACCAAGATATATGCCTCATCATTAGTAATCATATATGTATTTCTATGTATTTATCCGGATTATGTGTGGTTCAATTAACGCCATTTTCGTTACATAACTAATATTAATGAAATTATTAGTAATTTTTAATTATTTGATAGTAATGATTATATAGTAATGATTAGTAATAATGAAATTATTATTAATATTTAATGATTTGATAGTAATGATTAGTAATAATGAAATTATTATTAATTTTTAATGATTTGATAGTAATGATTAGTAATAATGAAATTATTATTAATATTTAATGATTTGATAGTAATGATTAGTAATAATGAAATTATTATTAATATTTAATGATTTTATAATAATAATGATTTAATTTGAATTTATGTAATTTTTGTCGATAAACTATTCCACCAGAGTTTTTAAATAGAGAGACCTAATTGATATGACATTTATAATTCGAGGACTTGAATAGATTTGAATGGACGTGTGGTTCAATTAACCATAAAAATGATTTAATAATAATTTAAATAATGATTTCATAATAAATTTAATAATGAATTTAATATTTAATGAATCAATCTTGTCTCTAGTCTCACCAGTAAGAAGGATTGGTCGGTGACCAATCTTACCGACACAACCACCTTGGTCATATTATTCAAAATTCACTTTCTTCTTCAATCTGTCAATGAACCAAACCTTTTAAAAAAATAGACTTTCCCCATTATTTTAAACGTTGGATACAATCACCCAAAGGTAAACAAAATTGGTTCATATCAGTAAAAACACTATATAATTAGGGTTGGATATTTTGATTCGATTATGATATATTTGATGATTCAGTAATGATTTGATAATAATCATTATAGTAATGATTTGATAATAATCATTATAGTAATGATTTAGTAATAATCATTATAGTAATGATTTAATAATGATCATTATAATAATGATTTAATAATGATCATTATAATAATTATTTAATAATGATTTAAATATTTAATAATTTGATAATAATCATTACAATAATGATTTAGTAATAATCATTATAATAATGATAATAATGATTTAATAGTAATGATTTAGTAATGATTTTATAATAATGATTTAATACTAATGATTTAATAATTATTACTAATAATTATAGAATAATAACAAATGAGTGTACAAGTGTGGACTACTCGAGTTTAAATTTATACATAGTCGAATTTATTAATGATTTTTAAATATTTAATGATTTGATACTAATGATTTACTAATTATTATTAATATTTAATTATTTGATACTAATGATTTAAAATATTATTTAATATATATTTTTAAATAAAAAATAAAATATTTTTAAATTAAGTTAATAATAAAATATATTTAAAAACGTAGGATATAAAAAATTTTAAGTTAATATATATAAAATATTATGACTAAATTATTATTAATAATGATTTATTGTTAAGGTTAAAAAACTAGTCTAATTTCAATATATAATTTGTAATAAATAGCAAACGAGTTTACAATTGTTGTCGATGTTGGGGTGTTGTAGAATGATAATGTCGGGGCGGAAGTCTGATACGTTGTGGCCGTTGTGGTTGCTCAGGAGTATTGTACCCATCCTCCTCATTCATTGGGGGCATTTGAACTGCCATGTGTTCAAAGTCATACGTCGACGAAAACGTAGGAGAATAGATGGGTGCCTCAGGCTGCACAAACTCTGGTATGTATGCCGGGACAGTAGAATCATCAATTGCGTGATGTAACGATCCCGCATCGCCGAACGGTTGTGGTGCGCTATTATCCACATCGGTCATTTCCGCTTCAGGTTGTAGAGATGAACTCCCACTCGGTAGAGAGTATTCCGCTTTACCAAATCTTTTCTTAAACCTCAAAAATTGTCGCCTCTCTGCCATTGTTGTGGGGAACGACTTTCCATTATCCCAAAAATAAGAAAGGTAAGCCGAAGTCTCAAAATTAAAGTTGTCATCTTGAATGGCGTCAAGAGTTGGCATGAATGAAGCCCTATTATTCCAAGCATTAATGTAGGTTGCATGCTTCTCAACCCAATTAACGCCTTCTTTACGATGACCATCAAATCTGTGCAGGTCGTCATGCGTCTCAACCTAATTCACCGGACGACGACCATCTAAGTTTTGGAGGAGGTCATGATCCCATGGACTCCACGGAATAGGTTGGTGGAAGTGGAATTGCCTCAGCACTCTATCCCCAAATTGGATATCAACAAAAGCAAAATTGATCAATGGTGTAACAACACACCAATATTGAAACCCATCTAAAATATCGTGCGGTATCAACGCAAATAATTCTTCATTCATGTATGGTCTCCAATTAAACTGTAAAATTACAAAAACAATAAAATTGATTTAAATCAAATAATATAGTTAATTTAAATAATAATTAAAAAATACAGATTATACATACCTCCTTTTTGGCCTTAATGTCGATCTTCAGCCTGAACTCTTTAATGTTGTTGTGCACCAACCCCGTGCCTTCAATTTTATGCATCCATCTGTATATCAATCAAAACAAAAATAGAGACATTTTGTTCAATAATTTTAATCAAAATAATTTTTTTCTAATTAAAATTTTATATTAAAATAGAGGATTCATATTACCTTCCGGCAAGTGGAAAGTCAACCGCTGTCCGACTAATCGGTGTCAAAAAATGAAAGTCTATGTCAAGTCCATGATTGTAGCAGCAACATACATCCACAAATTTCTGCTGTATTATTATCATTCACGACTAATGACGCCTTGCACATCTCACGATACAAGAACGCCAATATCGCCGAACCCCAGCTATATTGCCTACAATTCTAAAAAATTGTTAAAAAAAGAAGATACTGAGTGTGAACATAACTACCGGATTTATCAGGCATCAAAATTCCCCCAATCAACTGTAATATATATGCTCGTGTTGCATATATAATTTCGTGCTCCGTACTATTTGGTTGAAGTTGAAATTCATTCTTCAACCATGACAACCTCACCCGCCACCCTCTACACTCTGGTGGTACGGTCCCTTTCCCAAGAAACAAGTTGCAAAGTTGTGCCACATTTTAAACTCATGTGACATTACCACCGGCATCCCATTAGTTTGGACCCCGAGTTGCATTGCCACATCCTCCAAAGTTATCGTGCATTCGCCACACGGCAAATGAAACGTGTGCGTTTCTGGTCTCCAACGTTCAATCAACGCACTGATCAAACCTGGGACCAACTTGTAATCTCGCACAAATGTTACATACCAAAATCCAGCCTCTTGCAAGTTTTCTTCTATCATTGGGTGTGGCTTGGGCACTTTATGTAGCCGAAGACGAATGACTCGCTGCTCGTCCTCCTACAATTAAATATTGCAAAACATTTATCACAATCACCATAAAATAATATTCAAATATTTATTAATTATAATTCATTAAACAAATATTTTTTTCACCATTAATCCCAAATGACTTGAAATATGTTCATTGTCAACTCTCAGCAGTGGAATTTGGTCAAACCATTGGAATGGATCTGTAAAAAAATTAAACAACAGTATTTAAAAAATAATTTAATATAATCTAATGTTAACTAACTAACTAACTAACTAACTAATTTACAACCCAACAAAAAAATTTAATATAATAACTTATAATGTAAAAAACTTATAAAGTAACAAACTAAACTTTTTAAAATATAACTTAAACGTGAATTTTCTTTAAATAACTAATAAACTATTCTTTAATATAACTTCAACTAATAAACTATTCTTTAATATAACTTAAACTAATAAACGATTTTTTAATTATAATTCACTACTAAAAAACTAATTAACTAAATTTTTTATATAATATAAATTCAACAAATCATATGGCAACTTAACTATTTAACTAACACAAACTAATTACATATTTTTATATATAACTAACTACTAACAAACTAACTAATTAAGTAAATTTTTTACCCTAACCCTAAACTAACCCTAAACTAACAAACTAATAATTTAAAATAATAAACTAATTTAAATTAAATAAAATGAAAATTTACCTCGATGTTTGCTTGCCGAACTCCCTTTCTTCTTCTTCCTCTTATTCCTTTCCTTTCTCTCGACACTCTTCTCCCTTTCTTTCTTATGCTTCCTTAACCCCATATCATACCCCATATATATTAAAGGGTCGGCTGCCATGCACCAATAATTGAAGAATCACGAGCCGTTGATTCTCGTGGATTGCAGCAATAATTGCTGCATGAAGCAGCGAAAATTATGCTGCAATAATGCAGCGAATAAAGGTGCATGGAGTAGCGGGAGCAGGCGAGCATGCAGTGGGGAGCAGGTGAGCATGCAGCGGGGAGTAGGGCCAAAGACAAGGTCGCGGGGCGTGCATGGCGACCTCCTTGGTCGCCCGGAGTGCATGGCGACCTCCTTGGTCGCCCGGAGGGCATGGCGACCTATGTTTTGGGTTGTGCATGTCCCATGCGATGTTAATTCGATCTTTGATCGTTTTGAAGCTGCCACGCCGTAGGTCGCCCGGAGTGCATGGCGACCTACGGCCAACACTGTGCAATTCGCCCTATTTGAGCAATTAATCTTGAGAGTACATTATCTCTTGAAATAAAAAACTCGAGAACATTATCTCGAGAGTTTTACCGAATAAATTGTGTAATTTATTAATAAAAAGAATTATTTTATTTATTTATTTGAAGGCATCTTATAGTGAAAATTAGGGTTCTACTTCACGGACAGTTGAAATGGAGATTGAAAAGAGTTTGTTGTGGTACGGTAACGGTGTCACCAATCTTTTATCATAAGATCTTCACTTATAAATTAATCATTTGAATTAGACAATAATTAAATATTTTTAATGAAACACGAATTAAATTATCTCAATGATGAAAATAATGATTGTTATTCTTAGAGGTTTTAGGCTCAAACATCAGTAACTGTTGAATATTTGAGCGTTTATTATTAAATGATATAGAGTGTTTAGAACATATACTACAACTTGTAAGCATCCTATATTAAAAAAAGTTAATAAAATTTTGTTATATAAAAATCATAATTAAATATAATTTTACAAATAATTTATTGAATTTTGTTAATAATAATATTTTAAATAATTTCAAATAATTATTCAATTAAATATTTTTCAATTTTAAACATTTATTTTATAAAAGATTAATTGAAATAATATTTCATTCAAATCACTTGATTATCTTTCAATTTTACAAAACTAACTTATTATATAAATTGAAAAATCTTTATTTTTTAAATACTAACAAAAATAGAATAGAAAAAAAGATAAAAGTATTTTAATTAAGATTTCAAATATAGCTTAAACAATAGATCTTAACATAATTTTAAATAACAACTCGATAAGGAAATATTTTTTATTAAAAAATTGTTTTTGGTATTGGTGATGGGTTTTGACTTTTTTTTGTGATTTCCTATAACGTTCAGTCGTAATATTTAATAATAATTTTATTTATTACTTTCCACTACTTTATTTGATTGGGCAATTATTAAAAGAAAACATAGTTATCAATCTATCCATATGCGTTTCGTCTATATATTTTCCGCTAAACTTGTTTAAAATTATTCTCGTAGACGTTTTGTATTATAGTGTTATATCTACAGTATTCTTCTAATAGATGGTGATACCCTTAAACAAGACATGGTTTTTAGAATCGGACCGATTAATGAACCGATTATGTTATCGATTTATTAGTTCAATCGGTCGAATCGATCTGACCGGTCAGAAGAACCGGACGACGTCATAATTATTTAAAAAATTAAATAAAAATACTAAAAATATTTAATAAAAAATAATTTTTTATATCACAAGTCATATTCAAAGCAAATCATAACATATATAAGTTAAAAACCATAAAATAAAGTGAAACAAAATGATTCAAATTAACTACAACATAATATTTAAGGTAAAACATATTAAATAATAAATATAATTATATAATTATAATAAAAAAATAAATTTGGGGCTAAAAAATCATAACAAAATGATATTTTTTTGTTTAATTTTTTTTAAAAAACAATCTCACATGACTAAGAAATATAAAAGAGCATCTCAGAAGTCTAAAGAGTAAAAATATGAGAACAAAACAATCTCACATGGCTAAGAAACATAGAAGAGCATCCCAACTAACTTCTATAAATAATAGAGGTAATTTGACATTCAAAATCATGAAGCCTTTTGGTGAGCATAGAGTGAACTATTCTTTCACTTCAATCAAGCTTGAATTTTAGGCTTCAATTGAGTTTCTAATTTTTTTTTGAGTTCGAGCCTTTTTGAGTTCAAGTTTCAATATTATATTTCGAGTTCGAGTTGAACTTGATAATTTTTAGCTCGTGAGTTTGAGTCGAGTTGAACTTACTTTAAAGTTTTTAAGTTCGAGTCGAGCTTAGCAATACTCGAGTTCGACTCGAGCTTAGCAATACTTGAGTTCGACTCGGCTCGTTTAACAAACAACGTCGTTTGGTTTAATTTTTTTAAAAAATAAAATTGGCGGTTCAACCGGTTCACGATCTGGTCATGTTCGAACGATTCAGCGGTTCCGTCCGGTTCAGTAGTAGCGGTTTAACCGGATTACAATCAACCAGACCAGGCAACTGTTCCCGATTGAACCGGTTGAACCGGCCGGTCCGGTCCGATTTTTAAAACACTGCTCTCAACCTATTATCGGGATTAGTCTCAAGGTTCTCCTTCAACCAGTAATCTGCTAAAATTAGATCATCATTAAACAAATCATAGAAGTCAACAATCTTGTATCTATTGAATCTTTTTATTTATCGGAGACTCTATAGGTGTAATTGCAATCGGGGCAGCTATTTGAGCATTATGTGCTCTCGAAATAACATCCATATCTACTAGAGAATGGATGTCAAGTCTCTAAATAAAATCGTTTCCACGACTTTTATATCAATCAAGATCCCATGATCCCCAATAATAAGCATAACCTTATCATTAACATTGTTGAGACAAGAGATACGACTCAAATAAGCATAACCTTATCATTAACATTGTTGAGACAAGAGATACGACTCAAATCCTACTTCAAGACTAAGTTAGAAACCATTAATTATCATAATTTTTGTAAACAGTCAACCACAATCAAGAAGAGGAATCGTCGTCAGGATTCTAGACATGTAAAAATACTTTCAAAACCTTTGAGTATGTATTCTTTAACACCTTACTTTGATCAACACTAAGTCTTAAGACCAACTCAACCTAAGCTCCAATGTTACTAAATGTAATACCCTAAACTCAATCGCATCATATGGGCCTAAGAAATCACATTGGATTATCGAGACAATTACCAATTTTTTTTTTATTTTCATTCAAAACAAAATATAATTTATCAAAATAACACGTCCATAACAATTATAAAATATATATACAAACCTAAGCTTTGTGACGCATAATTTAAAACAAAATAATATAAAGCTCGGAGTTTACAACTTCATAAATAAATGTCCTATAAGTACAATACCAACTAAAAATAACAATACAATACTCTTGAGAAAAATATTGAAACTTCAACTGTGATAATATTCCAACAAACTTAAATTTTTGCTGTGACGTTCTTTGATCAAGCTCAAACTTAATACCTGCAAATGAAAACACTTGAATTTATAGAACTCAACAATAATATATCAGTAAGTACATGAAAGATTCGTACTCTTTCACAATAGACTAATTTTTTAAACAATAGAAGGCGTATGATATTGTTATAAAGAAATTCAAACTATGTAGTCGAACCAATCTACCATGAACTATCACATTAAGTCCACGTGTAGTTAAGTAGGCATTTGACATATAAAAAATATGCATTTTCTTTTGTCATCCTTCTTTTGCATATCCCATAGAGGATAGATACAGCAACAAGGCACTAGACATTTTCTTAGTGAATTACCCTCTCTGCTGGATCGGAACCAACGGCTGGGATGACCGGTCTCCGCCGGCTCACTCTTTACCGCCTTCTCAAGATTCGCGCTAAAGATTTCCGACTCAGGCGAGTTCCTCTTCTCATTGCTGTTTTTAACTTCTCCAAAACCTCCCATCTCGTTCAATCAAACCAGTATCGGAAGGAAAATGGAAGTTGCCCTTGAAATCTTCATCCTTCGGAGGCGAAGCGGCGATAAGCTACGGCGAGTCGGGAGAGTGAATAAGCTCAACGGCTTGCGGAGACGGTAGTTCAAGCCGAGCCGTGAAGGAACTGGCGTTATCAGATGGCGAAGCCGAAATCAAACGGTGGATTTCGTCGGTGAATTGGAGCGTTTAACTCCATGGATGAAAGGTAAAATAAGAACCCAAAGTCTTAATTTTGAAAGAATTACCCAGCTCAATTTTCTCGAAAAATAAATGTACCCCCTTGGATAGTTCAACCCAATTCAGAGACTTAAGAGCTTCAAGAAAGAAATATTGAAAGAAACTTTGAATAGTTTCTTCAATGGCGGCGAGGTGAAAGCTTAGTGAAAAGATGATTTTAAATGCGTTTGTTGCCCTGCGGAAGATGTTACTTCTCATCCATTTCAAGTACAGGGAAAGCAACGTTGCAGGGGCCGTTTGGTTTATTAATAAAAATATGATTATTTTATTTATTTATTTATTTATTCTAAGACATCTTACAAGTGAAAATCTAAGCAAATTATTCGAATAGTATCCTTTTATCAACTCACTATGGTCGCATACAAGTAATTTGAATGTCTTTATTATCTTTTTCAATATCAAATAAATATATAAATCTCATGAAATTTTGTTTCATAATGTTCTTAGGATTATCACATATACAATATTATTATCGCATTATTATTATTGATTATTTATTGTTAAATTCTTATTTTAGAAATAAATTTAATCATACATCATTAATCATCTCCTTATTAATCATTTATATTATTAGAGTATCATTAATCTTCTCATTAGGAATTAATTATATCGTTTTCAAGCTCCTACCCAAGCCTCACATTATTATTCAATCACCTTGCAAATCAAACTCTTATAAGTAGATATTATTTCATTTACTTAGACATATAAAGGTGATCTAAAGGCATTTTAGTATTTTCTCATACTCTCAAGTTAAATATTAGGTCTCAACTGTTATTAAATTTCTCATTGATGAAATATCACAAAATATCTTAATAAATTTATGGACTTTAATAATTAAAAATAATATTTTATAATTTTCCTATTAGAAAATAAAATTGTAGCTGGATTCCCTCGTCTATTGCAATACCTGGATCCAACCTTCTTTGTTTCTTTCCCATGCGATTCTGGACTTGGTATCCAGCGCCAAGACAACAATTCAAATTTGTTCCAAACTATTCATTATGATATTTTTTATACAATCAAGAAAAGAACAGATTAATAATGTCTTTGTCAGTGTTTTTTTATGACTTGTGTTCAATAAACTAATAATATTTTGAAAATAACTGTTCAAAGAATTTCAAAATTTTCTATATACAAAAAACCAGCCACGTTCAGGTTGAGCTCACTCTCTCTCCCACATTCAAACACATCAAAGGGTGTTCTCTCTCGTCTCTTCTTCTGCAACTTCTCGTTGCATGAAACTCATATTTCGATTATGAACGAATGAAGCCTTAGAAGGAGTGGCATTAGAGAAATCAGTAGTGAAAAAGGATGATACTTTCACTTCCAAAAGTTGTTCTTTCATGTTTCTCTTTACTTCACTGGTTTCGTCTCTCAATTCGGATGGTCTCTCTCTTCTGGCTCTCAAGGCAGCCGTGGAATCTGATCCAACTCGGTCCCTTGACAGTTGGTCCGAGTCTGATTCAACGCCATGCCAATGGTCAGGAATCGCTTGCACTCGCAAACGAGTCACCTCAATCTTTCTTCCTAACAAAGGGTTAACTGGTTACATCCCATCGGAACTCGGTCTCCTCGACTCGCTAACTCGCCTTAGTCTCTATCAGAACAACTTCTCAAAACCAATTCCGTATCATCTCTTCAACGCTACGAACCTTATACGTTGACCTGTCTCATAACTCACTCTCTGGCTCACTTCCTCCGCAAATAGAATCCCTTAAAAACTTAACCCACCTCGACCTTTCCTCTAATTCACTCAACGGGTCACTCCCTGCGTTACTTGTTGAGCTTAAAAGCTTGAGAGGAACCCTCAACTTGTCTTACAACCAGTTTTCGGGTGAAATTCCAGCTTCTTATGGAGAGTTTCCAGTTATGATAAGCTTGGATCTGAGGCACAATAATTTGACAGGGAAAGTGCCTCAAGTTGGTTCTTTGGTGAACCAAGGGCCTACTGCATTCACAGGAAACCCTAATCTTTGTGGGTTTCCGTTGGGGAATCTTTGCCCTGAAGCCCAAAACCCCAGAGATATTTTAAATCCTGAAGAAAACCCAGAAAATCCCAAGGGTTTAACCCCCATTTTCAATGATGGGAATGTAGGAAAAAACAAGGAGAAAATTGGATCCGTGGCTGTTCCTTTGGTCTCCGGCGTTTCGGTGGTGATCGGAGCGGTTTCGGTACTTGTGTGGGTGTTCCGGAGAAAATGGAAATCCGGGGAGGCCAAAATGGGGAAGGAGGAAAAGAAGGAGGAGGTTGATGAGGAAGCGCAAAATGGTAAATTCGTGGTGGTCGATGAAGGGTTTACTTTGGAATTGGAGGACTTGTTGAGGGCATCGGCATATGTGGTAGGGAAGAGTAGGAGTGGGATAGTGTATAAAGTGGTGACGGGGAGGGGATCGGTCACGGTCGGGGCTTCGGTTGTTGCTGTGAGGCGGTTGAGCGAGGGTGATGCCCCATTGAAGTTCAAGGAGTTTGAGGCCGAAGTGGAGGCTGTTGGGAGGGTTAATCACCCCAATGTTGTGAGGTTGAGAGCATACTATTATGCCAATGATGAGAAGTTGCTGGTCACCGATTTCATCCGTAATGGAAGCTTGTATGCTGCCTTACATGGTAACATCCCTCTCCTCCCCTTGCTTTGGTTTTCATTTCTATTTATCATCCTTTAATTGTTCTGCAATTCCTTCAAAAAAAACCTAAGGAACACAGCATAGCTCTCTTCTTTCAAGCTCGGTTCATTTACACCTCTACTCGCACTAGTTTTTCATAGAAGATAAGTCAATGTTGTTGGCTATTGAATTTACTTCCTAATAAAAGAGTTTCCATTATTCTGAAACCTAAATTTGTGAATCTGAATAATGTGCCATTGAAATTGTGGGCTCTTGGGAGAATTGCCGACTTGCAGCATGTGTATGATGTGGACATTGTGTTCCTCTTTAGCCCTATGGATACAAACAATCCAGGTCGGCTTTTTTGGATGAAATTGTCGGTTATTTGTAGTCTATTAGTGAAGAAAGATGAACTTCCTTAGTGCTTCAGTTTCGAATTTTCTTCTAGCAATTTATCTATATGGAAAGAATTATCACATTAAAGTATTGATAGGAATTTTCTTTTGTGATTTGCTGCTGAGGTACTTTTGCAATTGAATTTTACTGCGTAAAGTCTAGTGTATATTTGTACTCATTCTCTAGAACATGATGTTCCTTTATATTGTATGATGTGGTTGGTTGAATCTGATATATTAGTCATATTGGTCAACGTAAAAGCATTACTGCTTAATGCATTTACTTGGGGGATGCATAAAGTCAATATTTTGGCCCCTCCAATAAAAATTCCTGGATTGGCTTGAGCCTTTTGTTACTGCTTTCAAATTACTTGGTGGATCATTTTATAGTGTTTGTTGGTCCTCATTGGCCGAGTATTTTCCACCTTGGTTCACCTCGGATGCATTTCTCTTGTTCCGTTTTGTGATTTTTATTTTACTTTAATACAACAGAGATGCCTTGCTTTCTTTTATTGGAATCATTTTACTTTATTAAGTTCAAAATATATATGATTATAGTGGTGTAGTCCTGCTGGTATCATGCTCATACAAATTGAAGGACCGAAGTTTATTGAATGGACCCCATCAAGGTGGCTGTCAAGTTCATGTTTGTTTCTGCATTAGGTTTTTATTGTTGAAATTTAACAAAATGTGGGCCACTGACAGAATAGTTGGCTTGTTATTATCTGAAGAGCATTTATGTGTACTACATTTGTATGTTTCGGGTTTTACTGTTAGAAATTCCTATGAAAATTTCATTCTTCAGTACATTGTTTATGATAACTCTGCAATCGGCTTTGATTTGTGTTGGTCCGATGTTGTTCTGATCCACCGAGTTTCCAAATGAAAAGCGTTGTGCATTTTGATTTTGTTTATAGGAAAATATCTGATACCAGATGTGAAACACAGCCATTTTAATGCAGTTTTTAATTTAATGCAGGAGGACCAACTGAACATTTTCCACCACTTTCCTGGGCTGCAAGGTTGAGAATCATCCAGGGAACTGCAAGGGGTCTAATGTACATTCACGAATATAGCCCTCGAAAGTATGTTCATGGCAATTTGAAATCAACAAAAATCCTTCTCGACAATGAACTCCAGCCTTACATCTCCGGTTTTGGACTTGCTCGCCTTTTCTCCGGGACTTTCAAATATGCAAGTTCAATAACCAAAAAGCTGAACTCAACTCAAAGCATTGCAACCTCTGCAGTGAGTTCAAGAATGTTTACTAATTCCTACCTGGCACCTGAGGCTCGAGTATATGGCAGCAAGTTTACTCAGAAATGTGATGTGTACTCATTCGGAATTCTGGTTTTGGAGATTTTAACCGGTCGATTGCCTGATGCTGGACCTGAAAAAGAAGATAAGGGATTGGAAGGTGTTGTGAGGAAAGCATTCCGAGAGGAGTGTCCCTTGTCTGAAATCATTGACCCGACACTGCTAACCGAAGTTTATGCAAAGAAGCAAGTGGTTGCAGCATTTCACATTGCACTCAATTGCACTGAGCTTGATGCGGAGTTGCGTCCTAGGATGAGAACAGTGTCGGAGAGTCTTGATCGTATCAGAAAACATTAACTTGTCAAGGACCTTGTAATTTGTAAAGTCCGGTGGATGTTGCTAACTCTTGGCTCCTGGTGGAGCGGTTGTGGTTGTAGGACTTGTTGGATTACTGCTTTAATCAGATCATGTAATATTTGATCAGTCCATATTTGAATGTCTATCATATGCTTAATTCAAAATATTGCATCAATTCTGGGTGAAGACGAGCCGTCTGAATGAGAGTAATCCTCAAATAAGACTTGTACCAACCTTACAATTATCTTAGTAAATAATTATACTCAAGAAATGATCAAAACTTAACACTTATACCAACCTTACAATTATCTTAGTAAATAATTATACTTAAAGCAATGATTAAAACTTGAAATTTCTTTTTATTGTATGAGATTCGGTTGTGATTGTAATTTTGTTTCATAATGTTAAACTTTATTGATTGTAATTTTGTTTCATTAACCATATTATAAATTATATAGATTATGTTCTGTATACTTGACAAATTTAGTGGTCTAGCTTAATGGTTAGGGTGCTCAAGTTTTCGACTTGCATCCCAAGTTTAAACCCCACCAACAACAGTTATTGATTTAATTTATTTTTCATTCATTCAATTGGCGACATGTGACACCATTTGATTTGATGAAAAACTTATTAAAACAATCCAATCACACAGTGACACATGTCATCATCAGATTGAGGATTAAATTTATTGAATTAAATAAAAGTTAGGAGTAAATTAAAAGAATATGTAAGTAATGAAGACTAAATGTGTAATTATACAAATTTTATTAACTGCAACGTTATCTCCTCCATTAATATTTAACGGGATGTGGCTTGATTGACAAGTTTTAAATAGTTAGGTGACCTGATTGACAAAATTGAAAAATTGGTGGTTAAAGTAAAGGGGGTAAATAGTTAGATGATCAATGATATAATTTACCCTAAACACTAATGTTTTATAAATATTGTATTTTAATTAAATTATATTTAGATTTTTAACTAATTTATAATTATACATTTAGTATTTTATAATTTAACGTTTTTTAAAATAATTTAATAATCCTCATCATTAATTTAATAATGCTTATTAAATATTTGGTATTGGTACCATTATAATAAGGTATCAATACCCAGCAACCCGTAATTATTCCTAAAACAAATTATAGGTTTCCAAACTTTATTAAATGAATTCTAAATTTACATTCATCTATCAACACTCTTTCTTTTATTTCATGTATTTACTTATCTATGAACATTCTACATTATATTATACTGTCACAACCTTACCACTTTTGTATCAACATATTTAAACATAACATAAATAAGTATAGTCTCAACATAACAGAACATCAACACGCACATTATAATAATCACCAAAACCTGAAATGCATGCTACATTTCCTAGGAGTCCAAGGAAAAATAAGGTTTTACATAGATGTTTATTAGAACTTGATTTGTGACCTCTAAAATACAATCTAAAATCGATATATCTAATATAAATTCTTGTAAATACAATAATAAAAAGAACGAACTTACCTCAGTTTAGTGAGGTAGCCAGACATTATATTCATGGCATTTAAGATTACATGAAAACTTGAAGTAAAACCTTGCTTAAATACAAACGTATACTTACAAACATGCTAAAATATATTTGTACATAAATTTGATAGGTTTGACTTTTGGTTAAGCTAGGGGAAATGAGCGGCGAGGATGGAAAGCTGAAAATTAAGAAAGGGCGCCTGTTTATTTGATGGGATGGAAGCTAAAAAGGAAAAAAGGAATCACTATAGGGATGTAAAATTGGGTAATCGTTTAGGTTTCAGTCGGATTCTGTCAGGTCGGGTAAAATCGGATACAAGTTAAGTCAGGTAAATTTGATGCTTCGACTCGGATCAGGTCGGGTCCATGTCATTCTCAGGTTGATTTGACACCAGGTACAGTTCAGGTTTAGATCAGGTTACTTTTAGTTCGGATTGATGTCAGTTCAGGTCCGGAGCAGTTAAAAAGCAGGTTAATTCAGGTTCGGATGGACTTCAGGCGAATCTCGTTCAGATCGAGTCACATCATTGGCAGATAAAATTCAGGTCGGATCTCTATCAGATATGGATTGAGTTAAAATCGGGTTAATTTTTATTTATGGATTAATTATTTTTGTCTTTCACGAACGTTGAATTGCAATTTGTAATTGTATATGATTTAGAGTAAATTACTAAGAATATAAATAATCATGGTTCAATTTTATGAAAAATACAAATTTAAGAATTAAATTAAACAATTATGAAATTACAAATTAAAATTTAAATAAATTAAACAACATGTATTGATGAGGGATCAAATCGAAATAATTTTAAATTGTGAGGTTTAAATTAATACAATAAAGTACTAAATTATACCATTTAAAAAGTTATGGGTCAATTAAAAAATATAAATAAGTAATAAGTATGGGTCAATTTCAGATGCAAATATAATTTTAAGGACTAAATTGAATAAATATGAAATTACAAATTAAAATTTAAATAAATTAAACAACACACATTGATGAGGGATAAAATCGAAATAATTTTAAATTGTGAGGTTTAAATTAATACAGAAAAGTACTAAATTATACCATTTAAAAAGTTATGGGCCAATTAAAAAATATAAATAAGTAATAAGTATGGGTTTTCAGATGCAAATATAATTTTAAGGACTAAATTGAACAAATATGAAATCACAAATTAAAATTTAAATAAATTAAATAACACACATTGATGAGGGATCAAATCGAAATAATTTTAAATTGTGAGGTTTAAATTAATACAAAAAAGTACTAAATTATACCCATTTAAAAAGTTATGGGCCAATTAAAAAATAGAAATAAGTAATAAGTATGGGTCAATTTCAGTTGCAAATATAATTTTAAGGACTAAATTAAACAAATATGAAATTACAAATTAAAATTTAAATAAATTAAACAACAAAATGGGATTAAATCAAAACGATTGCAAAATGTGAAAAATATAATGTAAAATGGACTAAATTGCATTCATTTCAAAAGTTGAGAAAAATGAAACAACTATAATATATATATATATATATATATAATATAAACTATGTGGTTTATATATAAAGTATATGTATTATATATATAAACTATATAGTTTATATTTATATTATTATATACTATATATAAACTATATATTATATATATATTATGTATAAACTATATATACCATGTATAAACTATAATACTATATAATTTATATAGGAACTATTGAACTATATAGAAACTACATAATTTATTAATATAAATTACATAGTTAATATATAAATTATATATAAACTATACAATTTATATTTATATATTATGTATAATTATAAATAATAAATATTGTATAAATTATATAGTTTATTAATATAAACTATATAGTTTTTATATATATATAATATATGATTTACGGTTTAGGGTTTATGATTTAAGATTAATTTATGGAATTATATATAAATTATATAGTTTATAGATAGTAGTATTTAAACTATATATAAACAATATAAACTAAATTATACTATATGTAAACTATATATACAATATAGTTTACATATGAAGTATACGTATAAACTATATAAACTATGTAAACTATATAGTTTACATATGACCTATATATATAGTTTATTAGTGAACTATATAAACTATTTATATAGTATATACTATATATATAAATTATAGTTTATATTTATATACTATATATATTTATATACTGTTTATATAAACTATAAAAAGTATATAGTTTATAAAATATAATTTATATTAATATAATATATATATATATGTATGTATATAAACTATATATGTATAAACTATATAAAATATATAGTTTATAAATTATAATTTATTTATAGTATATATGTATCTAACTAATATAAGTAATTTATAGATATATATTATATATATATATATATATATATATATATATATATATATATAATATATATATAGAGATAGAGAGAGAGAGAGAGAGAGAGAGAGAGAGAGTTTATAGAAACACTATGCATAAACTATATAAAGTATAGTTATAAAAACCCTAAACCCTAAACAATATGCATAAACAATAGTTAATATATGTAACCTATAGTATATGTATACATGTAAACTATATATGTAACTTATAGTACATGTATGTATAAACTATGTATAATATATATAAACTATATATATATAACCTATAATATATGTATATATACAATCTATTTATATGCTATATAAACTATATATGTAACTGTAACACCCATAACACGTATAATTATACCTATACAGATTATAGATGTCACCCGAATTTCTAAAACCATTTCTCAATTCAAAAGCGATTTAAAATTTATTTTCTTAAAATGGTAACTGATATTATAAAAATATCAGATCATATGAATTATGTTTCTTTATACCCAATTTAATTCAAAAGAGTTTTTTTATGAATAGTACCATGAACAGTGAGGGTATCGGTACCCCTATAGCATTCTGGAAAATTTTTAAAACTTTTAAAAACTTAACCTTTCTCCACTATAAAGTTACCATTTTATTTCCAAATTTGTTCAAAAAAACAAATCGAACATTATTAATTACATGCCACTATCTAATTCAAATTCCATCATAGGATTTCTTACTGATGTTGAAATATACTCCACGATGCTTGATGTCCCTTTGAACTCTTTATCTCACTACTGGCTTTTTACCTACACGTGAAAATCATCACAAGCTAAGTATATACTTAGTGAGGCAATTAAAACAATAAACAGTGCAATACAATTCATGCATGAATTTCAATGTCAAAATTCAAAATGCTATAAACCATTTATTCCATAAGCTCGTAAGCTTATTTACCAATATACCATGAACCATTTATTCAATAAGCTTGTAAGCTTATTTTATCAATATACTTACCAATTAATCCATAAGCTCGTAAGCTTATTTTACTAATATATTTACCATTTATTCCATAAGCTCGTAAGCTTATTTTCATGTTTACCATTTATTAACCAATAAACCATAACCCAAAGTATAACTGTATGAGGAACCCAATATAGGAGTCAAATATTGCATCGAAGTGCTGAGGTCGAGCTTTGCTCACCTAATAATGCACCGTAGTGCTGAGGTCGAGTTTTACCCACCTTGTACACCATAGTGTTTTGTATTGTGTATTCACTAGACACTTTGAGGCCTACACTATGTGCCTTCTCTAGACACTCTAGTGCTACCTAATATGCATCTACTAGACTCTATGACATGCCATTAATACCACTGATCCTCAATAACATACTTGGCCATATAGTCAATTTTATATAATCCATCAATGGCAAAGTATATCAATACCATTTAACATTGGGCAGTTCATACCCAAAATATCATTCATGATAAAAATCATATATGTTCATGATAACATCATATGCAACAATCAGTGATCAATGCATTTTATATTCAACCTTTGACATTTTTAGAATATGTCAAATATATGATAAATGACATAAATATCATGTCAACATAAACAAGGTCGACTTATCGCAAGTCTTCCTGATGATGTATAAAATATCCATGTATAATGGCATGCATGTATTGCACTCACCTTGACACTTTAAAATTTTCCAATTATTTGTGCCTCACTATGTTCCACAATAAACCCTTTTTATACTTGACTTGCTTCAATCACAAATAAATCACGATCTGTATAAATCACGATCTGTATAAATCACAAATTCATAATGATACATATGTTAGTATTATACTAACATAAACATTTCCCAAAATAACTCCATAATATACTTGAAACTCATTTTCTATCAAAATACTTAACTCTTAATAATTCCTTTTAACATTGGAACCAACTTTTCCAATTTACTCAAAATGGTCCTTAACCATTTTATCACTTAGATTCTTAATACCAAAAATTCCAGCATTGAAATTATTACCATTCAATTGCTTTTACAAAGGCTTAATTACATTTAAGTACCCCAACTATGTGAAGTTGTACTTAAATCACCAATCTTTTCAAACTTCCAAAATAGTAATAATTCATATCTGACACTCATTTCAATTCCAAAACAACATTTTCCAATGTAGTACATCAACTATTAAACAATTATACAACCATTCACAACTTTTCTAAAGTTACTGAATTGGTCCCCCAACTTTTCAAAAATTACAAAATAGTCCCCAAAATTTTGCAAGGCTTGTAGAATACTTTCTATATCATTTTCAGACATTCTATAATTTTCCATAATTTTTCTCACTCAAATACATCCTAACCAAATTCTTTTTCCTTAAAAACTATGTTTTCATGATTTTGCTCGATTTTGATTCGATTCAAGCATGAAATCAACTTCCAATCAATCTTATAATATCTTTAAAATCAAATCCCTAATCAACTCTAATCAGAACACAAAGTTCTACAATTTCCTCTTTTGACCGAATTTTAAAGAATTATTTATAGGAAGATTGAACATGTTATAACCATGAATCAAGCTTGAAAATAAATATACAACCTCAAAAACATCAAGATTCATCATCAAATTCATGAACCCTTTCATGAACATAAACCCTTAGATTTGGGATCTTTGAAATCTAGCAATATTAGAAAGAAATATTGGTACCAAATGATTGCGTTTTTCACGTAGATCACTTTCCTATTTCACAACATAACTCCAATTCCAAGGGAATTGGCTCAAAATTTGAAAATAAAATATTTTCTTACCTTGGAAGCTATCCCACGTCCAATTTGCTGAAATGAACAAATATCCTTGATAATTCTTCATCTTTCTTTATTATATAATGAATTTAAAATTCATTAAATGATAAATTACCAATTTACCCTTAATATAACTTCATAATTACCATAAAACCAAGATACTTATCCTTATCATCTTCCAAATCAGATAAATATAAGCCTTATCATCTTTCAATTGTCAAAGATGAACAAAATAGTTTTTCACTTTACCGTTTTGCCCTTGCAATTTCCAAAAATTACAATTCAGTCACTTTAATCCAACAATTCAAATTAAACCATTAAATATTATTTTCCAACATTTTAAAAATGTGAAAATAATATTTTTATTTCCTTATTTTCGTGACCTATTTGTAATTTTTCCAAAATTACATTTTTGTACCTAAACTTTACCAAATTTATAATTTGGTCACTAAATAAATCCATTTATGGAATAAAATTATTTTTGGAAAAATCACCACTTAATTCCTTAAATATTTTTCCAAGTTTTATACTTTGACCATCAAACTTTCAAAATTTTCATTTTAGTCATTATCTAAATTTTTGGAGTATTACAATTCTCCTCTCCTTAAGAAAATTCGTCCTCGAATTTTAAAACTTTTTATGAAAAAATTAACTCTCTTTTTATAAGGATTGCACTTTTCATTGTAAATTTGTAACCCTAATTTAGGGTTGTACAGACTGGTAAGACGTGCCCTTGCCTTATGTGAAAACCTCTTCTGGTCTTGCCAACTTCTTGAATTCCGATTTTTCCTCCTTAATTTGAAAATTTTGTGAAGATCATGCAAATCATTAGATTTGGAAGCTATTTAATCCAAATCTTCAACTTGATATGAAAATATCTGCACAATTTCATATCATCCTCTCTTTCCCAAGTAAGGTCTTTGACATTATGATTTTGCTAAATCACTTTGACTATAGGAATCATCTTGTTACGCAGTTCCTTGATTTCTCAAGCTAATATCCAAACCGATTCTTCTTCATAAGTCAAATCTGATCAGATCTAAATTTCCTCTGATGTAAAGACATGTGAAGGATCTAATCGATACTTTAAAAACATCAACAAATGAAAAATATTGTGTACTTTGTCCAACTCTGGATTGCAATTACATCCAGAGTTAATGCTAACTGATAAGCCATCAGTCTAATTCTTTTTAATATCTCATAAGGTCCAATAAATATTAGACTTATTTTTCCTTTGCGTTTTGAGTGCAAAATCTTTTTCCAAGGTGATATCTTAAGAATAACTTTATCATCTTCATGAAATTCAATCTCTTTTCGCTTCAAGTCTATATAAGACTTCTGTCGATCAAATGACATCTTGAGATTATCTTTACTTTATCCTCAACCTCTTTCAATAAATCTAGGCCAACAAGATTTTGATATTTTAACTTGAACCAATTTAATGATGTTTGACATTTTCTCCCATATAAAGTTTCATACTCAGCCATCTTGTTACTCAATTAATAACTGTTCTTGTAGGAAAATTCTACTAAAATTAAATACTTTTCTTTTCCCATGATTCCTTGGAACCAATCACACATGCACTCAGCATATCTTCTAATATCTGAATAGTACTTTCTGACTTACTATCCGTTTATGGATGAAAAGTCGTACTGAAATTCAATCAAGTACCCAAAACTTTATGCAAAGATTTCCAAAATCTTAAAGTGAACTTTGGATCCCTGTCTGATATAATGGATACTGGCATTCCATGTAATCGAACTATCTCCTTGATATACAACTCTATATATTTATCCAATGCATAGTCCATTCACATCGTAATGAAATGTGCCGATTTAATTAACCGGTCACTATCATCCAAATGAAATCCTTTTTATTTAATGTCAAAGGTAACCCTAAAACAAAATCCATAGTGACTCTTTACTATTTCCACTCTGGAATAAAAATCATTTGCAACAATTCCAAGAGCACTTGCTTCTCAGGTTTTACTTGTTGACATATCAAACATGTAGCAACAAACTTAGTAATGTTTCTTTTCATACCTGGCCACCAAAATGACTCTTTACATCCTGATACATTTTGTTTCCACCTGGATGCATAGTCAGTGGACTATAATGTGCCTCAGAAAGAATATATTTCTTCAACTCATCATCATGAGGAATACAAATTCTTCCTCGGTAATACAAACATTCATCATACTTGACTTCAAAGTCTTTAGTCTTGTATTTTTTTAAAAGTGAAATATTTTTTAAGCATCTCTCATTTTTTTTTCTTTTTTTTTTCTATTTTCTTCTTCTTTTTTTTTTTTGTTCTTTCTATTTTCCTCTTCTTCTTCTTCTTTTTGTTCTTTTTATTTTTATTTTTAGCTCTCATGCCATCTACAAAGATAACATGACCAAGAAAAACAACTTATGACAGCCAAAATTCACACTTTGATAGTTTGGCATATAACTTTTTACCCTTAAGTATCTCGAGCACAATACAAAGATGAACATCATGTTCTATCTTTGTATTAAAGTATACCAGAATGTCATCAATACAAACCACCTCAAACTGATCCAAGTAAGGTTGAAATACCCAATTCATCAAATCCATGAATGCTGCTAGAGCATTTATCAACCCAAACGGCATTACTACGAACTCGTAGTGTCCATACCGTGTTCTGAAAACTATCTTTGAAACATCTTCCTTAAGCTAATCAAATAAGTGATCAATCCTCGAAAGATGATACTTGTTCTTGATAGTTACTTTGTTTAGCTATCATAATCTATGCATAATCTCATAGATCCATTTTTTTATAAACAACACCAGTTCACCCCAAGGTGAAATACTCGGTCTAAAGAATCCTTAATTTAGCAGCTCTTGCAATTGGTTCTTTATTCTCTTGACTCAATTGCAATTGGTTCTTTATTCTCTTGACTCAATTGCAACCGTTCGATATGAACCCATAGATACAAGATTAATGCCTTGATAACCATTAATATTGAATTCCACTTCTCTTGATCTGGAGGTAACCCAAATAATAAATCTACAAGACATATGGAAATTCCCGTGTTATGGAAATATCATATGATCTTACTTCAGATACTTTAGTATCTATCACTTTAGCTACAAAAGCTATGCATCCTTTTTACATCATCTTAATCGCAATTATTAATTGCAACCATTGCTGATATCACTTATTGATGATTTCACTTTTTCATCAATCCTTTAATTTTTTTTAATTTCTCCGTATTTTTTCTAAATTAATCGCTTCTTGCGACCATTAGCCCAACCTTAATGCAAAGACAACCAACTCATGATTAAAATGATCTAAAACTCATTACAAATAATCCCATAAGATTTACCGGTAACATAAGCTCCTGAATCTTTATCGGACATTTACTATTTGTCCGTCTAACACTTGTATCATGACCCATAGGTCTTCCACCATAATAACACTTTTTATCAAATTGAATTGAATATTTCTACTTTGGAATTCCTTATTTCATTCTTAAGGAAATTTGTATAACTTTTCCAGATCCAAAAATAATATTTTCGAACAATTGATACATTTTCAATCTCAAATGAAAGTCTCAATGTTCACATCGTTCAATAAGACAACTTGATAAATTTGTAGCAATAACTTCTTAGCAGTTAATGCTAAAATCACACTAGTAAACAAATTTACTCCCTTTTCTTATCATTACGAACTTGACACTTTTCAAGTTCTTGAGAATCCATCTAAATCTAAACAATAATTCATTTTAGCATGGAATGGTTACACAATCCATTTTCTCATATTTACCTTCACAAGGAAACTCTATCCAATTTTTATGGACTTGATATATATTCTCAATCCAACTAAGAATCATTTAATTCACTAATAACTCAACTTTCTGTAAACTTTTAGTGGAAATCATATTTACCGCTTACTCAATTTCTCTTACTCAAATCAACAATTATTTAAACAATTTGATGCTTAGCTTAAATATTTCCCACTTATTTAAGCTTACTTGGAGAAACCTCAGAATCATCACTAGATTCAGAAATCTCATCTATATCCTCATCCGATTCGACTTTTCTTATAAGTCATTTAAACTTTTTAATCAATTCTTCCAATTCATAAACTTTGTTAAAAGCTGGGTCATTTCTTCCACAAAATGGAGAAAATCCCTTACAACATCCACCCTCTAAGGTGTTTTACATAAGTCATGTCGGGCCCCTTTGGGTCGATTTCAATATCGACCTTCTTTTCAACGTTATCAACTTTCTTACCTTCGTATTTAATTTCCGACATCTTAACATAGTCAAAACCATCATACATTAGTAAAGAGTAACTTTACTCCCTATAAGCATCATCACAGTATATATACAACTATCAGTAACTTTTGACATCCTAGTGGCATGTATGCACTTTTTAACTCAAAATAAACTCGGTTTAGTCCTAGAATCGGCTAAACCTGTAGCTCTGATGCCAATAAATGTAACACCCATAACGCGTATAATTATACATATACAAATTATAGATGTCACTTGAATTTCTAAAACCATTTTTCAATTCAAAAGCGATTTAAAATTTATTTTCTTAAAATGATAACTGATATTATAAAAATATCAGATCATATGAATTATGTTTCTTTATAACTAATTTAATTCAAAAGAGTTTTTTTTATGAATAGTACTATGAACAGTGAACAATGAGGGTATCAGTACCCCTATAGCATTTTGGAAAATTTTTAAACATGGGTACTGTTCATTACTATTCACAGCTACAGTAAATTCAACAAAATATAATTAAAACTCATTAAAACTTAACTTTTCTCCACTATAAAGTTACTATTTTATTTCCGAATTTCTAAAACCATTTCTCAATTCAAAAGTGATTTAAAATTTATTTTCTTAAAATGGTAACTGATATTATAAAAATATCAGATCATATGAATTATGTTTATTTATAACCAATTTAATTAAAAAGAGTTTTTTTATGAATAGTCCCGTGAACAGTGAACAGTGAACAATGAGGGTATCGCTACCCCTATAGCATTTTGGGAAATTTTTAAACATAGGTATTGTTCATTATTATTCACTGCTACAGTAATTTCAGCAAAATATAATTAAAACTCATAAAAACCTAACATTTATCCACTATAAAGTTACCATTTTATTTTCAAATTTGTTCAATAAAACAAATCGAACATTATTAATTACATGCCACTATCTAATTCAAATTATATCATAGGATGTCTTACTGATATTGAAATATACTCCACGATGCTTGATGTCCCTTTGAACTCTTTATTTCACTACTAGCTTTTTACCTACGCGTGAAAATCATCACACGCTAAGTATATACTTAGAAAAACAATTAAAACAATAAACAGTGCAATACAATTCAAGCATGAATTTCAATGTCAAAATTCAAAATGCTATAAACCATTTATTTTATAAGCTCGTAAGCTTATTTACCAATATACCATAAACCATTTATTTAATATGCTCGTAAGCTTATTTACCAATATACTTACCATTTAATCCATAAGCTCGTAAGCTTATTTTACTAATATACTTGCCATTTATTCCATAAGCTCCTAAACTTATTTTCATGTTTACCATTTATTAACCAATAAACCATAACCCAAAGTATAACCGTATGAGGAACCCAGTATAGGAGTCAAATATTGCACCGAAGTGCTGAGGTCGAGCTTTGCTCACCTAATAATGCATCGTAGTATTGAGGTTGGGTTTTACCCACCTTGCACACCATAGTGTTTTGTATTGTGTATTCACTAGATACTTTGAGGCCTGCACTATGTGCCTTCTCTAGGCACTCTAGTGCTACCTAATATGCAGCTGCTAGACTCTATGGCATGCCATTAATACCACTGATCCTAAATAACATACTTGGGCATATAGTCAATTTTATATGATCCATCCATGGCAAAGTATATCAATACCATTTAACATTGGGCAGTTCATACCCAAAATATCATTCATGATAAAAATCATATATGTTCATGATAACATCATATGCAACAATCAGTGATCAATGCATTTTATATTCAACCTTTGACATTTTTAGAATATGTCAAATATATGATAAATGACATAAATATCATGTCAACATAAACAAGGTCGACTTATCGCAAGTCTTCCTAATTATGCATAAAACATCCATGTATAATGTCATGCATGTATTGCACTCACCTTGACACTTTAAAATTTTCCAATTATTTGTGCCTCACTATGTTCCACAATAAACCCTTTTTATAATTGACTTGCTTCAATCACAAATAAATCACGATCTTTATAAATCACAAATTCATAATGATACATATGCTAGTATTATACTAACATAAACATATCCCAAAATAACTCCATAATATACTTGAAACTCATTTTCTATCAAAATACTTAACTCTTAATAATTCCTTTTAACATTGGAACCAACTTTTCCAATTTACTCAAAATGGTCCTTAACCATTTTATCACTTAGATTCTTAATACCAAAAATTCCAGCATTGAAATTATTACCATTCAATTGCTTTTACAAAGGCTTAATTACATTTAAGTACCCCAACTATGTGAAGTTGTACTTAAATCACCAATCTTTTCAAACTTCCAAAATAGTAATAATTCACATCTAACACTCATTTCAATTTCAAAACAACATTTTCCAGTGTAGTACATCAACTATTAAACAATTATACAACCATTCACAACTTTCCAAATTTGTCGAATTGGTCCTCTAACTTTTTAAAAATTATAAAATGGTCCCAAATTTTTCCAAGGCTTGTAGAATACTTTCTACATCATTTCAGACCTTATATAATTTTCCATAATTTTTCCCAGTCAAATACATCCTAACCAAATTCTTTTTCCTTAAAAACTATGTTTTCATGATTTTGCTCGATTTTGATTCGATTCAAGCATGAAATCAACTTTCAATCAACCTTATAATATCTTTAAAATAAAATCCCTAATCAACTCTCATCATAACACAAAGTTCTACAATTTCCTCTTTTGACCAAATTTTAAAGAATTATTTATAGGAAGATTGAACATGTTATAACCATGAATCAAGCTTGAAAATGAATATACAACCTCAAAAACATCAAGATTCATCATCAATTTCATGAACCCTTTCATGAACATAAACCCTTAGATTTGGGATCTTTGAAATCCAGCAATATTAGAAAGAAATATTGGTACCGAATGATAGCGTTTTTCGTGTAGATCAATTTCCTATTTCACTGCATAACTCCAATTCCAAATGAATTGGCTCAAAAATTGAAAATAAAATATTTTCTTACCTTGGAAGCTATCCCACGTCCAAGCTGCTGAAATGAAGAAATATCCTTGATAATTCTTCATCTTTCTTTATCATATAATGAATTTAAAATTCATTAAATGATAAATTATCAATTTACCCTTAATATAACTTCATAATTACCATAAAACCAAGATACTTATCCTTATCATCTTCCAAATCAGATAAATATCAGCCTTATCATCTTTCAATAGTCAAAGATGAACAAAATAGTTTTTCACTTTACCGTTTTGCCCTTGTAATTTTCAAAAATTACAATTCAGTCACTTTAATCAACAGTTCAAATTAAACCATTAAATATTATTTTCCAACATTTTAAAAATGTGAAAATAATATTTTTATTTCCTTATTTTTCGTGACATATTTGTAATTTTTCCAAAATTACATTTTGGTACCTAACGTTTTCAATGTTTATACTTTGGTCACCAAGCTTTACCAAATTTATAATTTGGTCACTAAATAAATCCATTTATGGAATAAAATTATTCTTGGAAAAATCACCACTTAATTCCTTAAATATGTTTCCAAGTTTTATACTTTGACCATCAAACTTTCAAAATTTTCATGTTGGTCATTATCTAAATTTTTTGGGTGTTACAATAACCTATAGTTTATAAACAATTACTCGTATTAGTGTACTATATAATTTATACTTTATAACCTATAGTCTATAATTTATAAACTATAGTTTATATTAATGTACTATATAGTTTATATTAATGTTAATTATCTTAACTATAATTTATATTAATATAGTATATAGTTTATAAACTATACTATATAATTTATAACATATAGTTTATATTAATATTAATATTAATTTTATAGGCTATATTTTATAATAATATAAATATTAATTATATTTATATTAATTATATTTATATTAATTATAATATATAATTATTTTAATATTAATTATAAATAGTTTATTAATATAAATTTTATAGGAACATGCACCAAAAGTAGCCATTTTCTCCCGCCTCTTCCCGGCCAAACCCTCCCTCCTTTATTCTTGGTCTCTCTTCCGCTCAGCATCCAAAATATCTTCCTTTTCTCTTTTTTCCCCTCTTTCATTGTTGTTTTCGTTTGTCGAACCCTTTGTGTTCTCCTTATCTCTTTGTTAAATTTGGGTTTAGTTTTCCCCTTAATTCATCGTGAAGTTCTAAGACGATACTCGTTTGGTTGTGGCTCCAAGTCATTTTTTACTAAGTTATTTTAGGGCCTTTGTTTTTCTTCAGTGTTTAATTTATTTCGAGGTTAGTTTTTAGTACCCATCTATATCTGAAAAGCTCTTTTTTTCTCGTTAGATTCACAATTACTCTTTAGATTGTTTATTAGATTTTTTTGTGCTTGACTTGCATGAGTTTATGAAGAACTGTGTGTGCAATACTGTGTTTCGGGGCATCCTTTTTTTCCTTTAAGTCGGAAGATGAGAGAACTCCTGTTCACCACATTGTTGAAGAGACATTTCCTCTTCTTCTCAATATATTTAATAAGCTTGTGCTTGTCGACAAGCCATCCCTAGAAGTAGCATATCTTATCAAGCTTATATGCAAAATTTTCTGGTCATCCATATATGTAAGTTTGTATTTTGCTAGTTTTATAGTGCATCTTCATTGTTTTTATTACCCGATCTTTGAATGGGGTGGTAAAGGAGCTTAATATTTTCCATTTTTTATATTACTTTATTTTTTTGGACATACTTATTTAATGAATTTGTTTTTATTTGAGATTGTGCCTATTACTGTTTGTAAAAAGTGTTTTTCATGGAGATTTGATGATCTTATATTGTGCTATTGTTATGAACTCTTGATCTCCTTATGTATTACCAATAAAATAAGAGAAAATAACTTGAGTGACCGAAAATGCCTTATAATATACGATTTTGACCAACTTTTTTTGGATTTGCAAAAATAACCAACGAATTCACAACTCAATTTCGAATTCGCAACATGAAAGCCAATTTCACAACACAGTTTCCGAATTCGTAACATAGAATTTGGAATTCGCACACAGAAGTCGAATTCGCAACTCGAATTTCTTTTTCGTAACTCGATTTTTAAATTCGCAACACGAGTTTCATTTTCGTAACTCAATTTTCTAATTCGCAAAGTGAGTTTCAATTTCGCAACTCGATTTTCAAATTCACAACGCAAATTTAAATTTTGTAAATCAGCTTTTAATTTTGCAACACAAATGTTTTGGTTATATACTCATCGTAACTTATAAGCTAAACCCTAAATCATAACTCAATCTCATCTCCATCTCTCACTCTCTCCGACGACATCCGTCCCCATCTCCGGTGACCCCCTCCATCTTCATCTCTCACGGCCACCCTCTTACAACCATTCACGACCATAAATGGAAAATCAACCACCGAGGGTTAGTTTTCTTAATTTTTATTTTGAAAATTTTCTATTATTATTAGATAATTAATTATTTTCATATTTAAATTGATGTTAAATTTACTCATAATTTAAATTCAATATAATATTTTACATATAATATAGATAGATTAACCATTTCACTTAGATTGCCTAGTAATTTCACTCGGTTGCTGTCAATACTGCTAAACAATTGTTTAGTCTTTAACCCTGTGAAGTTAGTATTTGGTAAATAGGCTTACATTATGCCATCGCCCTTTGGTTTTTGGTTGAAGAAATGCACTTCATTCAAGCTTCAATTTGTAGAAGAAGAGTAGTTTATTTCAAGAAACATAAATTCGCAACTCGAAAATCGCAACTCGAAAATGAAATTCGCAACACGAAAATCGCAACTCGAATTTCGAGTTGCAAATTTCATTTTCGAGTTGCGATTTTCGTGTTGCGAATTTAAGTTTCAAATTGCGAATTCGATTTTCGAGTTGCAAAATTGATTTTCTTGAAATAAATTTTCAACGCTTAAGCACTTCTTCTACACACAACACTTATGCTGAGAGACCTTGAACCTGCACTAAACCTATATGTTGTCCTTTTTTTATACTTATGCTTACTTCTAGAATGTTATCTGATGCATTTTGTGAACTATGATAAAATAATGACTTGAGTGAATACTGGGCTAGTTTGAAAGATTAATATCATATTTGGTTTAATAATATTAAGATTAGATAAGATAATCTATATTTTCCCTATTTAATATCATGTATGTTTATTGTGTATAATTTGTAGTTTTTGGTATATTATTAGTATATCTAACTTAGTATTTTTATTATTTTTGTTAGGAATTTTTTTGGTTGCATTGACTTTAAGGAATAAATTAAGCCTAGCCACTACAATTGCGTCGACACTTACACCTGTCCAAAGAAATTTGTTTGAGAATACTTGTTTCGGGCCATGACTGAAAGTACAACATCCAAGTGGAGATGCTTTGTTGACTCATTTGTTTCTACAGACCATGACTAACGATCTACCCGAGGGGATACCACGTGGAGATGAGGAGATATGGTTTCATTTTCCACCGGGGGCGGGAGGAGTTTTGCTTGGTCACTAGTCTACGTTTCGGATGACACGATGAATTAGGTCCATACACTAGTCATATCGCCACCCCATCATTGTTATTTCGGGTTTTTCCTGACCTGGTAAAGGTGATGGCCACTTTACACGTCGACGATTTGTGCAGATTACTTCTTAAAGATGATTTTACTCAGATGTATGACCTTGATGTTGTCCGAGTATACATTTTGCTACTTTTGTATGTCGGTTTTTTAGCAAAACAGGGCAGGCAACCTATTTGTAAGGATTTAGTATTATTGGTAGATGACTTAGATGAATGGAACATGTTTCTGTGGGGTTCATATATATGGAAAGCCACTTGGAAAAATTGTCGTCTGCCTTTGAGGACCGTCTAATTTGCATGGGCATGGTTCCAAATACACTTTGGTAGGCTTTATTTGGGCCTTTAAGGTAAGAAATATAAAATGTTTCCAAAATTAATTATTTAACAATTACTAAAATTAATGTTTGTGTATTACACTGTAGATTTGGATATTTGAGGCACTTCCCAGCATATGACGATCGATGATGTAAGTAAACACAAATACTACCATATATAAATAATTTATTACTAGTAGACGTTTGAATTTATTTGGGCTTTTATATTGTTAGGAGGCAAACTATCTATTACAGACATTGATACCCACAGAGGCTGAGGTTGCCACTGATTGGTAGGGATAGCAAAAAAACCCGAACCCGACGGGGAAAATTGAAAACCGAATTAAACGGGGACGAGGAAAAACTGTTTATGCTAAACGGGGACGGGTTTGGTAATCCCCGCCACGATTACCAGATTACTCGGCCCGATACCCGGCCCGATACCCGACCCGATAAATATTAAAAATAATTATTATATATATTTCTATATAATATTAATAAATTTAATTTAAATTAAAAAAATATATATATATATATATATATATATATATATATACCCGGCCCGATACCCGACCCGATACCCGTTTAAATAATTATTTATGCTAAACAGGGATACCCGTTTCCCCGCGGTTTTCCTCGATTACCTGATGGGGATCCTTGTTTAAATCCTGCGGTTTTTTAAGTGGGGACGGGTATGGGTTTTTTAATCGGGGACGGGGATAGGGGGACCAATACCCAGCCCGAACCCGGCCCGTTGCCATCCCTACTGATTGGTGGCAAGCTAGTAGACCTTTTTTTTATGGGACAGATGATGAGCACCCCCCACTTTTTCATCGAGTCGATTCTCCACTTCGACATGGAGATCTATCACCTCATCGAGTCGATTCTCCACTTCGACACCGAGATCCATCACCTTATCAAGCTGATTCTACACCTCGACACCAAGATCCATCACCTATTCCATCACATCATCGAGCATCTTCTCCACCATCACCTCATGTTAGGCGACTAAAAAAGATGCCACGATATTTATCTCCCCGTTTTCCACCTCCACGGGATGAGTTAGGTGCTTTACGTGATGAGGTCGGTGCTTTACGTGATGATAATGGTGCTTTATATGATGAGGTAGGTGCTTTATGTGGTGAGGTAGCTACTTTACGTGATGACAATGGTTCTTTACGTGATGAGGTAGGTGCTCTACATGAGATTGTTTCATCGTTGCAGAATGAGGTGTGTATTCTACGCGATGAGGTATCCTACACCTCGACATTATTTATTTATTTAATGATTTATGTATTAATTTATTTTTAGAGGCCCGATGATAATATATTACATGATGACCACTATAATTCCGAGCCAGACTAGCCATCTGCCTTTAGATATATGTATACTATTTTTCTTGCACGACAGGGTTCACGCATCAGACGTCGTGGACCTGCCATTACGTCTCTTTTCACCCCAATAGTTCCAAGACTGCATAAGAAGAAGCCTTATCCACCTACCATTATTCAAGGTCCATCTCCCATTGTTCAGGATTCACCTCTCATCGTTCAAGAGGCCCCTCCCATCGTTCAGGATCCATCTCCCATTATTCAGGATCCATCTCCCATCGTTTAGGATCCACCCCGCATCGTTCATGATCCACATTCCATACTATGTAGATATATTGGTAAACCCCCTCTTGTGCCCGATATACTGGATCCGATATGGCTTTCGTATATATGCACACTACCGGACACAATTGAGGATAATACCATTTTGGTACCATTCCTCAGCACGAGATATGCACACTACCGGACACAGTTGAGGATAATACCGTTTGGGCTAAGACCACAGTTGATTTTTATCTACATGAACGGAGCAAGGGGTGCTTCACCGATATATGCAAAATCGACCATACACATTTGTTTCTTAAGCGGTCTTGGTGGGGTGTTTTATTAGGGGTTGAAGATAATGGCTATTTCGAATGGGGATACATATTATATTCTTTTTATATTGATTTTGATTATTTTTTTAATTTATTAAATTCACTAATATATGTATTTTTTTTTATAAAACAATATATTGATGCATGGGTAACACTACTTCTGATTTTAAGGAAATTGAAGAAACTCAAAAAGACGCGATGGACTATTATGCCTTCATCTTTTCACTCAACTCACTTACAGGATCAGAGAGACGCTTCATATGCGTTAGGTAATGGCAAAGCTATCCTTTATCCTGAGTGGTGGGAGGTCGATAAGGTTAGTATTTAGTTTTGCATATTTAAAGGTGTTCATCAAATTTATTTGATGTGCGCAGTTGAAGTATTATTTATTTAATATTGCAGGTGTTTATCCCTGTTATGGAACATCGTCATTGGTTTCTCGTCGAGCTTCAGCTCCCATCACTGAAGATGATAGTATATGACAGCTGTTTGAATTACGTACCATTGTCTGCTTTGAAAGATATTATTTGTAGGGGATGGATTGATCTTCTGTCTAAATACTTGGATGTGATTGCTTATTGGACTAATTCAGGAAATGAGAAGTCGAATAAGTTAAAAGTTGCAATGATGAGAGATGAGAGACGAGACAACGCCACAATAAACGTCAATAGCCAAAGGGGATTGTGGTCCATTTGTATGCATGTGCTTGGAACGTATGACGAGAGGAGGCAAACAGTTTCTACCTCCGACAGATAGAGATAGAGGTGCAGTAGGGTTGTGGTTTCGGTATTTTATGGCTAGAGATATATATGCGAGATGTTGCCTACCTGCATCCATTGGTTGATATGCGACAATATGACCATGTGAGAATTTCCTTTTGCCTTAGTTCATTATTTTCATATCTGAATGTTTTGGGAATTTGTAACTAGACGTTATAGATTAACATTTCTAATTGTTTTGGGAATTTTTGCTTTATGCATGTTTGCCTAACATCGTATTATCAACTAAATAAATTATGTATATTTGCATTGTTTCTAAGTGGATGTTTCATGCACAGATATACCATTGATTCTGGGTGTTTGTGCTTCAATTATACCATTCTCGGATCATAATCACGTATTCTTGCGCTTGTGATGAACATCTCCATTTTCGGCAGCTTCCTGCTGGCATTGTAAATTTGATAACTTTTCTTCCGCTCTTACCGGTAAGATTCTGTTGATAACTCCTTTAACTACTCCTTTTTTAGATACAAGCCTTTTTGATCCCATAGTTGGGCTTGTCCTTACTCCACATTAACGTTCACTGTAAATTTCCATTCTATTCACTTTGCAAGGATAAGGAGAATAAAATGGGGACCATTGTCAAAGAGGATTAAGGTTGACCAGATAGGTCTACTACTAAGTATTATGTGAGAACTGAGCATAGCTTCACTTGATTGCTGATTTTTCAACTAGTTGAATATCCATCATCGAAACTAGTTGAATATGTATTCAAGGCTTATTTACTAGTAAAGTTTGTGTTTTGTTCATATATGTGGGTTTTGAAAATCAACCACTCATGAATATTGTCTGGGGCACATTCATACCAATGTCAAAGAAGATTAAGGTCGACCAGATAAGTCTACTACTAAGTATTATGGTGAGAACTGAGCATGACTTCACTTGATTGCTGATTTTTCAACTAGTTGAATATCCATCATCTAAACTAGTTGAATATCCATCATCTAAACTTGTTGAATATCCATCATCTAAACTAGTTGAATATGTATTCAAGGCTTTTTTACTAGTAAAGTTTGTGTTTTGTTCATATATGTGGGTATTGAAAATCAACCACTCATGAATATTGTCTGGGCACATACATACCAATGTGCTGTAAAGTGTAAATAATTTGAAAATTTATTTTTTTTGATTGATTTGTTTAATTGAATATGCATTATGTTGAAGGCAAACTATCAAAAGACCCATTGAAGGCAAACTATCCTTAAGAAAATCAAATTCGCAACTCGATATTAAAATTCACAACACGAAAATCGCAACTCGATATTAAAATTCGCAACTCGAAAATCGCAACTCGATATTAAAATTCGCAACTCGAAAATCGAATTCGCAAATCGAAAATGAAATTCACAACTCGAAATTGAGTTGCGAATTTCATTTTCAAGTTGCGAATTCGATTTTCGTGTTGCGAATTGCGAATTCAATTTTCCAGTTGCGAATTTTCATTAGGCAAATTTTCCTACTAATCATACTTGTTTAGTTATTACAAAACTAAAGTTCAAGTGTCTGGAGAAGTTCACAATAACCATCTTTTTTTTAGTTTCACATTCAAGGCAAACATCTTCAAAAAGATAACAGACAACAATCTTGATAAGTGATAACAACTGAACAGATCATAGCAATGGTCAAACTCAAGTTAAGTAATATATATAGAAAGAATCAAGTGATGTCAGGAGTACATCTTAATAATGCATGCCTAACTGCAAAAATGTATGCATCCACACATAAAATACACATAAAGCTATTTCTCTAATGTTCATATGACTATAGCTATAAAATACAGACAACAACTAGGATCATATTAGTGCTATTAATATAGTAATATAAGCTTACTTTATACAAAGTTACCATTGTCACGTTCTTGTTTATTCTATTAGTACTAATATATAATAAGTGTTATACAATAATGAATACATAATACAACGTTTGCATATAAAAATCACCTAAGTTAATAGTCCCAAAAGGTAAAGGCGATTGTGATTGCGATTTTGATTTCCCTTTACTTGGGACCATATGAGCTTTGGATTTTGATGAAGATCCATATTTTGGTGGAGGAAAAGATGATTATGATGGCACTAGTGATCCACAGGTCAACCTTGTATGACCACTTTCCTTGCACCGACTGCATGTCAATATCTTCTTCTCTTCACCCTTAGAAGGTATACGATCATGATTTTTTGGTCGGCCAGGTAGCCTTCTATCCATGACTGGTGGCAAAATTGTTTGTAAGTTATATGGTATATCCCAATCAAAAGGATGTAGAATAGGGTAGCCAATCTCGACATAAGTCTGTCGATATACTTCTGTAGTGTAGTAATCCATATCGTATGCGCTTGAATCATCTTGGTTTAGATGAAGAGCAACTTTTATAACATGGCCACATGGATAACCAGATGTTTATCATTTCATACAACTACACGTCTTTGCATTTAGATCGATAAGCCCATTTAAGTTATTATCCAAGACTTCAAACAAAGTGTTTGAACATGGTTCAACTCTCCATGACGTTGACTTCACAACACGTTTCGTTATCTTTTTTTCAGTCCATGGTGTAACACAACGTTCCAATGTTCCTGTAATTTTAAATAAATAATACTTAGTAAAATCTATTAAATATGATAAGTTACGAATTTAAAGAAATAATACATGCATGATTTCTTTTCTTATAGTATCACTGTTGAATAGAGGCTAAAAAAAACTCCATTAACATAGTAATGGGTAATTTTCAGAAATGACGACTTAGAGCGTTGATTAATTCTACACTATTAGACGTCATGAAACCATATATTGCTCCAAGTTGATGTACTCTTGACCATTTTTCAAACGCAACATCTTCTAGTGTTTGAGCACATTGAGGCAAAACACGTCTTAAACAATTTATATGCTTATTAAAATCCATTTCCCGATAAGCTTTTATAGCCTTCCAGTATGTCCATTTGTGATTTTTTATACCATCAGACCTTGATTTTAGATTTATGTACAAATGAATACCACAAAGTCCATGAAAAGCATTTGGGAAACACCTTCTAATAGCGTTATCAATTAAGTTTACCCTGTCGGATATGATTTTCAGATTGCTAATAAGACTTATGCAATCCCTAAGATGCCCCATAAACCATGTCCATGAATCAGAAGTTTCAGATTTGCCAACCCCGTAAGCTATTGGTAGTATCCCATTGTTAGCATCCATGGCTATTGCTAATAAGTTTGTTCCAAGGTATCGACCTTTCAAATGTCTCCGTCAACTATAATAACTGGGCACATGCAAGTAACAAACGAACGAATCTACAAAATAATATACACAGAAAATATAATCATTTAAATGTGAAATGCATGTAACTAAAAAAAATGAGTCAACAAAATTATATTGATTTACTAACCACAGCACCAATGGCGATAAACAGCAACTCAAAACATCCATCTCTATCTGTTTTGATATGAGTTACCGACCCAAGATTTTTCAGCTTTAAATTGTGACAATAAGCCGACAGTTGGGCAAACGATGCTTTTGGCGACCCCCTCAACAATTCCAAGGCATAATATTTGGCTCGCCAAGCTTGAGAATATGAGATACTAATCTTGAACCGAGCATTCATGTCAGTCATAATTTCATGATTTCATGACCTTGATATACCCTGCCATTCAAAAACATCAACTCAGCCAGAAAACCACCCAACACCTTTTTGTTTGCCTGTCTATGGTAAGGAAAAACTTGGGTTCTTGAACATGTATGTTTATCAATAAAATTCCTAACTTGAAATATTTCACAATCTTTTATCCTCTTTGCAATCATACGCTACGTACAATTTTTGTCAATCCTACACTTTGTTTCGAAATGATCTTTGCTTGATTTGTTAACTTTTAGTTGATAGCCAGCTTCCACACATTTCGTATACAAAGCTATCTTCAAGTCTTTCTTTGTATAAAAAAATCATCTTTCTTGATACGAATAACTTTTGTGTAACAATCAACTACTATCTTTACCAACTCTTCTTCCGGTATCAGAAGTAATTCTGACATATTCCAGTTATACTCTCGAGGCTCTTTCTTAACAACCTTTATATTACCATGAATTTTCTTTTTCTTTTCTTTGGGGACTTCTTCTTCTTCTTCTTCTTCAGGGTTATATGAATTACATAATGGATGTTCAACATGTTCATTCACAGCCGTAACTTCCTCCTTATTATCATCAACAATATCTTCCTCGGCAGCGGCTGTTTCATCATCAAAATCCGGGTATTGACCAATAACAAAATCATTATTGTAATAAGCAGGGTCTGTTTCTTCTTCTTTACTTTTACCCCAAAACTGATCTGAAACATCATCAAAATCTGAGTATTTACCAAGATCAAAGTCCGGGTATTGACCAAGATTAAATTTTGAATACTGACTAGTACTCACATTTTTATCTGTTGGCTCATCATCGTCTAACTGGTCAATATGAAAACCAAAATTTGGGTCTGTAAATTGATTGGGATTTGGATTAGGGAAAAGTTGTGGATTTTGAGATTGTGTTTGATATTGTGTTTGGTATTGGAAATGTGGTGAAACAAATTTTCTTGGTGATGAAATTGTGGTGGAACCATGAAATTTTGAGGCTGATAACAACGTTGTACATTGTGAACACCATAAACTGAGGCTGAAGAACTTAGTTGATTATTACCCATTACTAGCCCAACTTCACTACTTCTAAGTTCAACAACATACAATGTAACATCATCTTGAGAAACACTAATGTAAGCAATGAATCGTTCAACATCATCATTGTCGATTAACAAATAAACTTTATCATTTCTCTGATAAGATAGCCTAAATCCACTTAGAGGCTCTAAACTCAATTTCTTTGAAACACGTAACATTAGATTTTCATAAGTTAACTTTTTAATGATAGTTTTAGTTGAAGATTCATGGGTAAAGTCATATATTTTAAAACACCATTAACATTCTCTCATGACCCTCCATAACACAAATCTATCCAAACATGATCAACATTAGATGATTTCATTCTACAAATTGTAAATAAAGTAATTTACTAAACAAACGAGCTATAAACTAGATATGATCACTAACTTAGAGAAAAACATACCTTTATTAAGTTGATACTTGATAATTTGGGAGAGAAATCATTGAAAAATTATATAGAAATAAAATTATGTAAAAAAAATTAGAGATAGGGAAGGATGTCGTCGGATATGGGGACGGATGTCGCCGGAGAGAGTGAGAGATGGACTGACTGAGTTGTGATTTAGGGGTTTAGGTTATGAGTTATTGCCGCTGCTTAGTTTATATACCTAAAATATTTGTGTTGCGAAATTAAAAGATGTGTTGCAAAATTAAAATTCGCATTGCGAATTCAAAAATCGAGTTGCGAAAAAGAAATTACTGTTGCGAAATTGAAACTCGCGTTACAAATTAGAAAATCTTGTTGCGAAAAGGAAACTCGTGTTGCGAATTTAAAAATCAAGTTGCGAAAAAGAAATTTGTGTTGCGAAATTGTCAAATTCGAGTTGCGAATTCGACTTCTGTGTTACGAATTCCAAATTTTGTGTTACGAATTCCAAATTTCAGTTGCAAATTCAGAAACTGTGTTGCGAAATTGGAGTTCGTGTTGCGAATTCGAAACTGAGTTGCGAATTCGAAACTGAGTTGCGAATTCGTTGGTTATTTTTGCAAATCCAAAAAAAAGTTGGTTAAAATCGTATATTATAAGGCATTTTCGGTCACTCAAATTATTTTCTCATAAAATAATAGACAGTCTTTTCTTTTTAGTTCAGATGTGCAAACTTTTTCAATACATTACTAGCATAGTAGCATTTTAATTAATCCATATTAGTGAATTCTTATTAATTTTTGAGCTGCAGGAAAAATTGCTTGCCAAATATTTTGAGAATATTTGTATTATTTTTTCTGCTGCAATTTGTTCCTTGTGAGTTGGCTTTATTAGGTTTGTTTGATTCAGTTGCCATCTTTGGGCTGTTGTCTCAAATTTTCAGTTGGAGATTCCAAAGCAGTTACTTGATCCGAATGTGTTCGATGCTTGGATGATGCTTTTCTTAAATGTTCTGGAGAGGCTTGTACCTGTGGAAGGCCAACCTGTAGATCCTGAGCTTAGGAAATCATGGGGGTGGTGGAAGGTGAAAAATGGACAGTTTATATTTTAAATAGGCTATACACTCGGTATGTTTTAAAACTGAAACATGGCATCCTATTTTATTGCAATAATATTGATATGTTCCAACCTCTGAGCCTGTTATTCTCAAGCTTGTTATAAGTTTTAACTGAACAGTTTTTTAATAATTTGTAAGTAACTGGATGATTTTCTCATCTAAGATAGACGTTTAATTAGTGTAACTTGCCTGAGTCCATAGGTTGATTTCGTTAATTTCTTGAACTCGTTTCTTTAATTGGATTGGTAATCTTTTCAGATGATTGATTATGATTTGTTGAAAGACGGGTTCCACTTGAAGGGAAGAAATTTCAAAGCTAGTAATTTTAGTCACATTCAATGAAGTATTTGATATTTTTGCAATTGTTTATGTTTATTTGTTGTTTGGTCGTGTATGTTGACAGTTGAGTGGCTTTAAGGATGTCTAAGAGTGAAGATTCCGGTAGCCCTGGATGGAGTGCATCCTTTTTTATGCCGACAAAGGAGGATGTTGCTAGAGCAGTTGCTGCAGTAACAGCAACTGCGACTGTTGTTCATTCTCCTCAACCATCTGTTGTATATTCATTGAAAGATGAAAATACCGGTAGCAGATTTCAGAAGCTATAACCATCTGCTTGTCTAATTATCACTCAATATATATTTATTGCAAGGCCTAATATGAGGCCTGATAAACCTCTTTTATTTTACTTGTATATGTTCGTTATGTTTTAACTAGAAACCAAGAATCTCAAAAAACATTTTAATGACATTGTAATTTTACATGTGCAAGATCATAGATCTTTTAAGGAACCCTCAAGGTTGTTCGAGAGCATGGTTGTTGTTGGACTTCCTCCTAGTTGTGATGTTCAGGCTCTTCAAAGGCAATATGTCACCAGACAGTTTAAAGGTTATGGGAAGTTACGAAGTGCTCTAAGTTGTCAGAATAATTCTCTTGTCGAACCTTGCCTCGAACCCCAGGTGGGTGTTCTTCATAAACAAGTATTTTCTTAAAGGCCTCTCATGTTGAGGAGGGGGGATTGCAATGGATCATGTCTTTGGATATTGATTTTGTTATCTATCTCCAGGTCTTATTTGTTTATCCACCAGAAAAGTAGCTACTGATTAAATACAAAGATCTTCTTTCATTTTGCTTCCTTGGAGGTGTAGAGGTTGGCTAATTGTTCTCCTTCCATTTATTGTTTGCAGTGCATAGTAGTGTGAAATGTTCATGCTAAAAAGTGTTTTAACTCATGATGTCTTGTGAATGCTCAGTTGAGCAAGTTTGTCAATTTAATTTCTATTTCTTTTCCCTGTAAAATATATATTGCATTATAGATCCAAATTGAAGTTGTTTTTTCTAAAGTCTGTCTTTGCTATATCAGGTTCATGCCGTTGAGAGAACTCCTTCAATGAGTGAGCTGAATGAAATTCTTCTTTCACAGGTATTTTTATTAAAATGTGACGTTAATATATATTGCGTTCTCTTGTCCTAATTTGGAGTCCATGGGAAATTTCTACATCGAGTAGGGCTGTCAATAGGATCACAGGGTATTTTGACCACTGATTGTATGCTTTCTTAATGCATGATGCTTGCTGAATTGATTCTTGCTGAATTGATGCAATAATGTTTGCTGAATTGGTATATTGATGCTTGTCGGTTACTGTTGTCTATTACTCACTGATGCCTTGTAAATTATTGTTGTTGGTCTGACTTAAATCAATTTTTGAACCTTATAAATTCTTATCTAAATAGTTACTCAAGTGGAATTATGTTGGTGGCATTTTGACTTTTAAAGTTAGAAAGTTTCCCACAATTAAACATGTTGGCAGCATTTAGGTATAAAGGCTCGATGATGATATTTTTGGTAGTATAGTTAGGCTTTTAGCCTTAAAACCTTAGCTATAAGATCTGAGAGCATTTATTCCAACATAAATTTATTTTGTTTAGTTGATTTTATTGTAATTTTAGTGTTTCCAAGTGTAATAAAATTAACTTTATTTATAATTTTTTTGTTTTAGTATTAGTAATTGTTGAGTTAATCGATCGACGAATATGACCAAGAGGGGGGTGAATTGGCAATTAAAATATCAGTGTAAGCTTTTGTAGAAAATTAAATTTATTTGCACAGCGATTTAGAGTGGTTCGACTTTCTCAACCAAAGTCTGCGTCCACTACCTTAACTATCCACACTAAGGATTTTCCAAAAATTCACTAATTTGTCTTTCTTTTGAGGACAAAGAGTAACCTTACACATCCATCAAGAATTATACCCCAAATTCTTGAGAACACTCTCTCCCAAAGAGAACAATACAAATTTTGCAAACTTACAAGAAAATCCCCACAAAGCAAGATGTTTGCACAATTCTAGAACAACGAAAGAACACTCAAGAATAATATAATTGAGTACAATAAGTGTTCTTGAAAGCAAAAATGAATATTGAATGAAATAGGCTTGAAAATGCTCAAACTTGAGGTTTGATGCTTTCTCTTTGATTCTCTCTTGATTCTTGTTGATTGTTGTTTCTTGTTGTTAATCAATGGCTTCTAAGCTTGTTTAAACACTCCTTCAATTGATTTTGAATGTTGGGGATGATTAGTGGAGTCAATGTAGCCGTTTAAGTGTGAAAAAAATTAATACAATTAGTGGGAGCATCTGGTGCATCGGTAAACTATGTGTAAAATTCAAATATTTCGAACCGTTGGACCCTTAGTGCATCGGTGCACTAAGAGTGCATCAATGCATAAAATGCATTCGATGTTTTAAACAAGCCTGAGTGCATCGATGCATAAAATGCATTCGATATGGTGAGTGCATCGATGCATCAATTCGTGCATCGGTGCATCCCTTCTCAATTTTGATTTTGGGCTCATTTTTGGTTCAAAATACTTTGTGAAAATTGTTTCAAAAATATTTTAAGTATAAAGCACAATTTTACACATTAGTAAGGATTGAAATTGAACTTTGAAAGACTTGGAGTAGTATTTTGATATTCGAGTAATTAAATCGAATATACTTAGAAAATCATTTGTAAAATCTTAAAATTCATTTAACTTAATTTGTTATATCGAAACATCAAAATGTTTTCAACAATCTCCCCCTTTTTGATATAACAAAACATTTTAGTAATTTTAAGATTTTCTAATAAATTTTGAAATCAAGTTTGAAAAATTACTCCCCCTTTTTGTTAAATCAAAAAGACTTCAAAACGCTTTAAACAAGGTTGTGAAAAAACATAGCCAATTGATTATAAATAAATATAGCTTAAACTGCTAAAATCAAAGATCAAGAGAAATGTTAGTCATTAGTTTCATAATTCAATATTCATAATCAAATATGAAATGATATAATTGGTCATAATTCAACTAATATGTAAATGATGCAAAAATTAATAAACATTAAGTTCAAACATCCAATCATCCAAATCATAAATCCAAACAAATTCAAACATTCAACAACCAAAGTAAAACAATCCAAAAGCATTCAAAATGTTTAAAACAATAAGATCTAAGTTTTTTTTCCAATAAAGCTAAGCAAGAAACAAGATCTAATCATCATCGGTGGATCAGGAGGAGATAAATGTGTCCAGATGTTGGTCATATCACGTGAAAGAGCATCGACCCTCTCGTCCAAAGTATCGAAACGATGGTTCATCGTCTCGTTGGTAGCAGTCAGATTAGAATCGATGGATGCGAGCCTCATATCAAGATTCTCCATAAATGATCAGAAGTATGGAGGCATTGATCTTCTTGCTGTGCTGGTTCCAGAGTAGGCTCATCGTCTAGTACGTGATCGTAAATATCTTGCGTAAGTTGTTGAAGCTCGGGATCGTCGTCAGCAGTCGGTGCCGAAGGAGGAGGAGCACGAGAACAGTTGGGAGCTGCTCGTGAAGAACTGGCTCCAGGAGTTTGCTTATTGGGTCGAAAGACACATTGACCAATTTCCTCGTCCTGTTTCCAATAAGTTTTCTTCAAGGAATTGAGATTGATTTGATTTTGAAGAGGGATTGGACTGTCGATAGAAACTCTAAGACCAAGTTTGATAAAAAGATTACTAAGTAGACATCCATAAACTAAAGTTTCGACATGTTTAGAAGGGACAATATTTATGGTATCTATTAGTTCACTAAAAATGATTTGTGGAAAATTTTCTTTCTATTATTCTGGATACAATGCATTCACCATAAATCCCTGACACGAAGAGTGGAGTACCTACCTCCGGATGGTCGAAACCACCAAGAGATCATTAAATGTAGAAAACGATCGTGATATGTACTTAAGGTACTAACACTAGCATTAGGAAGATATGGATATGCCACCGTTTCTTTCGCATTGTATAAACCATTGTCATCTAGCCTAAATTGTTTAGCTATAGTCTTGGAGTCAATATGAATATATTGTCCTAAAAGGTAGGATCTAATTCCTATAGTCCCACATTGACTCTCGTTTTGAATACATACCGTATTAGAGTAGAAAATGGGGACCAGCTGATGATAGACAATAGGTTTAAGGTGAAACAGTTTATCAAACTTCCAGGACTTGAGAGTCGGTAGGTATTGAAAGTTGATATCTACCATGGCTTGAACAGAGGGAATACGTTCTTCCTAGATTTTGTAAGATTGGAAGGAATCCATGTACCTACGGTAGAGTTCTTCTCTACGACGCTCAGGCATATTAAAACATGAGTTTAGAATGGTAATATTGGGATCGTTTGGATTTGGAGCTTGAGGAGGAATAGGATTAGGAGGTTGGTTAGAATGACTAGAAGAAGTCCTAGGGTGTTTAGGGTTTGACATAGTTTAATAAATCGGAATTAGGAATGTAACCTGCAATTTTGAAACACATGTATGCACAATAATCAATCCCAAAACTCAATTGAGTCCGCAATAATTTAAGGTTCTTTAAATCGAATCTTAATGGGCATGTTTTTGAAAAACTATTTGAAAATAACATTGGAAATATTATAATACATATAGTTTTCATGAAAACAATACAATTAAATCAAAAACAACAATAATTTTAAAAAATAACAATTTTTTTATATTATTTCAAAAATTTAAAGATAATGTTGAAACATTGTTTGTTTTTGACGAAATTGATTGTAAAATCTAGTTTACAATCATAATATAATCAATGCCCGATATAATGTTCATCCTAGAACTAATATAAACTAGTTCTAAAATCAAAATAGAGGTTTTTGGAAAAATACCTTGAAAAAATTCGGATTGAGTGGAATGTGTTGATGTTTTGCACGATTTAATGTTGTTAGCATGATTTGGAGATGTAAAACTTGAAGATTCTGACTATTTTCTGTTGATTTTGAGCAAAAGGAGAGTTTAGAGACAGAGAGAGGATGAACGACGGCAAGGGGAGTGTTTGAAGGGTTTTGAGAAAATGAAGAGAAATAGGGTTTTTAACCAAAAACTCGACGGATGCATCGATGCATGACCTTGTGCATCGATGCACATTCAAGGCTTGCATCGGTGAATCTTCATGATGTATCGATGCATATTCAAAGGGATGCATCGATGCACTTTCATAGTGTATCGATGCATTATGCACAAAAATGTCAAAAATCTGTTTTAAACACTCAAAATGCTAAATTAATTAGCTCTAGTGGTATTGGCAACTCGTATATTGAAAATTAATCATGTTCAATCAATCAATTTAATCCTTAAACTACATTTGAACATAACAATAATTTTCACCAAAGAACATAAACTCCCCCTAACTAATAGCAAAGAATGCAATCAAAAATTATTATTATAAACATTTTTCATTTATTCTTAAAAGTGCTAAAATTATTTTAAACACTAAGTGAAGATAGGTCAGTTAAACCTAATTCTCTTCTAAGTGTCCAAAATCTTTCTTTGTCTAAAGGTTTTGTAAAGATATCCGCTAATTGGTACAAAGTATCAATAAATTCTAGAACTATTTCTTCCTTAGTGACATGGTCTCTAATAAAGTGATGTCTAATTTCAATGTGCTTAGTTCTAGAGTGTTGAATGGGATTTTTAGTGAGACAAATAGCACTAGTATTGTCACACTTGATAGGAATGGTACCCACTTCAATTCCATAATCAAAAAGTTGTTGTTTCATCCATAAAACCTGTGCAAAACAACTATCTACTGAAATGTATTTCACTTGAGTGGTAGATAATGCAACACAATTTTGTTTCTTTGAAAACCAAGAAATCAACATATTTCCAAGGAATTGGCATGTACCGGAGGTGCTTTTCATATCTAATTTGCATCCTCCATAATCCACATCAGAGAAGGCATGCAAGCTAAAACTAGAGTCTCTAGGATACCAAAGTCCTAAACTAGGAGTGTCCTTAAGGTATCTAAAGATTCTCTTAATAGCTAGTAAATGTGATTCCTTAGGAAATGATTGAAATCTAGCATATAAGGAAACACTAAACATAATGTCCGGTCTACTTGCGGTTAAATAAAGCAAAGAGCCAATCATTGACCTATATAATTTAACATCCACACATTTACCTTCTACATCTTTGTCAAGCTTTGTAGATGAGCTCATTGGAGTGTTATGAGGTTTCTCATTTTCCATTCCAAACTTCTTGAGCATATATTTGACGTACTTAGCTTGATTAATGAAGTTGTCATCTTTTCTTTGCTTGATTTGGAGTCCCAAGAAAAATGAGAGCTCCCCCATCATGCTCATCTCGAATTCACTTTGCATTAGCTTAGAAAATTCTTGGCAAAGAACATCATTAGTAGAACCAAAAATTATATCATCAACATAAATTTGAACTACTAATAAATCTTAACCTTTATGCTTTAAAAACAATGTAGTGTCAACCTTCCCTTTTGAAAAACCTTTTTCAATTAAAAAATTTGACAATCTTTCATACCAAGCTCTAGGAGCTTGTTTTAAACCATAAAGCGCTTTTGTCAATTTAAGAACATGATTTGGAAATTTTGAATCTTCAAAACCAGGAGGTTGTTCCACATACACTTATTCTTTTATAAAACCATTTAAAATGCACTTTTAACATCCATTTGATATAGTTTAAATTCATTGAAACATGCAAATGTTAATAACATTCTAATTGCTTCCATTCTAGCTACAGGAGCGTATGTTTCATCATAGTTATGCCCTCTTCTTGAGTATACCCTTGAGCAACAAGTCTAGCCTTGTTTCTCACTATATTACCACTTTCATCAAGCTTATTCCTAAATACACATCTAGTACCTACAATAGACTTATTACTAGGCCTTTCAACTAATGTCCATACTAATGCTTCTTTAATATTCCTAGGCTCTATGCATGAGATAAATGCAACATAACTACAAATATTTCTAAGAGAAGATCGAGTTGTTACCCCTTTTGGATGGATCACCTATTATTTCACCATCCTTGACATAGTTGTATTCCCTTGGGTAAGAGACTTCCCTTTCTTTAATGGTTAGATTCTCGAGAGGATCTTGAGTTTCCTCATCTTTCGTTTCTTCCTTTGATGATGGTTCTCCAACGTCATGTCAAACGTTATTTATGTTTATAATACCTACATCATCATTCACACAAGAATCCTTCCTCGGAAGGGGATTATCATCGAAAACATGTATAGACTATTCTACAACTAAAGTTCTTTTATTAAATACTCGATGAGCTTTAGAATTTAAGGAATAACCCAGAAAAATTCCTTCATCACTTTTAGCATCAAATTTGCCAAGATTGTCTTTACCGTTGTTTAAAACAAAACATTTACATCCAAAAGGATGAAAATAGCTAATATTAGGCTTTTTATTTTTAAAAGGTTCATATGGAGTTTTCTTCAAAATAGGCCTTATTATTACTCAAGTAATAACATAACAAGCGGTATTTGTGGCTTCCGCCCAAAAATATTTTGGCAAATTGTTTTCACAAAGCATGGTTCTAGCCATTTATTCTAAAGTTCAATTTTTCCTCTCAACAACTCCATTTTGTTGAGGGGTTCTAGGTGCTGAAAAATTATGGCTAATACCATTAGAATTACAAAATTAAGTAAATCCAAGATTTTCAATTTCAGTTCCATGATCACTCCTAACACTAGTTATAGAGTAACCTTTTTCATTTTGGATTACTTTTGAAAACGTGATAAATTTTTCTAATGCTTCATCTTTAATACTTAAGAATGGAACCCAAGTATATCTAGAATAGTCATCTACCAATACAAATGCATATTGTTTTCCACCCAAGCTAGTAGTTCTAGATGGCCCAAAAAGATCTAAATGGATCAATTGTAATACTATACTAGTGGATACATCATTAATGGATTTAAAAGAAATTCTCTTTTGTTTTCCTTTAGCACAAGCATCACAGATTTTATCATTATCAAATTTTAGTTTAGGTAACCCTCGAACTAAATCTCCTTGAATTAACTGTTGCAAAACACTCATACTAGCATGTCCTAGTCTCCTATGCCATAACCAACTATCATGCTCATCCTTAGCAACTAGGCATATCTATAGAATCTTAATGCACCATGTAAATGTTTCATATTCTATGACCAACAAGCATAATCCGATTAGATGCAATGTCAAACACTTTACAACCATTAATATCAAACATGACATTGAATCCCTTATCGCACAATTGACTAATACTCAATAGATTATGCTTTAATCCATTCACATATAAAACATTCTTAATTTGTATGGAAGAGGTATTACCTATAGTGCTTATACCTTCAATGTGACCTTTTGAGTTATCACCAAAAGTCATCTCTCCTCCATTTTTGGCGTTGAGCTCGACTTTTGTCACCATTCGTGTGTCTTGAGTATCCATTATCAAGGTACCATGAGTTTGAATTTGTTTCTCGTGCCTTGTAGCAATGCTCTTTTTCCTACAAACATAAATTAATTTTTTATTTTTGGTACCCAAATTCTTTTGGGTCCATATTCATTAGTTTCCAAAATTCTAGTCCCCTTAGGTATCCATGTGTGTAGTATATCCTTATCTTTAGTAGTAATGAGTTCTTTAGGAACCCATATACTTCTAATGATTTTTTCCATTAGAGGTTCTTCGGGGACCTCTATGATTGTAGTTTTTAAAACTTTTTTCTAACAAAGTTGGTTTTTGAATTTTCTCCATTTTCAAAACGTTTTGTTCCAACTTTATCAAAAGAAGCTTTAAGATCATCAATTTTCTTTTGATGATCATCATTGACCTTTGAAAGTAAATTATGCAAATCGTAATTTTTCTTTTCAAACTCTTCTAGTTTGATTTGCAAATTTTTTATTTTACTTTCAAGATCATTGTTGGTCTTGGATATGAGATTATTTTCATTTTTCAATTTTGAAATATCATTTTTATATTTTAAAAACAATTTCTCATAATCCGAAGTTAACCCATTATATTCCTCTAATAACTCATCATAAGATAAATCATCTAAATCAAATGAGTTAGAGGTTACTTGAGAATCTTCCTCGAATGCCATCAAACACAAGTTTGCTACTTCTTGTTCCTCTTCATCGGAACATTCTTTATCGCTCCATGTAGCCATGTGAGCATTGTGCTTATTCTTTGATTGACCCTTTTTCTTCAATTATGGGCAATAATATTTGACATGTCTCGGTTTCTTGCATTCATAGCAAATGATCGGGTCCTTCTCTTTTGGTTCATTTTTGAAGCCTTCATTTCGTTTGAATTTTCTTCCTCGGTTAGGCCTCATCATTTTTCTGAACTGTATGGCAAACAATGCCATTTCCTCGTCATCGTCATCTTCATCCAAATCACTCTCATCTTTTGTTGATTTGAGAGAAACTCCCACATTCTTCTTCTTCTCCGTCTCCTTCTTTGGCTCATCTATTTTTTCAAAGTCTTCCTCTTCTTTAAACATTATTTCATGTGTGAGGAGAGAGCCAATAAGTTCATCGAGGGTCAAGGATTTTAAGTTCTTAGCCTCGATGATCGCCGTCTTCTTTGATTACCAAGCTTTTGGAAGAGAGTAAACTAACTTCCTTACAAGCTTGTCATTTGGAATAATTTCTCCATATGATTTGAGACTATTGACAATTGTGGAGAATCTATCCGTCATAGCTTTGACATGTTCATCAGGTTTCATCCTGAAATTTTTATAGCTATGAGTTAGAAGACTAATTTTAGATTCTTTTACCTCGTTTGTTCCTTCATGAGTGACTTGTAGTTTGTCCTATATCTCCTTGGCGATTGTGCAAGATGAAATATCCCGTATTCATCCGGTCCAAGAGCACAAAATATAATGTGGATAGCTTTGGAGTTGAGCTGGAACATTCTTGTCTCTTATTCACTCCACAATCTTGGATGAGTGAAAGGTTTGATGTATCCGTCTTCTATGATATTCCATGCTCCCATGTCACTTGCTTGAATGAAATACATCATTCTATTTTTCCAATAGGCATAATTAGATCCATTGAAGAAAGCAGGCTTGTTGACGGGCAGTGAATCAAGACCGAAGTCAGAGTTTAAAATAGAGGCCATTGATGACTTGATTATCGATGTAACTCTTCCCGAATCGACTTAAGAGGTGATTAAACCTTCAAATGAGTGAGGCTCTGATAGCAATTATTGAGTTAATTGATCGATGAATATGGCCAAGAAGGGGTGAATTGGAAATTAAAAGTTCAGTGGAAGCTTTTGCAAAAAATTGAAATTATTTGCACAACGATTTAGAGTGGTTCGACTTTCTCAACCAAAGTCTACGTCCACTACCTTAGCTATTCACACTAAGGATTTTCCAAAAATTCACTAATTTGTCTTTCTTTTGAGGACAAAGAGTAACCTTACAAATCCCTCAAGAATTATACCCCAAATTCTTGAGAACACTCTCTCCCAAAGAGAACAATACAAATTTTGCAAACTTACAAGAAAATCCCCACAAGGCAAGATGTTTGCACAATTCTAGAACAAAGAAAGAACACTTAAGAATAATACAATTGAGTACAATAAGTGTTCTTGAAAGCAAAAATAAATATTGAATGAAATAGGCTTGAAAATTCTCAAACTTGAGGTTTGATGCTTTCTCTTTGATTCTCTCTTGATTCTTGTTGATTGTTGTTTCTTATTGTTGATCAATGGCTTCTAAGCTTGTTTAAATACTCCTTCAATTGATTTTGAACGTTGGGGATGATTAGTGGAGTCAATAGAGTCGTTTAAGTGTGAAAACAATTAATAAAATTAGTGGGAGCGTCTGGTGCATCGATGCATAGGGCTAGTGCAACGGTACACTATGCATAAAATTCAAATATTTCGACCGTTGGACCCTTAGTGAATCGGTGCACTAAGAGTGCATCAATGCATAAAATGCATTCGATGTTTTAAACAAGCCTGAGTGCATCGATGCATGGACTGTGCATCGATGCATAAAATGCATTCGATATGGTGAGTGCATCGATGCATCAATGAGTGCATCGGTGCATCCCTTCTCAATTTTGATTTTTGGCTCATTTTTGGTTTGAAATACTTTGTGAAAATTGTTTCAAAAATATTTTAAGTATAAAACACAATTTTACACATTAGTAAGGATTGAAATTGAACTTTGAAAGACTTGGAGTAATATTTTGATATTCGAGTAATTAAATCGAATATACTTAGAAAATCATTTGTAAAATCTTAAAATTCATTTAACTTAATTTGTTATATCGAAACATCAAAATGTTTTCAACAGTAATGCTATTCAATTTTCAAATCTTTAATAAGTTCATCATTTCAACTAATATATTTTTATTTTAAAATTTCAAGTTAAGTTATACTTAAATTATTAATCAATTTTCACATTAAAAGTAAATTAGATTTATGAATATTTTAACTCAATTTATATAATTTAATAAAATCATGTTCAATAAGACAATATTTAAATTTAATTTAGTGATTATAAATAAAATTTATAATATAAGAATTATAAATAATATAAAGAATTGAAATTAATATAAAATCAAATTTATAATATACAAATTATAATTAATATAAAAACTAAATTTCAAAAAGTAATCATATTAATTTAATTATCATAAGTTTATTATAAATTTAAAATAACATAATTTTATTAATTGTAACTTATTACTTATAAGTCAGAACAATATCATATCACTTTAATAACATGTCGGATCATTTACAAGTTGAGTCAATTGCATGTCAGGTTCATAACAAGTCAGGTTGAAAGCAGGTCGGGTAATACCAGTTATTTACCAGGTCAATCTCGGGTTCAGGTTCATATCAGTCGGATGCAGTTCGAGTTCGGGTATCATATTTTCGGTTCAATTCAGGTTCAGGTCGTTCTCAGGTCGGGTTCATATCCATAATTTCCATGTCCAACTCGGGTTCAGGTCAACACCAGTTCCGACTCGAGTCAGTTTCGGATCACCACAGCGCAGGTCAAAAATAATTTTGACTTGAGTTGGTTTCAGTCAATTTTACAGGTCGGGTCAGTTTTTTACACCCCTAGGAATCACATACGGCATAAATCAGGTGCAATCACGGGTTTGTCAACTTACCATCGACCTGCCATTTTTCAAAATAAATATAAAAAATTCTCTAATTATATTTTTATTTAATTTTTTATTTATTTTTATTAATATAAGTATTTAATGTTACAAATATTATCGTTTTAAGTATTTATACTATGATGATTATTAAAACAATTGTTACAAATTAATCAACTAGTTATTATTTAACACATGACTTGATTTTTTATTTTTTAAAAAATAAAAATAAAAATAATAAAAATATTTTTTCTATTTTTTTAGAAACATTTCAAGAACTTCAATTATATTGTCGACTAGTACCAATGTACAATCCACATCGACTCATCCACTCACCAGCTAACCACTCATATATCGATTTGGATGGATGTGTATTGAAATTTAGGAATTTTGATAAAGATTTTGGAGATTGAAGCTAGGGGGGTATGCAACATTGGAGGAGGATGACCAATGAGTGAGATTGACGTTTTAAGATTAAGAACTTTGAGATTTTTTTTTGAGATTTTAGAAATATTTTGAGTTTTTTGCCGAAAATAATAATTTTAAGTTTTTTTTAATAAAATTAAAGAATTTTTATATGCTCAATGTGTCACATTTTGAGTGGTTGAAAATATTTTTTAATGTCATTACAGTGTAGACGCTTAAAGTAATAACGCTTATAATGTTAGATACCTACATTGACTAAAAATCGTTTAATCACCTAAATGAGAAAAGATGTATAGTTTGAACAATTTTGTTGTATTAAGCCTAAATCTTCACTTTCTTTAAATTAAAAAAAAGATGTTTAAAATGAATTAAAGAAGGACGAACCAAGCGACCTTAATGGTTAAGTGATTTGTTGTTTTCCCTTGAGGTTCCTAGTTCGAGCATTGCATATGTAAAAATATGAGCGTTTATTGTCAAAGGGTTGAAAGTATTTGAACATATACTATCTTGTATTCACCCCAAATTTATAAAAGAAATGAATTAAAGAAGAGCATGTATTTCATTTTTAGGGTAAGTTATCACAAATGTTACTTTGTTCTGGTCTTATATTTTTTCGATCACTAAAATTTTAAAAAAATATTTTAGTTTATGGGATTTATATTATAAAAAATTATTAATTTATTATAATTTGTTCATTCAATCATTAACTTCTATTCTATTCTATTAATAATATGGTATAATAATAAAAATGATCTTATATAAAACAATCTTCATAACTTGATTATGAAAACGTTTTATTCCTAATGGTCCATCACAAATAATTTAGTAATTTACTTGTAGAACTCTGTAAAATTTAGTAATTTACTTGTAGAACTCTGTAAACATTCTTATCAAACCATTAACTTGAAAATCAATAATTTAGTAATTTATATGCAACAAATAAGTAAATTCAATAGTTCAAGTTCACTATTTTTTGGCAATATGACTAACTTTTCCAGTTTTCAAAAGATGCAAGACCCAATTTTTTTTTATAAAAAAATAGGGACTAATAGCTTCGACGGTGGTTCTTGGAATGATTCTGCACAATTCACACACAATTTTTCCGGCTCCAAAAGGTCACGAGATAACCAGGTATTATTACGTTGCCAATCAATTATGAAAATAGCATGGATTGCATTTGAGTGGTTGTTTTATGAATAGAATGGAGATGTTGGAAGAGGTGTTCATGTATTATCGCACCATTTGAGTCTACCAAATACTTCAAATGAGATGGCTGCGGTGGGAAGTACCTACGTTTTCAAGATTCAGTCCCTTGTAGGATCAGAGCTAAGCGTGGCTGTGCTACTCACCCTCGAAGCATTGCTGAAAGGGTCAACAACCTACCCCAATTCACCTTATTTTGGAACTTTTTGCAGGTAAACTAAATATTTAGTCACCCACCTGTTACTTCGTTTTTATTTTGGTCACTCAATTATTATTATTTTCTTCAAAATCTTATCTCAAGTTACATTTTGGTCACCTGCCATTAAAGGAATGACGGTAACATTGATATGCCATCATAAGTTAATGTCACGCCAATAATTATAAATAATTTTAAAAATTATCACATCAACATCATCATTAACTTTTCGATGATGGATAATTTTAAAAATTATCGCATCAACATCATCATTAACTTTTCAATGATAGATGACCAAAACAAAATCAAAATATAATGTTAGAGATAATTTTGAAACAATAATTGAGTGATCAAAATAGAGACGATGTAGGTGGGCGACCAAGTAGGTAGTTTACCTAAGTTTTAATTGAACGGATTTGGAGATTTCATAAAAAGGAGTGTAAAGGGTAATTTACTTTTTTTTTTCAGGTGAGAAGAACCCGTATAAGTGAACGGATGAGAAGAACCACAACATGGACAAGGTAAATCACTTTTCGGTCCAATTTTATAAAAGGTCCCTGTACTATGATTTTTTAATACGTTTAATTCTTCTTGTTTTGAAATTTTGTATAGTCAGTTCTGTAATCATCTTTTTTTCCTGTTAAAATAACATGGCTTATATACTTTAAACATGTAATCTTATGACATCTACACTTTACTATTTTTGTACAATTTCTATAAATATATATATATATATATATTTATAAAAAAACGTGCGATACAATTGTAATAAATCAGGTTCTATATTCTATTTAGCATTTTTTAAAAAGTGTTTTTTGTTTTTTTGGTTAAAAGTATTGTGAAACCTACAAATAATGTTAAACATGTGTTTTTTTTAAGAAAATATATGTTTGAAAAATATTTTTTTAATTTAAAGATAAAAGTTAAAATTTTTAGTTTTTACATTTCAAAGTGCTTTAAAGTCAAAATTATAGTTTTAATTTATGTTTATTATCATATGTTGTATTTATTATATAATTTCTGAACTAATAATTTTTAATCAAAACATAATTATGTAATTAATAAATTATTTATAGGTATAAAAGATTTGTATCTTACTATATCAATTTTTAATAAAATCCTTTTAAATTTTATATATCTTAATGTAAGTTTTACAATAATTACAAATTTATTTTTCAATAAAAAACACTTTTTATATTATTATCTTAATTAAGTTTATATGTTTAATATATTATAATATTAATTTATATTCATATTCTTAACTTATAACACCATTTTATCTTTTTAAATGTATATTTTTAATAATAATGTTATTTAAATATTACATCAAAATTTTGAAAATATTTTTATAATACTTTTTCATATCATTTTTCAAAAAATAATATTTAACTAAGTCACGGAAAAAGATTTGACAAAATTAATAGTAAAAGTTGACATTAGTATTAAAAGTACATATTTTAAAACTTAACAGAAATAGAAATAATCAAATTATAGGAGGAAGATTAAATCTGTAAAATGCACAGACCTTGTACAGAATTTGGCCTAAAAGTTTTTGTATAACGGAACTGACTTGTTTTGGGGTTTTCTCTGGGCAGCAAACAAACACAGCAGACATGTTAGATTTGGCAGTGGAGTACATTAAGGACCTTCAAAAGCAGTTCAAGGTACGTAAACACTATGCTTATTATGGAAGATGGAAATGAGTTAAAATTTATTAAGCAGGTGGTTAAATTTAGGATAAATTACATATCTAGTATTTCAACTATCACTTTTTTTTTTCTTTGATCACATAACTATTGATTTTTCCAAAATCATACCTAACGTTGAGTTTTAGTTTCATTTTGGTCAACCATCGTTTAAAAAATTAACGGTGATACTGATGTGTCACCTTAAGATAATATCACGTCATTATTGGAAAAAAATATAAAAATACCACGTTAGCAATTTTGTTAATTTTTTTACGGTGGATAACAACCATGAAACCAAAACACAACGTTAGATATGACTTTGAAAAAAAATGGTTGGATGACCAAAACAGAATAAAAGTTATAGTTAGAGTACTACACGTGCAGTTTACTTTTGTTGTTAAGTGATTTGCCCAGGTTTAAAAAATGGACGATATCCAAACCTACATCATACTTCTCCTCGTTTGGTTAGTCTCTTATTTTGGTTATAACCATCTTCTCCAAGAAGAAGACCACCTCTCGTCTCCCGCCGACCCCGATGGCCTTACCAATCATCGGCCACCTCCATCTTCTCGCACCCATACTCTCCAAGCCCTTCACAAGCTTTCAACCAAATATGGCCCCTTGATGCATATTCGTCTCGGTTCTGTCCCATGTGTTGTGGCTTCCTCTCCGGAAATGGCCACGAAGTTCCTCAAAACACACGACTTATTCTCGAACCGGCCTATAACAGCCTCTGTTGACTACCTTACGTATGGCTCCGCTGATTTCTCCTTCGCTCCATACGGGCCGTACACGCTAGATGTCATAATACTTAGGAGTGCATCCGCTACCGTCAGTATTAAGCTTTAACTTAAAACATTCAAAAATATTCTCGTTGTATGCTTTATGACGATGATAGACATTAGTCGTAAACCATACACGCTAGATGTTATTACTTTTGTTTCAATTGATGTTGAAGTATTATGAATCCGCTAAGAAGTGTTATATGAATTAATATCACTTATATAATATCTTAAACTCGATTCACGGATCTAGTGGGCCTAAGATGTCATATTGGGTCACCAAAGTGATCTCTAATCCAAACCATTTAAAATTAATTTAATTATGATAATTTTAAAAATAACATCCATAATGAATAAAAATCGATGCATAATAATTTTAAACGTGTTTATACAAAAAAAATTAGAGCTCCAAATATTACAAGGTGTAAATCAAAATGATACTTACTAGAGTTTACAAAGTGAATTACTAGCAAGGTCCTATAAATATCTCTGTTTTAAAAACCGGACCGGACCGGCCGGTTCAACCGGGAACCGTTGCTTAGTCCGGTTCAATCTAAACCGGTTGAACCGCTATTAGTGAACTGGCCATAACTGTTGAACCGTTCGAACCGGACCGGCAGAAAACCGGAAAAAACTGGAAAAAATCGGGAAAAATCGGGATTTTTTTTTTTTAAAATTAAACCAAACAACGTCGTTTGTTAAACGAGCCAAGTCGAACTCGAGTATTGCTGAGCTCGACTTGAACTTGAAAACTTTAAAAGTAAGCTCAACTCAACTCAAACTCACAAGCTAAAAATTATCAAGTTCAACTCAAACTCGAAATATAATATTGAAACTTGAACTCAAAAAGGCTTGAATTCAAAAAAAATTAGAAGCTCGATTGAAGCCTAAAATTCGAGCTTGATTGAATGAAAGAATAGTTATATAATTATAGTTATATAATTTTGTTATGATTTTTTTAACCTCAAATTTATTTTTTAATTATAGTTATATAATTATATTTATTATTTAATATGTTTTACCATAAATATTATGTTGTAGTTAATTTGAATCATTTTGTTTCACTTGATTTTATGGTTTTTAACTTATATATGTTATGATATAAAAAATTATTTTTTATTAAATATTTTTGGTATTTTTATTTAATTTTTTAAATAATTATGACGTCGTCCGGTTCTTCCGACCGGTCGGACCGGTTCGACCGGTTGAACCAGTGAACCGGTAGCATGACCGGTTCGCTAACCGGTCCGGTTCTGAAAACCATGATAAATATAGATGCACTCTAATGTAAACCGGAAGTTGTACTCTGAAAAAGTGATATTGAAGTTCTTTTGTTGATAGTGCTTCTCTAAAACAATCACAATTTACTAATGAAAATATTCAGGCATTAAGCTTTACAAACTCATTAATACACTTTTATTCTACTATATATCACGTAATTCATAAATATAAACATATAATATAAGTTTAAATAGAGATACATGAATATAAACATATATATTTTTCTTACTGACCTTTATCGGTAAAATATACAAGAGTACTATCAATCATGTTTTTACTCCATAGATCTAAGATTTATTCGTACAATCATATTATTATTTCATACTTTATTTAGTCTTATATTAGTACATGCAGTGCTATCGATTACACATTTGTTTCATAGTCATCGAACTTATGTATGTATTCATAACAACAATTATAGATTACCTAGAACCACCGATGCATCAGATTTTACAAATAAGTATACTAGTGTATGAGGGATAATTACCATTAATGCATCAAGTATTACAGATAATTATGTATGAGGGATACTCGGAATCACTAACGCCTCGAATATTAAAAATAAGTATGGTACTTAAAATCACGAATACGTCAAATAACATGAGTGGGAGATGATATCTATAATCATTGATGCATCGGATACAACATTCCACAAAATCCAATAGACATAAATAAAGTACTGATACATGAAATTACAAACGCATCAAATAGAATGAACCTCCACTATATGAATAGTCTCACGCATACAGACATACAATCAATAGGTGCTTGTAGGCCATGCACACTCACATTACCTTGAAGGCCAAATTATCACATCATAAACCACATTTTTATACTAATCATTCACAAACTAAGCGTAAACCTTTGTCTCAAGTTACCACACAATTAATTCTCGACTATGGCTCATCTTTCTTATAACATGTACAAGGATATATTAATTATTTAATAGCATAAGGCTCTTAAAACCTCAATTATCTTAAGGGTATTTTAATAATTTTCTATATATAAGATTATTTTTTGTAATTTTCAATAATAATGGTTGTTTAATTATTTACACCCATATGAGTATTTTACTAATTTTCTCACTTTAAGGTAATTAATCATTTCAACAGGCAAGGGTTTTTCATACATTTTAATCTAAGGGATATTTTGGTCATTTTAACACTTGTGAGTATTTTCATCATTTGTACACGTTTAGGGTTTTCTAAATCCATTCATAACCCCTAAAATATTTTACGTTATTCTTCATGCTTTACGCCTTTAAAACCTATTTATTAAGTCTTAAGGGTATTGTTCATTTATACCACTTAAGGGTATTTTAAATATTCTATTCAATCAGGACCCTTTACTAACATTGTTCAATCATTTTATAACAATTTGTAGTTATTCGAATATAACATGACATGCTTCTAATTTTTCATATTGGAGAGTGTGGATACTTAACTAGAGGGCATGAATACTTGAGTACAAATACTTGAGTATCGACACTCACTCAATGGTATCGATATTAAGAAAGGATGATCAATATCAAATTGATAACATCAATATCTAATAGTATACTGGAATCTCTTGAACCATTCAATATTGATACTGCTCAAGAGAGTATTGTATTTTATGAATAATATCAATATTGCATGAATCATTATGAAAATTATTCTATTAAAATCTAAATAATTAAGGCTAATTTCATACGTTACCAATAATATAATATATTGTTTAAATACATGATGTAATCTTTTCCTTTTATCCATTATTTTGTTTTATTAAATTTTCTTAAAAAGATTTTTAATAAAACAACATGACATGCGTGTTTAGATATGATGTATTGTTTTTTCATGCATTAGATTTTTATCCCATCAGACTTTTTCCTAGTAATATTTTAACAAGATAAATAATTTAGGACATCCATGAGGAAGGTATTATCATTAGACTCTTTTTTTTATCTCTTTGTAACACCCTCTGTGTCTATGATTTTATTTATTTTTAAATAATTTAAGATGATTAAAAGATAATGTATATTCCTAGTATTTCTTAATTATTGACAAAACAAACTCAGTGAATGCAATTGCTTAAACTTAATATCTTTAAAGAAAATAACACTCTTCTTAATCATTAGAGTAACTTATGGGTTCACATATAATTCTAATTATATAAATATTAGTTTTGTAATGTTCATTATGCACAAACAATTAAAAGTAATATTCTCTCCCATATTATTATTTGTCCCTTTTTCGTTTCTTTTATTCTCACTATAATTTCTATAATTTTATAACAATGTTAAAATAAGTTGCTATTAGTTTAAAATATTTTAGGTTAAGTTTATATTTAAAGAATTCAATTTTTATTAAAAATACACCATTAACACTGTTTTGATATTTAGACTTACATGGTATAATTAAAATTATTTTCATTAAATATAATATAAAAAATTAAGATGTACTTAATTAATCTTTACCGACTAAATAAGTATAAAGAATTAAAATATCAAACACATCTCAAGAAAAAAAACCTAAAATTAATAATATTCGAATAAAAATATGAGAATTTAATTAAAATATTTTTAATAGTTGTGGTGTCCTTGTATGATTAGGAGAGATCTCAACTTAGTAAGATAATTGATTAATTAGATTGATGGATGATCATCAACTCCACCATTATTTTATTTTTATTTTATTCCATTACTCTTTATTAAATTTTTTAAAAATAATTTGATTTGATTTAATTTGATTTGATCAGATCGATTTTTTTTAAATTTAGATTTAAATCAGGTCGAATTCGTATTTAGGGTAAAAATTATTCGACCCGACCCAATTCAAAAAAAATAATTTCACCTTATATATTTAAAATAATTATAATAATATCATTATATATTATTATTTTTAATCAAATTATTATTTTTAATAAATAAAAAAAATATTTTTTTTATAATTTTAAATCTGATCGGATTAGATTCATATTTTATCTAAAAAAAAATTAAGTCGGATGAAAGATATACATGATTTTGGGACGAAGCTCGGGTGAAGAATTTAAAATTCTCGTCTCTAATCGGATTCATCCAATCCCATCCCTAATTATAAGGGTGGGACCCACACTTCACCAGTCACTACCGATAGCATACAACAAGAAAACCGCAAATCAGCACGTGGCAAGTGGGACCCAATTTCCACGTCTCTTTCCGCAGTTTTTTAATACAACCCACAGGTTAGACATTGATAAGAGGGCAGCCTCTGTTTTGCTTTCATTTAAAATGACCAAAAGGAATTGAAATCTCCTCCCTTTCCTAATAATCAGTCCTTTTCTCTCACTTCATTTATCTCAAAATTTTTAATTTTTCTTATTAATTTCTTACCCTCAATAGCTTACAGTTTGTTTTTTTCTTCCTTTTTTGTAACTCCATTGCTTCATTGGATCCAATCTTTTCATGCTTGTTTTCAGATTTTAGAGGGAAGGTATGGTTTATTAACCATATCTAATTGTATTGTGCTTTTCTTCACATTCTCAAAAATCTCATCTTTTATAGAGTTTTGATTACTGGGTTATTGAAATTAACTTTTTTTTTGGGTATTTCTAAAAACAATAAAAAAGGAGAGACACGTTTCCACTCTTTGAAGCAATTTTGAGATCTGGGTTTTCCTTAAAAGAATGGTCACAGTTAATCTAGGGATGCTTCATTACATTCTAGACCATGTATATGGTGCATTTGTGCATAGAACAAAGATAACTCCGCCGTTTTTCTCAAGAGGCTGGGGTGGAACAAAGCTTGAGCTTTTGGAGAGATTGATAAGCCAGCTGTTCCCTGAAGTTGAAGGCCAAAATTGGCCTCCGAGCTTGATTCAACCCATTTGGAAAACAGTCTGGGACACCCAAAATGCTTGCTTGAGGGAAGGTGTGTTTAGGACCCCTTGTGATGAGCAGTTGCTGAATGCATTGCCACCTGAAAGTCACAATGCAAGGGTTGCTTTCCTTGTCCCAAAATCCGTGCCTCCTCAAAAGATGGCATGTGTTGTTCACCTTGCAGGTATCACGGTATACTTTTAGACTTTATATAAATGTCACTTTGAAATCTCTTTGATTGATTAGTTAAATTGATTTTGCAGAACTTTCACCATATAATTGGAATTGAATGGGTGAAACATTGAATTTAAGACTTTGATTTCATTTTCTTATTTTGTGACTGTAGTTTAGTAGTGATTCAATTATTAAGGAGGTTACCTTAGTTGTTTATTAATATTTATTACCTATCTTCCTTGATAGTGCAAATTTGATTGCTTTTATTCTTGGGGTGAGCTTTGATTATTTCATAATAGTAATTGAAATTCTAGGCTTAGCTTGTTTCTGCTTTACTTATGATGTGAATTTGAACAACATGTTGGGTTTAAGTCTATTTACAGTGATCAAGAACCTTTGTAAATCAGACACCAGCTTCATGCTGTTTGTTATTTAGGTTTTGTGATGGCGGCTTCAAACCAGCTGCACATAGTTGAAGTTTAAGCACACTTAATATTGATGTTTTAACGATTCTAATGTTCCTTACTTTTCTGAACCCTCCCTGAACCGTTTATGTGGAACAGCAGCATGATATAGGCTTACATTTAATTAAGACAACATATCCCAGTTGATTGCTGAACCACTTACCTTCTTTCTGACAAGTTGATAATTAATTTATGAACTTCATTGCATTCGTTTCTATTATAAACAGGGGAATTGTTTGATTAAGTCTGCACAAGGATTGCTTTGTTGTTATACATGGATGCATTTATAGTTCTGAAAACTTTCATGCAGTTTTTTTGTTCAATTGATCATATGAATCAATTAATGGAGTTCATTTTTCAAAAAAAAAAAAAGAATCATTGGAAAAGTGATCCATATGTTTTCATTTATATGAACAAAATATTATGTTGATGATTGTTAAGAATTCAATGGGACCCTTCCTCGCAAATCAGACAAAGAAAGAGGAGGGGACTATGTTGAGTTCTTACACTTTCATGCCTATAACTCAGTTCATCACATTATTACAACTAGTTGAAAAAAGAACATGCAGCCGTCACATGTTAGGTATACTAAAATATCCCCCTTGAAAAATAGGGGAAAAAACCAAATAAATAAATTAAATAAATGTATGATAACGAAAGTCGAGTGGCTTGACTCATGCCTACATGCTATGCCCGATGTTCAAAATCTAAGACACTAAAGAAGAGAATGAAATGCTTAACCAATAAGCAGTAGATGGTCAAGCACAAGTCTATTTGAAGATTACATGGGTATTTGTTCATTTCAAACATGACCTTGCAGCCATCCAAAAAGGACAATTCTTTTGGTTGCCTAGATCTAGAGTTTCAAGCACTCGAGAATCCATTAATAGAAGAAATATTCTGGTGAAAACCAAAATGCAAGAATTGTTTAACTAATTAATTTAGTACATCTTGCATTCTATATACTTGGTGATTACGGATCCTCTATCCGTTGCTTTTACTGCATGATGATCATTGCCTTTGAAAGAACAAAGTGCCTTTTGATGCCGTTCCATTTTTGTCATGGAAATTGTGATTTTCTTTTCTATCACTGCAAGGATGTTTTCCTTTTCACTTGGTCTTATACAGTTGCAAGGTCTTTTTTGTTTAATTCCTAGTTATTCTCTCTCTCTTCTAGTTTGTCTCCAAAATGTCATGTATGTTCTCTCTCTCTCTCTCTCTCTTTCTCTAATTAGTACTGTTTATTGGGTTGTTTTCACTATATTTGATGTTCTTGTGGTGCTCAGTTGTTTACACACGTATAAAACCTCGTTTTTGTTTGCTGTTCTCTTATATTTGATGTTTATAACCCATCTTTATTGATATTATTTAACATCCTTTGGCAGGAACTGGAGACCATACATTTGAACGGAGACTGCGTCTTGGTGGACCATTATTGAAACAAAACATTGCAACTATGGTGCTCGAAAGGTCAGAGTACTTTCTGTATCATCAACTACATTTTGAAGCTGAGCTTGTCTTTGACTTATGCATTTAGGCTTTTTAATTGATGACTATTTTTATAGCCCTTTCTATGGTCAAAGACGTCCAATGCTGCAGCGTGGTGCAAAACTCTTGTGTGTTAGTGACTTACTTTTATTAGGAAGAGCAACCATTGAAGAGGCACGCAGCCTTTTATACTGGTTAGACTCTGAGGCAGGGTTCGGAAAGATGGGTGTGTGTGGACTTAGTATGGGTAAGAATTGCTGTTCTTGTGGTGCTTTTATTACATCTTTTACATATTACCTTCTGGCTTCTGTTGGAGGCTAGATTGCTAAGTTCATGGTTGAAATACACGATCAATGTTCTTTGTGAAACTGGGGAGCTTACATCCTTAATTAGCACATCCTTTTAAAGTTTGATGCTTTTATGAAATTAGGGGGAGTGCATGCTGCGATGGTTGGATCACTGCACCCCACACCTGTTGCAACCCTTCCTTTTCTCTCCCCACATTCGGCTGTCGTGGCATTCTGTGAGGGTATATTGAAGCATGCCACTGCATGGGAGGCACTGAGAGAAGATCTTGCAGCAAAAGAGGCTGCAATGACTCTCGAGGAGGTGAGAGAACGAATGCGAAACGTACTGTCTCTCACAGATGTCACACGCTTTCCGATTCCCAAAAACCCTAATGCCATTATATTTGTTGCCGCAACTGTAAGTACCATATCAAAATAGAAGTTGCTTCATAATGTAAACAATGAAGTTGTAGTTAGTTCTAGTTGATTCTGTTAGCAACCTTGCGAATATTTTTTGTAACTTCTGCTTCATCGATTCGTTTTCCCCAACCACATGCTATTTATATTCTTTAACTGCAATTATGTGTTTCAGGATGATGGTTACATACCGAAGCACTCCGTGCTGGAGCTTCAAAAGGCGTGGCCTGGTTCCGAAGTGAGATGGGTTACGGGCGGCCATGTCTCATCGTTTCTTCTTCATAATGACGAGTTCCGAAAGGCAATTGTGGACGGGCTAAACAGATTAGAGTGGAAAGAACCCGCCTTGTGACGGTGCATCAATCATTCCCGGTAAAGAAATGACTGCATTTGAATTATTTTAGCAACATGTAAAATTCAGAAGAGAAGGGAAAGTGATTTGTGAATACATTATTTCCTCTTTAATGTGCTTATAAAGATAATAAAGGGTCAAAATTGTTGATGAAAGAATGTGTTAAATTTTGTGATGGTCGTTATGTTGCTACCATTTGTACTTGATTTTCTAGTAATTAGTTTCTATATTCTTTATATAATTACATATTTTTTTGGTGTATATTTTACATTTTATTTTAAATATGAATACACATTCTAAAGTTATCAAGGGAGTTTTAGGATGAAGTAATTTTTTTGACCAAAATTATGAAAAACCATTTTCTATATAATTATTTAAATTTAATTTTTGTAAGATAATTATATGATTCTTATCAAATAATATGATTTTCAGCGTATATTCTTTTTAGAAATTTTATTTTCTGATAATACTATCTTTAAAGTAGTATTAAACACTAAAAATCTCAATTTATCATCATTTTACAGAATTGTGTATTATAATCTCATAATTATGGCCTTAGCATTACAATCTAGAATTGTGTTTTATAAAAGCTTAGATACAGAATCATACATCTAAAGTCATCAAATAGTACACGAGCATTGGGAAAATTTCAAGAGAATCAAATATAAAAGGGGCTTTAAGAAATCCAAGGAAAAATTTTAGAACCCAAAATTTATATGAATGCTGAGGCGGACCCATAAAATTGTAGTGATGAATAAGATATGTATCCAAACATAACAAGTGAAGAAGCCTCCAAAACAAATATGGTAGTGACGAAAAATAAAGAACATGGAGGAGGTTTGTGAGGGTTGAGCCATGGATTCTTGCCCAGATTCCTACAGACGGAGTCATCGTTGATTTCGTTTTTAGCACTGATCGAATTCAAAGGTGGGTCAAGTGCTCTCGGCTCTTGCAAGACAAAGGTAAACTAAGAGGCGTCGGAACTTATGTTATACAACACTCTTGATTGCTTTAGTTAGGCATGCATCTTCATATAAGAAAGTTGAAAAACTAATTAAGATGGAAGGCATGTATCTTTCGTTACCTTTTCAATATGTTGAGAAGAATACACAGTAATTGGATTTGAACCTCATCGTAGTTGCTTGTACAGCAAACTTAGATTCTAAGTGGTAGACCCCACTAAATTAAGGGTACCTGAAATACCCAAATTATATTACCTTAATAATTATGTTTAGATTGTGGTGTCCAACCACCTTAAACAACTATGTTCAGTCCAATTTGTTTGCATCGGTTTTCATCTATTTACCAATTTTATTTACACATTAAAGATAAAAATTCCAGATCCCAAATCAAACCAGACAATACAGAGACCTTAAATTAACCATTTTGCACTCGCAAATTATTCAAAAGCAAGTCCTTGCCTTGAACAATGTCAAGCCAAGCTCATACTTAAGGAACTTGATAACTCAAGCTGAGTTCAAATATCCTAATACTTGACTAAAATGACCACCAAGAGCAATCATGCTTCTTCTCAATATGTTTTTATTGTTTTAAATTGTAATCAACACATTAAAAAAGCATACATTCAAGGTTGAACACAAATAATTAAATTAGAAATCAAACTTTAGTTGAGAAAATTGTTTGAACCTAAATGAGCAGACTGGAACGGTTCAATTTACCAAATTGAGCTCAAGCTTTTTTGTTACAGTTTCCCTACTGATATGCAAAAACCATATAGGTACAGAAAACTGCGTCCCTTATCCTATTGGCAACAGGTGATACTTGTTCAAGATATCAAAATAGAAAAAGCTTCAATCAGATGAGCAGAGAACACAACCAAATAAGGAAACTTAAGGTTCTTGCATAACATAAGATACTATCCCAAAATTTAGGTTTTCAACATATAGCATTCGATAATAAAACAACAGATAATCTAAACCAAAAGAAAACAAAAGTAAAGCACTTCAACATAACGAAATGCAATATAACCTCTAGAAGACAAGCTCGTGAGGTTTCATGCCAGACTTGAGAGAAAACCTAGCAGCAAGGTAGGCCTTCAAGTCTGGGACTCCCTCAATGGACTTTATTAAAGAGGCATCGACAGCTTTCTGGTCTTCTTTCTTGTCTTCTGGCAGTTTCTTCTTATCCTTCATATATTTTTGATGAAATGTAATTAAAAAACATAATCAGCACTTTAAATCATAAGAAATCAATTAGTACAGCTTAAATTATAATACATGCAATAAGAAAACTTGCCTCTTTTTCAGATTCGAAAAACTCTCCTTCACTCTTCTTCTTCTTCTTCTGCACTTCCTTGGAAAAGTACTTGTCATCAAACTTTTCCACATTAACTCCTGAGATGTCAACCTTGGTGGAAGTAGCAATGACATAGGATTGGTTCACACGCCTTAAAAGGAACACCATTAATCTTGAATGGTCCTGCCGTTATATGAAACTCACTAATTTGAGCAAAACACTTGCAAACGATGGAAAGAATTTCAAAAAAAAGGAAAATAACTAGTTTACACTGAACAGACACAGCAAATAATGATAACATATCCCCCTCTAAGCCACAAGACCCAAATGCAAATACTATATTATATCCAGAAAATGAATATAAAGGATGAAAAAGGATCAAGTAAACCTAGGAAAGATAGCATCACTCGATCTCCAGCATGTTGAACTTTAAATGGGTTTGTTAAGACGTCTCTACTACAGATGAAAGCCTATAACAAAGGTTTTAACACTACTTTCATACATCATATTTACAGTATTTGAATAACTTAAATCATATTTATCTGTTAACAAATGAACTGCAATTCACTCACAATTAAATTTACAGTCAATGATGAATAAGGGACAGCAGTAAAATATGATCTAATATAACGCTTTAAACAAACGAAATTACAATGAAATGACACCGGAGAGAGAGAAAAACTCACCAGTTACCAAAAGGAGCCCAGAAGTGAGTTGTTTCAAGAAAACAACTCTCTTCCCCATAAACCTCCCAGCCAACAAAATCAACACTGTCCCTGGTGTAATGCTGGCCCTAAAAAATTAAAAGCAAAAACCCAACACTAAGGCACATCTTCTCCGTAAATCTACAAATAAACGAATAATGAATTCAAAAGAAGAACCTGAGCTTGGTGGGTTTAGGCTTGCGCTTATTAAGAAGCGGCTTCTTGACATCCTCAGCGGGGTAGAACTTGGGAAGTTTCTCAGCGGCAGCGGGGGCCTTAGGCTTGGGGTCATGGCGGGGGAAAACACCACCATTTTTGGCCTTGATTGCCCAAAGGCCACGCTTATGGTACATCTTAGACCTGGAATATTTGCCCACACCACGTATCAGATCTGGGTTTCTGGTCTTCACGGGAGTCTTCCTTTTCGCTGCCATTTTCCCTCTCTGAACCCTTGGCTGCTGCTGCTGCTGCTGCTGCTATCCTTGTGGCGTCTACAAATACAACGTATCAAATATAGCGACTCTCTTGCTAGGGTTTTTGTGGATCATGTACTGCATGGGTTTTGGGCTTTTGGTTATATGGGTTTTATTACTTAAGATTATTTAATTGTTTGGGTAAATTACTAATTTAGCAATTGAACTATTATTTAATTATTTGGATATATAAATTTAGTAATTGAACTATCTTCTTTCTCCTATTTTACTCTTTTTACTTTCAATTTTTGTCAATTTAATTTACCATTCCTATTATTTTTAAAATTACTATTATTAAGATTATTTCTATTTTTGAATTATAGAGGTATAAACATCCTTAATAATTAAAAGTAGTAACTTGAATTCCTTTTATTGTAAATTTCGATTGTACTGGCCCAAACACCTTTGTCTCAATCGTGGAAAAGTCACTGGTCGATAGTAGATATAGTGCCACGAGATTTTAAATATGTATCTATTCTGTGCTATATCAATTTATTTGTATGATTTATTGTGTGTCTATTCGGTTTATCCTAGTGCTATATTATTAATTAAATTATGTTTGTGTTACTTACGTGTTGTTAGATATTTATTTAATTTCAAAATGATAATCAAAGTAAATGTTATTATAATTTAAGTGGTCGAAGATCATTAAATATTGAATTTATTTAATAAGTAAATACTTATTTTAGACAATAAATCTTATGGAATTATGCTTTTAGGTGATCAAATATTTGACTATATCTTATCCTTTAGAATTATGGGAAAATTATTTTGAAGAGATGTTATCTTTTTTGGTGTCTTTGTAACTTTTGGTATTTCGTTTGTAGGGATGATGTTATAGAAACTTTGGGAGTCTTTTGTGATACACTAAGTTTTGGTGTATATATATCTTTTGTGATATACTAAGTTTTGGTGTATATATATTAAGCAGTATAGTGTAGACACTTATTTTTATTTTAACCTTTATTTTATATTATTATTGTATTGTATTTGAATCAAGGAAATTGCATATTAAGATAACCCTACTTCTCTAATTATTGATTTGTGTTGATTGCGTGTCTGTATTGGGTTTACCGCATTGGGTGGTGACTCGTGGTGTTTATTATTTGGGTTAATTAAATTGTGACTCCACTACAGCAGTGGTCGATAGTGGCTTTTTTTGTCCTATAACGACGTTTAAAAGCGCTGATAAAAATGATGTCGGCACAAAGAAAAAAGGATCAAAAACACCGCTATTACAAACGCCGCAACTGTTAGCGGCGTTTTCTACTAATAAAAGTCGCTAAAAGTTAGGTTATTTTGTGGCATTTGAGTATTCAAACGTCGCTAAAGGTCATGCTATATTGCGGCGTTTTAGAATACAAACGCCACAATAGGTTTGATATTTATAGGCGTTTTGCAGAAACATGTTTGATATTTAGCGGCGTTTGTGGTCACAAATGCCCAATATATTAAATATGTAGCGGCGTGTCTGGCAGAAACACCATAATAAGTTGGTCATTTTGCAGCGTTTAATCGTAAAAATGTCGATAAATATGCACTCCATTAATGGCGTTTTCCCCCTAAAATGCCGCTAATCGAAACTGGTTTTAACATATCTTTTTCGTATTTTGTATTACCCAAATTTAACCTATAACAATATCCAACAACTTGCAGTAAATTTAATTAAGATTTGAATTAATTAATAATAAATAAAAACATAAATAAATCAAAGTTTACAAACATCGAAGTTAAATATAATGTAGTTCAACATTTTTCAATAACATAAAGTAAGCATTAAGCTAAGAAAACACCTAGGATGATGAATTCTTCATTTGATTCTGCTGCATCATATGCCTCATAACTTCAATTTGTTTTTGAAGTTCTTCTTATTTTCTCTAAAAATGTTGTTTCTCTCTATGCTTCTCGCGCTGCTTTTTTCGCTTCAGCTTCGACTTTCATTTGAGCAATTTTTTCATCAACTTGACTTAGTTGTTGTTTTAATCGAATAACTTCTTGTTGAGAAGATTGTCTGTGTGATGACATGTACTGAGACGAGCTGGATCCAAATAATTTGGTTGGAGTAACGAATGATCCCTGTCAGCGAACTCAACCATATCTTTCAGGACCGAAAACTTCAGCAATAACTTGATTTTCAATCTCCTCCGCATTAATATAAGCATGGGATGAAGCCGTAGCTTCATATTCTACCCTTTTATCGCTCAATTTTTCCTTATAATCAGTTAAGAATGTAGAACAAATTCAAGAATTATTTAAAATACACAATTTCATACTATCAATATAACATAATGCAAATTTTATGTCCAGTAAATATACTATAATTTCTGCAACTTCAGGAGCCATAGGAGAGCCATCTTTTTTTTGTGTCATTTCAAAGAGTTGTATTCGACCAACTCTACTGTCGGGCGTTATTTCCTACAATGTAGAATATAAATTAATACTTACAAAAAAGTAAGAAATAATAGAAAAAATGTTAAAAACTATATGCTACCAACTTGTTGAAAACATTTTGATGTTTCGATATAACAAATTAAGTATAAATGAATTTTAAGATTTTACAAATGATTTTCTAAGTATATTCGATTTAATTACTCGAATATCAAAATATTACTCCAAGTCTTTTAAAGATCAATTTCAATCCTTACTAAAGTGTAAAATTGTGTTTTAATCTTAAAATATTTTTGAAACAATTTTCACAAAGTATTTCGAACAAAAAACGAGCCTAAAATCAATTTTTCAAAAGAGTGTACCGATGCACCAATCCATGCATCGATGCACCATTGAATAAATTGAACATCGAATGCATTTTATGCATCGATGCACTCAGGCTATTTTAAAACATCGAATGCATTTTATGCATCGATGCACCCTTAGTGCACCGATGCACTAAGTGTTCCAATGGTCGAAATATTTGAATTTTACGCATAGTGTACCGATGCACTAGCCCTATGCATCGATGCACACATGCTCCCAACTGATTTTATTAATTTTTTCACACAATAACGACTCTAATGACTTCATTAATGATCCCCAACGTTCAGAAGTGATTCAAGGAGTATTTAAACAAGATTAGAAGCTATTGATCAACAACAAGAAACAAGAATCAAGAGAGAATCAAAGAGAAAGTATCAAACCTCAAGTTTGAGCATTTCAAGCCTATTTTTCATTCAATATTCATTTTGCTTTCAAGAACACTACTTGTACTCAATTGTATTCATTTTTAGTGTTCTTTTCTTTGTTCTAGAATTGTGCAAACACATTTGCCTTGTGAGGTTTTTCATTAAGTTTGCAAATTTGTAATCTTCTCTTTGAGAAAGAGTGTTCTCAAGAATTGGGGTATATTCTTGAGGGAGTTGTAAGGTTATCTCTTTGGCCTCAAAAGAAAGAACAAATTAGTAAATTTGTTAAATCCTTAGTGTGGATACTAAGGTAGTGGACGTAGACTTTGGTTAAGAAAGTCGAACCACTCTAAATCGCTGTGCAAATCTTTTCAATTTTCTACAAAAGCTTCCACCGAAATTTTAATTGCCAATTCACCCCCCTCTTAGCCGATTCCATCGATCGATTAACTCAACATTATGTCCAGTAAATATACCATAATTTCTGCAGCTTTAGGAGCCATCTTTTTTTTGTATGTGTCATTTCAAAGAGTTGTATTCGACCAACTCTACTGTTGGACGTTATTTCCTACAATGTAGAATATAAATTAATACTTACAAAAATGTAAGAAATAATAGAAAAAATGTTAAAAACTATATGCTACCAACTTAAAATGATTATATGAATAATCATAATTGGTATCAGAGTCTCACTCATTTGAAGGTTTAATCGCATATTGAGTCGATTCGGGAAGAGTTATATCGATAATCAAGTCATCAATGACCTCCACTTCAAACTTCGACTCCGGTCTCGATTCGATGCCCGTCAACAAGCCTCATTTTTTCAATGGAGCTAACTATGCCTATTGGAAGAATAAGATGATGTATTTCATTCAAGCAAGTGACATTGGAGCATGGAATGTTGTAGAAGACGGATATATCAATCCTCTCACTCATCCAAGATTGTGGAGTGAATGAGAGACAAGAATGTTCCAACTCAACTCCAAAGCCATCCATATCGTATTTTTGCTCTTGGACCAGATGAATACGTAAGAGTTTCATCTTGTACAACCACCAAAGAAATATGGGATAAACTACAAGTTACTCATGAAGGCACGACGAGGTAAAAAATCTAAAATTAGTCTTCTAACACATAGCTATGAAAATTTCAGATGAAACCAAATGAAGATATCAAAGCTATGACGAATAGATTCTCAACGATTGTCAATGGTCTCAAATCATATGAGAGATCATTCCAAACGAAAAGCTTGTGAGGAAGTTAGTTTACTCACTTCTAAAATCGTGGCAATCAAAGAAGACGGCAATCATCGATGCTAAGAACCTAAAGTCCTTAACTCTTGAAGAGCTAATCGGTTCCTCCTCACTCATGAAATGATGCTTGAAGATGAGGTGGACCTCGATAAGATTGACGAGACACCAAAGGAAAGAAGAAGAAAAGAACATGGAGTTGCTCTCAAATCAACAAAAGATGAGAGTGATTCGGATGAAGATGATGATGACGAGGAGATGTCATTGTTTTTCAAACGGTTCAGAAAAATGATAAGGCCAAACCGAGGAATAAAATTCAAACGAAATGAAGGCTTCAAGAATGAACCAAAAGAAAAGGACCCGATCATTTGCTATGAATGCAAAAAATCAGGGCATGTCAAATATGATTGCCCACAATTGAAGAGAAATGGTCAATCAAAGAATAAGCACAAGGCTCATGTGGCTACATGGAGCGATGAAGAAGGTTTCGATGAAGAGGAACAAGAAGTAGCAAACTTGTGCTTGATGTATTGGGGGAAGATTCTAAGGTAACCTCTAACTCATTTGATTTAGATGATTTATCTTATAATGAGTTATTAGAGGAATATAATGGGTTAGCTTCAGATATGAGAAATTATTTTAAAATACAAAAATGATAGTTCAAATTGAAAATAAAAATAATCTCATATCCAAGACCAACAATGATCTTGAAAGTAAAATCAAAGATTTGCAAATCAAACTAGAAGAGTTTGAAAAGAAAAATTCTGATTTGCAAAATTTACTTTGAAGAGTCAATGATGATCATCAAAAGGAAATTGATGATCTTAAATCTTCTTTTGAAAAGTTGGATCAAAACGTTTTGAAAAAGGAGAAAATTCAAAATCCAACTTTGTCAGAAAAATTTTAGAAACTACAATCATAGAGGTCCCCAAAGAACCTCTAATGGAAAAATCATTAGAAGTATATGGGTTCCTAAAGAACTCATTACTACAAAAGATAAGGTTATCCTACACAAATGGATACCTAAGGGGACTAGGATTTTGGAAACTAATGAATATGAACCCAAAAGAATTTGGGTACCAAAAATAAAAAAATAATCTATGTTTGTAGGAAAAGGAGCATTGCTACAAGGCACGGGAAACAAATTCAAATTCATGGTACCTTGATAGTGGATGCTCGAGACACATGACCGGAGACAAAAGCCGGTTCATTGAGCTTAACGCTAAAAATAGAGGAAAAGTGACTTTTGGTGATGATTCAAAAGGTCACATTGAAGGTATAGGTACTATAGGCAATACCTCTTCCATACAAATTAATAATGTTTTATATATGAATGGATTAAAGCATAATCTATTGAGTATTAGTCAATTGTGCAATAAAGGATTCGATGTCATGTTTGATATTAATAGTTGTAAAGTCATTGACATTGCATCTAATCGGATTATGCTTGTTGATCATAAAATAGGAAACATTTACATGGTGCATTTAGATTCCATAGATATGACTAATTTATGCCTTGTTGCTAAAGATGAGCATGATAATTGGTTATGGCATAGGAGACTAGGACATGCTAGCATGAGTGTTTTGTAACGGTTAATCCAAGGAGATTTAGTAAGTGGGCTGTCTAAACTGAAATTTGATAATGATAAAATCTGTGATGCTTGTGCTAAAGGAAAACAAAAGCGAGTTTCTTTTAAATCCATTAATGATGTATCAACTAGTAGAGTATTACAATTGATCCATATAGATCTTTTTGGGCCAACTAGGACTACTAGCTTGGGTGGAAAACAATATGCATTTGTCTTGGTAGATGACTATTCTAGATATACTTGGGTTCAATTTTTAAGTACTAAAGATAAAGCATTAGAACATTTTATTACATTTTCAAAAATAATCCAAAACAGAAAAGGTTATTCTATCACTAGTGTTAGAAGTGATCATGGCACTGAATTTGAAAATCTTGGATTTACTGAGTTTTGTAATTCTATTGGTATTAGTCATAATTTTCAACACCTAGAACCCCTCAACAAAATGGAGTTATTGAGAGGAAAAATCGAACTTTAGAAGAAATGACTAGAACCATGCTTTGTGAAAATAATTTGCCAAAATATTTTTGGGCGGAAGCCACAAATACCGCTTGTCATGTTGTAAATCGAGTAATGATTAGCCAATTTTAAAGAAAACTCCATATGAAATTTTCAAAATAAAAAAGCCTAACATTAGCTATTTTATCTTTTTGGATGTAAATATTTTGTTTTAAACAACGATAAAGAAAAACTTGGCAAATTGACGCTAAAAGTGATGAAGGAATTTTTTGGGTTATTCCTTAAATTCTAAAGCTTATCAAGTATTTAATAAAAGAACTTTAGTTGTAGAAGAGTCTATACATGTTGTTTTCGATGAAAATCCCCTTCCGAGGAAGGATTCTTGTGTTGATGATGATGTAGGTATTATGCAAGCAAATAACGTTAGACATGATGTTGGAGAATCATCATCAAAAGAAGAAACAAAAGATGAAGAAACTCATGATCCTCTCAAGAATCCAACCATTGAAGAAAGGGAAGTATCTTTCCAAGAGAGTACAACTATGTCAAGGATGGTGAAATTATAGGTGATCCATCCAAATGGGTAACTACTCTATCTTCTCTTAGAAATATTTGTAATTACATTGCATTTATTTCATGCATAGAGCCTAAGAACATCAAAGAATCATTAAATGATGAACATTGAATTATGGCTATGTAAGAAGAATTAAATCAATTTGAGAGAAGTAAAGTATGGACATTAGTAGAAAGACCTAGTAATAAATCTACTGTAGGTACTAGATGGGTATTTAGGAATAAGCTTGATGAAAGTGGTAATAGTGAGAAAAAAGGCTAGACTTGTTTCTCAAGGGTATACTAAGAAGAGGGCATAGACTATGATGAAACATACGCTCCCATCGCTAGGATGGAAGCAATTAGAATGTTATTAGCATTTTCATGTTTCAATGAATTTAAATTATATCAAATGGATGTTAAAAGTGTATTTTAAATGGTTTTATAAAAGAAGAAGTATATGTGGAACAACCTCCTGGTTTTGAAGATTCAAAATTTCCAGATCATGTTTTTAAATTGACAAAAACACTTTATCATTTAAAACAAGCTCCTAGAGCTTGGTATGAAAGATTGTCAAACTTTTTAATTGAAAAAGGTTTTTCAAAAGGGAAGGTTGACACTATATTGTTTTTAAAGCATAAAGGTAAATATTTATTAGTAGTTCAAATTTATGTTGATGATATAATATTTGGTTCTACTAATGATGTTCATTGCCAAGAATTTTCTAAGCTAATGCAAATTGAATTTGAGATGAGCATGATGTGGGAGCTCTCATTTTTCTTGGGACTCCAAATCAAGCAAAGAAAAGATGGCATCTTCATCAATCATGCTAAGTATGTCAAAGATATGCTCAAGAAGTTTGGACTGGAAAATGGGAAACCTCATGACACTCCAATGAGCTCATCAACAAAGCTTGACATAAATGAAGAAGGTAAATGTGTGGATGTTAAATAATATAGGTCAATGATTGGCTCTTTGCTTTATTTAACCGCAAGTAGATCGGACATTATGTTTAGTGTTTGCTTATGTGCTAGATTTCAATCGTGTCCTAAAGAATCACATTTACTAGCCGTTAAGAGGATCTTTAGATACCTTAAGGACACTTCTAGTTTAGGACTTTGGTATCCTAGAGACTCTAGTTTCAGCTTGCATGCCTTCTCTGATGCAGATTATGGAGGATTCAAATTAAATAGGAAAAGCACCTCTGGTACTTGCCAATTCCTTGGAAATATGCTGAATTTTTGGTTTTCAAAGAAACAAAATTGTGTTGCATTATCTACCACTGAAGCGGAATACATTTCAGCCGGTAGTTATTATGCACAAGTTTTATGGATGAAACAACAACTTTTTGATCAAGTGTGACAATACTAGTGCTATTTGTCTCACTAAAAATCCCATTCAACACTCTAGAACTAAGCACATTGAAATTAGACATCACTTCATTAGAGACCATGTCGTTAAGGAAGATATAGTTCTAGAATTTGTTGATACTTTGCACCAATTAGTGGATATTTTTACAAAACCTTTTGACAAAGAAAGATTTTGGACACTTAGGAGAGGATTAGGTTTAACTACCTATCTTCACTTAGTGTTTAAAATAATTTTAAGCACTTTTAATTAGTTTTAAGAAAATGCTTATAAAAATAACTCTTTTGATTGCATTCTTTGCTAATAGTTAGGGGGAGTTTATGATTCTTAGTGAAAATTTATTATATGTTCAAATAATGTTTAAGGATAAAATTGATTGAACATAATTAATTTTCAATATATGAGTTGCCAATACCACTAGAGCTAAATAATTTAGAATTTTAAGTGTTTAAAAAAGATTTTTGACATTTTTGTGCATAATGCATCGATACACCAAATAGTGCATCGATGCATCCCTTTGAATGTGCATCAATACATCATGAAGATGCACCGATGCACTCCTTGAATGTGCATCGATGCACACTGCCATGCATCGATGTATCCGTCGGGTTTTGAATAACCCTGTTTCTTCTTCTTTTTCTCAAAACCCTTAAAAACACTCCCTTGCCGCCGTTCGTCCATCTCTTTCCCTATACTCACCATTTGCTCAAAATCAACGAAAAAATAGTCAGAATCTTCAAGCATTACATCTCCAAATCCTGTTAACATTATTAAATCGTGCAAAACATCATCACATTCCACTCAATCCGATTTTTTTTCAAGGTAATATTTCAAAAACCTCTATTTTATTAATTTTTGAATTTAGAACTAGTTTTGATTAGTTCTAGGTTGAACAAAATATCGGGAATTGCTTATATGATGTTTCTAAACTAGATTTTACAACCAATTTCATCAAAAACTCACAATTTTTCAATGATTTTTTGAATTTTCGAAATAATAATAATTTTTTCCCGAAAATCCTAATTTAATTTTAAATTTGATGTTTTTGATTCAATTATGTTTCTTTCATGAAAAACTATACATATTATAATTTTCAAACATTGTTTTCTAACTAGTTTTTCAAAAACTTTGCCCATTAGGACTCGGTTTAGAGAACCTTGAATTATTGCAGACTCAATTGAGTTTTGGTATTGATTATATTGCATACATGTGTTTTATATTTACAGGTTACTCATCTTATTCCATTCCTTAAACCATGTCTAATCCAAAACGACCTAGGTCCTCTTCATCGAGTCGTTCAAATCGACCTCTCATTCCTCCTCAACCTTCAAATCCAAACAATCCCAATATTACCATTATAAGTTCCAGTTTTAATATGCCTGAACGTCGTAGAGAAGAACTCTACCATAGGTACATGAATTCTTTCCAATCTTATAAAATCCGGGAAGAATGTATTCCTTCTGTTCAAGCCATGATAGATATCAACTTCGAATACCTTCCAACTCTCAAATCCTGGAAGTTTGATACATTGTTTAACCTAAAACTAATCGTCTATCATCAGTTAGTCTGTATTTTCTACTCTAATGCGGTATGTATTCAAAACCAGACTCAATGTGGGACTATAGGAATCAGATCTTATCTTTTAGGACAATATATTCATATTGACTCCGAGACTATAGCCAAACAGTTTGGGCTAGATGATAATGGTTTATATAATGAAAAAAAAACTGTGGCATATCCCTATCTTCCTAATGCTACTGATAGTACTCTACGATCTCATCATGATCGATTTCTCCATTTGATGATCTCTTGGTGGTTTAGACCATCCGGAGGTAGGTACTCCACTATTCGTATTAGGGATTTATGGTAGATACATTGTATCCAACATAACAGGAAAATCAATTTGCCACAAATCATTTTTAGTGAACTAGTAGATACCATAAATGTTGTCCCTTCTAAACATGTCGAAACTTTAGTTTATGGGTGTCTACTTAGTAATCTTTTTATCAAACTCGGTCTTAACGTCTCTCTTGACAATCTCATTCATCTTCAAAACCAAATCAATCTCACCTCCTTGAAGAAAGCTGATTGAAAATAGGATGAGGAAACTGGTCAATGGGTTTATCGACCCTTTAAGCAAACTCCGAGAGCAATTTCTTCACGAGCACCTCCTGCTCCTAGCTCTTCTCGTACTCCACCTCCACCGGTACCGGCTACAGACAATGATTCGAAACTTCAAGGGCTATTTCAAGATATTGACGATCCCGATAATGCCCCGGCACAACAAGAGGATCAAGTGCCTCCATATTTCCGTTCGTTTTTTGAGACATTTGATCTATGGTTTGCTTCCATCGAATCCCATTTAACTGTAAACAACGAAGCGGTGAATCATCGCTTAGACACTTTGGAAGCACAACAAATGGAGTTTCAAAGGGAGATGCTTGCACGTATGGATGCTCTTACTCTTGAGATGCAAGCACGATTTCCTCCTCCTCCCGATCCTTCAATGGACGAGTAGACCTTGCTTTGTTTTTGTTTTGGATCAACTTAGAACTTTACTTGTTAAAACATTTTGAATGCTTTTGGATTGTTTTACTTTGATTGTTGGATGTTTGAATTTGTTTGGATTTATATTTTGGTTGCTTTGGATATTAGATCTTAATATATATATATATATATATATATGTTTGGTTTGAGTTTTCTTTTTGATATTAATACTTATTTTTGCATCATTAGACATATTTGACCAATTATCCATTACATGTTTATGAATATTGATTATGAAAACTAATGGCTAATCTATCTTCTATTTCTGATCTTAGCATCTTAAGCTTTAATTTTATAAAGAACAATTGGCTTATTTTTTTTAAAAATCTTGTTTAAAAACGTTTTAGAGTCTTTTTGATTTAACAAAAAGGGGGAAAATATAGTAAAGGGGAGTAAAATTAATTTTCAAAATTTTTTACAAAAATTATGTTCAAAGAAAATCTTAAAATTACTCAAATGTTTTGTTATATCAAAAAGGGGGAGATTGTTGAAAACATTTTGATGTTTCGATATAACAAATTAAGTATAAATGACTTTTAAGATTTTACAAATGATTTTCTAAGTATATTCGATTTAATTACTCGAATATCAAAATATTACTCCAAGTCTTTCAAAGATCAATTTCAATCCTTACTAAAGTGTAAAATTGTGTTTTAATCTTAAAATATTTTTGAAACAATTTTCACAAAGTATTTCGAACAAAAAACGAGCCTAAAATCAATTTTTCAAAAGAGTGTACCGATGCACCAATCCATGCATCGATGCACCATTGAATATATTGAACATCTAATGCATTTTATGCATCGATGCACATACCATGCATCGATGCACTCAGGTTTTTATGAAAACATCGAATGCATTTGATGCATCGATGCACAAGACATGCATTGATGCACTCAGGCTATTTTAAAACATCGAATGCATTTTATGTAACACCCCCAACTTGTATCCGACCCGGATCCGAGTTCGAAGTGTCACATTGACTTTTCAAAAACATTTATAAAATAATGAGTAATTTAAAATTTAATATTTCATATAACTTATTTAAAACCTTTATCGAACTATTCAGAGCTTATACAATATATTATTTTGAATACATGCCAACTAGAACTTTATGTATTAAAATACATATTATTCACCTTTCTTCTGATCTGACCTTTGGTAAGGAGAACTGACCTGTCTTGCTCCACATTGCTCTTTACTCTTCTCACTTCGGTAACCTACTCAAATCAACTCAAATGCTTCATCTTTCATCCCCTTTCATGTTCTCAACTCATATACACATGCTTAAACCAATTTATATCTATATAAACCATCTTTAACTTCAAAATTCTATTCCTCATATGTAACTCAAGAATTAAACCAACTTTGCAATATGTTTTAATTCCAATTCTATGGCTTCTAACTTCTTAATTAGACCCTTGACAAGTCAAATTTAACTTCCAACTCTAGTTATGAACTCTATTTCAAGATTTCACCCAAGAACCTCAAATCTTTAATCCCTCATAACTCCATCATACTTTGATTTTAAGATAACTTAAGCTTTCTTTAAGCTTAGTTATCATCTAATAATCAAAACCCAACCTTAAAATCAACAATTAATCCATAAACAAAGAAACTCACCTTTGATCTTGGAGATACGGGAGGAGAAAGAAGAAGAAAGAATACTCTGGATAATTCTCTCCTTTCCCACGTGGTTCATTTTCTTATAAAAGAAATATAAAAATCTTACTTGTCAATTTACCATTTTACCCTTTAATTCATTCAATAATTACTAAATAACCTTTATCATATTTCCAATAAATCATTGAACTATTCAATTATCCTACTTTAATCACCAATTTCTAAAACTTTACAATTTGGTCACTAACCCGGTATTGAGGATGTTACATTTTATGCATCGATGCACTCTTAGTGCACCGATGCACTAAGTGTTCCAACGGTCGAAATATTTGAATTTTACACATAGTGTACCGATGCACTAGCTCTATGCATCGATGAACACACGCTCCCAACTGATTTTATTAATTATTTTCACACAATAATGGCTCTAATGACTTCATTAATGATCTCCAACGTTCAGAAGTGATTCAATGAGTATTTAAAAAAAGCTTGGAAGCCATTGATTAACAACAAGAAACAAGAATCAAGAGAGAATCAAAGAGAAAGCATCAAACCTCAAGTTTGAGCATTTCAAGCCTATTTTTCATTCAATATTCATTTTGCTTTCAAGAACATTACTTGTACTCAATTGTATTCATTTTTAGTGTTCTTTTCTTTGTTCTAGAATTGTGCAAACACATTTTCCTTGTGAGGTTTTTCATTAAGTTTGCAAATTTGTAATATTCTCTTTGAGAAAGAGTGTTCTCAAGAATTGGGGTATATTCTTAAAGGAGTTGTAAGGTTATCTCTTTAGCCTCAAAAGAAAGAACAAGTTAGTGAATTTGTTGGAAAATCCTTAGTGTGGATAGCTAAGGTAGTGGACGTAGACTTTGGTTAAGAAAGTCAAACCACTCTAAATCGCTGTTCAAATCTTTTCAATTTTCTGCAAAAGCTTCCACCGAAAGTTTAATTGTCAATTCACCCCCCTCTTGGTCGATTCCATCGATCGATTAACTCAACATTATGTCCAGTAAATATACCATAATTTCTACAGCTTCAGGAGCCATAGGAGACCCATCTTTTTTTTGTATGTGTCATTTCAAAGAGTTGTATTCGACCAACTCTACTGTCGGGCGTTATTTCCTACAATGTAGAATATAAATTAATACTTACAAAAATGTAAGAAATAATAGAAAAAATGTTAAAAACTATATGCTACCAACTTAAAATGATTATATGAATAATCATAATTAAAACGCGAATACCTATTCATGAGCTACACGAGCAAAACTCTTCGATCCAGCAGTGTGAGTAAACTTTTGTTTTTGTCTACTAGCAATATCAACATGATCTCGGTCCTACAATTTGAACTCCACATGACTTATAAAGTCAATAATCAGTGACATAATATATTTTTAAAGTGCGTCATACCTCTCCTTTCTTTGAACTCCAAAACCTTTATGTATCTTCCCATTGATATCTAAGCATTCCAGGTGGGACATTTTGCAACTTTCCTTCAAGGTTGAGATTGTTCTTAAAATAATTATTTTTTAAGAAACTCTTGTGGTCTCTCCATTTCTTTCCTTACGCTTGCTTGAAATAGACCTCTAAAGAAAATTTCTCCTATAATTTATACAAGTGTTGAAAGTAAATATATATTACTATTGAAGTACAATGTATAATTTTTTTACAATGAAATTATTACCTTAATGCAATCCATAGCTTGGTTTTTGCTACTATTCGGGATCGCACGCCATGACTCATAATTGATTGATAGAATACTTGCATTTCGTGCAATTACGCCTAGGTAACCTGATAGAACATGTGCTTCTGTCCCAATAGGTTGACCGACATTGTTACTTGAAACTCTAACGCGGTCCCTAAGAGGAAGTTGGTACAATTCCTTCATTATCGTACGACCTCTACTCTTGCGCATTTGACCATTTTCAGGTACATAAGAAATAATTTAGTGTAGTTTTTCAAAATCAAGTCAATAAGAAAACCAATCACCATTTAAATAAGGAGTCGAATATTACCTTCAATTTCTACAGTTTATTAAACGGTGTTCGGAACTTCTGTAGATCCAACACCAATCGACTCTTCATTATTTGTTTCTTCCTCCTCTGAGGATCTCGAACAATCCGCAGATCACTTAATTTTCTCCTAGACATAATATCTGAAATAAACAAACAACAATATTAGTAAATACCGACAACAATACTAGTAATATATATATTCGACGACATCAACATATATAAATGATAACATTATAAATTACTCAATTAAGATACAAGATCTAACTACATTTTTATGTCATACAGATTTTCATAAATATATTCATCCATGTCATACCGGACCTATTGGAAGTGTGAACTAGTACCAATAATAGGTTCATCTAAATTTTGTTCTACAAAAGGAAAAGTTTCTAATCTTGTTTCTATGTTATCTCTACTTCCATCCCCGATGTCTATCAAGTCTCTAGGGGTGTTACGAAGTACAACATACCAACCATCATCCATTGGATCGTGGCAGTAAAAAACTTGTTTGACTTGAGAAGAAAATGCATATGGCTCGTCCATCAATTGTTTACTAGTGTGAAGTAATCGAGAAAAGTTCACCATTGTAAAACCTAATTGATCTCTTTTAATTCTTTGAGTACTATTTACATAAGGCCAATCACACCAAAATAACACAACCTTTCTTTTGCCATAATAATCCAACTCAATGATATCTGTAAGGATTCTATAATATTCTACATCTCCCTCCGCATGATGGTTGTCTCTAGCACTAGCATAATTTGTAGTTGAAGAAGTAACAAATACTCCACAATTTTGTGTCATTCTTAATCTTTCACAAGATTTTGTGTGAAACCTAAACCCATTAGTGATAATGACATTATATTTTTTTAACAATTCTATTCGGACCTTGAGAAAGTCATTTAACCTTTTCACTAGCTTCTCTCCACTCTAAACCTATACGCAAGAGAATTAAATCGGTTAGCATTTATACATATATTAAAACAATAAGAGTTGTACATAATTTTGTGTCGTGGAAGGAGTTATTGCTTACCGTATGCCCTAATCATTCATGAAAGTTTCTGTAAATCACTTTGAATGTGTAGCTGATGCATTCTTCTGGAGCGTGATTGAGATCTTAAGACTTCTTTAAACTCATTGAGGTAGAAGATTATGTGGTTAAAGAAAGAGAAATATGAAAGGTCACGAGAAAGTATATTGGGATTTTTATTGTAAAACTTACGTTCATAAAGGATCTAATGAATCGTGATGGAAAAGAACATATCGGTGTACTTGTACCCAAGAGTTCTCATCTAACTGTGCAATTTGAACTTTGTCGAGTGGTTCACATAACTTCCAAACAAATAAGTCTCAGCTAAGTTATTCATATGGACACTTCATTTCTATTTCTATCAATCTTGTTTCAGCGTCTTCCAAATATCTAGAGCAAAAAGTCATACACTCTCTGTCAAATACCCTTCAGCAATTGATCATTTTGGATAACGCTTATTACAACAGTAACTTCAATTTGCACAAAAACCTAGACACCAAACACAACTATTATAATAGTTTTCATTAAAAGATATGTTCGATATATATTGAATACATATAACCCAACCAATACCTCTTTATAGGATACATCCACCGATAGAAACTGGTCCACCAAGTTAGCTTCATGAGAGATGAACTAGCAAATGCACCATAATTGTTAAGAATGAAGGTGGAAATATCTTCTCCAGATTGCATAAAGTCAAGGCGACTCGATCTTGCAGTTTCTCAACTTCTTCAACTATGAGAACTTTCCCACAATAAATTTCATTATATTGGAAAGTTCAATAATACAAGAGTCACCTTATTCGACATGCAACCACACTTAAAGAAATGGACTATTTCTAGTTCTGGTATTTATAATGATTATGGATCCTTGAATACCCATAAATAGTCCTCTAAAATCAAAAGAACAAACCTTTGGACAATGTTTCATACTCTGCTCATTTACAACTCCTCATGGTACACTATTACATGCACAATGCTCAATTGATGCATACAAAATTATCAACCTAAAATGTATGTATCTCTAAAATGCCTATGTAATGTAAAAGTAAAACTGACCGATAACAGCTCCCGCACTGCTTCAATTGAGAAAAAAGCAATAATTTCATTGTTAAGCCACCTAATTGAACATTTAGATTACAAAGTGGCACATTACTACACCAATTGTCTATTTTCTTTTTATTGAACATGAACATGAAATCAACTATAAGATTATCTTCTGATACAAAAGCAATCACTAGTATCAAAAGATGACTTTGAATGGGTTTGAAGGATTAGTTATCGTCCAAGAATAAGGTTAAGTTTAAAACTAGCAAAACCTATCGCTATGTTGTATACTAGCCGAATGAAAAAAATGAAATCATCAGATAGGCCATCTAAATTAGATGTTCTGCAGTTCAGTAAGCCAACCAAAACAAAATGGATATTAATTTCTAACTTCAACCACAAGATCAGAGTTTAGGCTTCGATCGATAAAGACGATTGAAAGGGTTGATGAAGGGAACATGGTATTCCAATGATCAAGATTTAAAACCAGTTTTCCACTTTGGTGTTTAACCAGGTTAGATTACCAAGATCTCCATTCTTACCCCATTTTTTCATCTTTCTTATCAAGCAGAACCTCAATCTTCATCAACAATTGAAACAAATAGGAAATAACAAATCATAAGTTCAATTCAGCTTTGTGCAAACCAAGCTGAAATCGTGAATGTTACTAAATGCTATCATCAATTAATATGTTGAATCAAAACATATATAAAAACATCATGAATTGTTTCTTAGAAAATGATAAATACCTTTTCTTGGCAGTAACTTTCAGCAAGTATTTTACTGTATTAGAGAAAGATACGACAACAGTCAGGCACTATAAAATGAAAAGTCAAAATAAAAAGAGACAAATTTTTACTGATAATTAAATTAAAAAAATGATTTAAAGTTTTCCATACCTTTAACAAATATATAATTTTTACTGATTTTGCGCCTGCTGCTAGGGATTTTGCTGCGAAAGAGATGTAAGTTTTTAGGGAATAGGAGGGAAGAAGAGGTTCAAAAGAGATGGAGTAACGATGGAGGCATTGACGGCTTCGAGCTGCAACGAGTAGCAGCTGTTCTACGTCGGCATTTGGGTATGTCCGATGGATATGAGAAAAAGAAAAAGGGAAAAATGTTTCGCACGATTAAAATTATACAACATTGCGGCGTTTGTAAAGACAAATGCCACTAAAGTACATATCTGTAGCGGCGTTTGTCAAATAAACGCCACAAAGTACGAGTTATCGCGGCGTTTGTATACAAAAACATCGCTAAAGTACTAATATGTTGCAGCATTTATTAAAAAACGCCACTATAGTTGAACCATATTACGGTGTTTGTATAAAAACGCCGCTAAAGTACTAATCTATTGCGGCGTTTATTGCACAAATGCCACTATAGGTTAACCCTATTGTGGCGTTTGTATAAAAACACCGCTAAATACTACTCTATTGCGGTGTTTGTCGAAAAAACGCCACTATAAGTGAACACTATTACGGCATTTGTAAACAAGCGCCGCTAAAGTTACCATTTTATGGCGTTTGAAATGTAAATGCCACTATATGTTTAAAGTTAGTGGCGTTTACTCTAAAAAACCGCTAAAAACGCCGTTAGAGAACAAGTTTGTTGTAGTGCTCCTAGTGTTTTTTATTTAGGTCAACTCACAGTATTAGGGGACATAAGGATGAATTTGGGTCATGGGAACCTATAATGTTTGGTGTTGTTAGCTGATGAATGTGTAACTGGGCTTACTAGCTTATATTGGTATGTCTATTAGCTATTGTTTGCATGTACATTAATTATTGTTACTCTTATGCTTACTCTAGTATTGTTTTGTTTATAGTGTTACCATGTCATCTCTATTTAATATCTTATTTATGATATACAATGTCATACCATATTCAGTTTTCTAGCTCATCTTTTCTTTGTCTCTTCCTTCCAAATAGTACATGATGTTAAGATTATATCAGTATTTGGATGATTAAAGCCTTGAATATTTCTCTTAATTGATTAAATAAATTCTTTATATATGTTATTTCATAATTTAACATAGGACTTTATGAAATTATTTTTGAGATATTTATTATCAATAATTTACGTACTTTACAATTAATAATAATATTGAGACATTTTAAGTGAATTTTAAGGTTTTATAAAAATTAATATATTTAATAAATTTTAAAATATAAAATTGAATTTTAGATAATTTCGATGATAGTTTGATGATTTGATCTTTGAAATTCGATCATAAAATCTAAATTAATCTAAGAGTTATACTCTTTATATTGTTTGAGCTATAATTGAAATTTCAAAAAATATAAAAATATAAAAATTAAATTCACGACTTACTACAAAAACTTGAAATAAAAATTCTTTAAAAAAAACTTAAAATAAAATTATACTTAATTCTTAACATCATGAAGATCTTCTCATTTTCTATGCTATGACCAAACAAGTGACATATATATTTCAACACTGGGCATCCCTTTTTCTTGACAAATTCATTTCATGAAGAAGTATTAATATAATATCCAATATAAATGAAAAGGGGACCAAACCTTGTTTTCTTGTTCTTAACCAGTTAATTCTTGTGTTTGTAATAAGTCAGAAATAGCTGCGAAATCATTGCATTTATTTTGTTTTGTAAATTTCTTTGTCGAAAAGAAGAAAAATAAGTATAATGAGAGAAACTTGTTGTATAATTATAAATTTGTAATCTATTCATAGTCAATCTATTCATCTATATATGTAGAAATCTTAGGGAAAATATCAAAGGAAGACGTCAATAATGAAAGAGAAACTTAATTAAGGGGATCGCTAGGGTTTCTATTGTTCCTGGCGAGGTCGAGCCAACCAGAGAGAGCTGAGAGCCCTTAGGCGATGGAAGTACTCAGCAATGGCCAGCAAACACCTTGCAGCCTGACGGGTCGTCAGTATCTGATGCAGCCGCTGCATTGTTTGGTGCCTCAGATTATCTGCCTGTTCAAACCAAAATGTTGAAATTATTATATAGTAAACAGAAAGTGTTTTACATCAACATACAATAGAAGACGAAAGATGCAAATTTAAAAAATGGAGCATGATTAAGCTTTATCTAGTTATAACAAGCTACCTAATTCCCACAATTAGCAAGTTTTTCTTAACTTCAGAAATAGTGTCTCCACCTACGAATTCAATTGATGCCCCCATATACTCCATGCACGTGACTATAATATAGATAAGACCTCTATCAGACTCACGTGATTTACTAAAATGAAATTTAAGATCTTACAATCAAATCTATCTAATTTGATCACCTATAAATAGCCATAGATTTCAGCTAAGGTACTATAAATACCTCTCAACCACAATTGATAAGGGGATCATGACCATTTCCATCCCCCCTAATTTATTCATCTCTCTCACGTAGAAACACTAGACAATGGCCGTTACATCACCAGTCACGGATCTCTGTCTAAATTAGAAAGAGTAAACCGCTAACAACCGATGAGACAAACTTATTCCCACCAACAATAAGTTAAACCAATAATGGTGAAGAAAAGCTAGTTGGAGGATATGGCTTTTTAAGTACAACGGTTACGACCATGACATCATAAACATATGGACATGAAGCATATTTTTGGATGTCTATATATGTGCATTATTTAAGGGAGGGCCCATCAGCATGAGACACTACTCAATATGTAAATACTTTTAAGCTTGCTGCAGCTTACTTGAATTATATCAGATGATGAAGTTGGAGTACCTGTCCAACGAAACCTTCAAGGGTGGAAAGCTTGTTGATGGCGATGGCCATTTGGCCCATGTAGTTAGTCATATTAGGAGGGCAGCTGAGCGAATCAGATGTTATAATATCAGAAAGAGAGTGATTCAGAGCTTCCAAGCCTTGTGATAGAGCCTCTTCGGCTTCCTGTGTCGATTGCTGCAACCCACATATGCCCATTATCTGCTGCTCCGTCAATGGCTCAATATGGTTCACTATGACCTGAAAAACAAAGGCACCAACACCTTAAACATTATGTTGCTTCCTTTGTGAACTGAAACAGAAGTTGCTTGGATTTCTGAGCAAGAAACAAAAAGAGAAGAAGGTGCATGCATGGTTTCCGTGAAGGAGAAGAAAAAGAAGAGAGGAGAAGAGTGCAGTTCTCTCTTTTTCCATTGCCACAAATTGTAGTTAACAGACATAGCTTTATCACAAGAACAACTGCCCTAATCCTTTTTGAGAAAGACTTTCTCTTCACCTTCTTCATTCAATTTTTTTTTATCATTTTATGTATCTTTTGATTATCCACATATGTGTGTATAAGATATATAGTTTCCTTTGTCATTGCCACCCAACAAATTGCACTCATGTAGGTAAGACGTACTATTTGCCTATCTCAATACATATTTGAAAATTATCTTTATCTATATTGGATGCTTAAGCATATAATCATTACATTTAAAAAAAATTAAATTGAATTCATTGAATGGTCTCAAATATTAGATTTTGAGGTCTTAGGTTTGAAGATCTATATCCGTACAATGTATGTGTGTGATCGACTAAAAAAATATGAAAAGATACTTAAAAAAGTTGATATTAATTCCAGTGTGGGGGTGAGGGGAAGTAACCTATAATATAGAGGGAAAGGAATCTGACCTCTAATTATTAAATATAAGTAGCTTTTAATCCTTTATCCTGTTGGCTTTTACTATATAATTTGGTTTAGCAAGGATAGGGTTAAGAGTACCTTGATGAGGTCAGAAGGACGAAATCCACCAATCCACATGAAGCACCGTTCGGCTGGAGTCTTCCACATGCCAGACACAATGTGAAACACATCGGTTTTCGCCACCATCCCTTTTAGGCTCATCATCTCGTCGAAATGTGCTAAACAGTTGTCCACGAACATCCGCAGCTCGTTCTCCGCTAGGTGCTCCTGAACCGCTGCTCGGAGCTCGCACATCAGTCGATGGTGCTCTTCCACCCATCTTGCGTACTCCATGTCAAACACTGCAGCGTCTGCAACATAATATAAAAATTCACTTTCTTATACACAAACTGAAATACATATATGTATTTGAGAGAGTTGAGAGAGAGAGAAAGAGATGACCTGAGCTTATGTTGTTAATACCAACAGGAAGGCCTTGCTCTCCTCCTAAGATATTACCACCACCAAAAAACATGCCCTAAACAGTTAAAAAAACAGAAGATTTCATACATATACACAGATAGAATCATGGGTATTTTTCTTTTAAGAAATTATGGAGATTAAGGGGAGGGAATGATCACCTGAGTTCTGGCTCTTTGAAGTTCTTGTTCCAGTTGGGTAAGCCTAATCCTACTTGATTCTAATTGCTGAACATAAGCCTGTGATTATATGTAAATTCTTGTATATTAAGCCTTGTTTAAACGAAAGAAAAACGATTTGCACCTAAGAAACCAGTGCTTACGGGCTGACCTTTTTTCTCAGCCTGCTTTTCCTTGCTGCCTCTCTATTCTGAGCAAGTCTTCTTAGTGTCTGCTCCAAAATGAATCCGAAATATTACATATTGATCCGAAAGAAAGAACAAAGTGTCCAAAAATAATTTCACCTTAGGGTCTGGTGTTTTGGGTCCTTCCTGCTCTGAACTTGAAGTTGGCCCTTTTCCATTCCCATCGCGCTGCTAAATTTAAACAAAAAAAAAATCAAAACCATGGGAATCTCAGTCTTTTCGGTCTTTCTTTCAATAAGATAATGCATGAGATTTCTATATATTTTATGTTTTTTTTTCATTCAGAGCCAATCATACCTTGACAGCTTTAGCTGAATGGTTCGGATCAGAAGAAGAAGCATCAGTTTTGGGGTTGGCCAACTCCATGGACGGCTCTGATGGTCTTTTGAACTAGTAGTTGATGGAGAAACTAATCCTGTACTTGTCTACCAAATACAAAAACAAACCCACTTGAAAAATTAGTATTTAAATAGAATTCAACTCACCAGATCAATATAAATAATACTAGGGTTTTCACTTTTGTTGATGATGATGATGGTGGCTCAACGTGCATCGGCTGTGAAGGGAAAATGTTCAGCGTCGGAGGCCTCATTCCAGAGTTAACTGCATTTAATATAATCTCACAAACATTAATGAAAAGAGACTATAAGATGATTAGAGAGCAAAGGGGAATAAAGAAAGACCCAAAATGAAGGGAAGGGAGACAAGGAGAAGAGATGTAAGAAAGAAAACATAGGGATCATCATGCATCCATTTGTAGCTTTGTTCCATCAAAACAGAAGGGGAAACAAAGAGGGGAAAAAGGCAAAGAACACCCATACCCCTAAACGTACACTTGTCAGTACATGTAAAGAAAATTTTCAAGGAATTCATTATCATAGAGGTGTCTGTTACAAGTCATGGTCCAGAGCTCTACTCAAAACATAATTAATAAATAAATAAAAGAAAAAATTAGCTAGTTTTTTGGTTTCTTTCAGAGATTTGTTTCTGCTAGGATCTGGTCAAAAAGGAAGTTCTGGCAGATTGAATCTGTTGAAAACATGAACATGTTTTTTCTGTGATAAAAAAGCAGGACCTTTCTGAATAAGAATCTTCGTAACAGAAGGTGCAGAAAACGAAAAAGAGGAAGAAAATTTCTAGTAAATAGTTTTTTTTTAGAAAAAAAAGAAAGAAAAATTGATAGTCTTAGAAAGAACACTCACGTCTTTGGTCTTGAACAGTGGAAGGGTCTTGTCCATCAAGGTAGAGGAAAAGGGTTTGATCTAATTCACCCAAATCATAAGCTCCAGTATCTTTGCTTCTGCTTATTTCCAAAAACAAAAAATAACATTTCCAAGAAGAAAAAAGAAAAGAGAGTAGGTAGAGGTAAAGATGAAGAATTCTGGGTTTTGCTTTCTATCCTTAATCTGATACTGTAAAAAGAAAAAGAAAGAAAGATTACATGAAGTTTCCAGGGATGGAAGATGATTGCATCATTGCATAAGGAATCTGGTTTTGATGATGATGTTGATTATGCTCTTGTTGTTGCTGTTGCTTCTGCTGATTTTGATGATGATGGAGGTGGTGGTTTTGTTGTAGTTGGATGGAGTGGTTCATGTTGCCTCTACTGGTAGCCATGAAAATAACAAGGCCAACCAAAGCTAGCTAAGCTTCTTCTTCCTATTGTCCTTTTTGTTCTACTTGACGAAAACTTGTTTGAATCCACCATTAATAGCAAAACCACCTTCCTTTTATTCCTTCGCAAATCATTTTTTTCTCCACCATCAGCTCAATAGTGATCGAGAGAGAGAAAGAGAGAGAAAAATTAAAGAGAGTCGGTTATAATTTGAAAGAAAAAGAAGATTTCTTTTCTTACGATAGAAATGAGAGTCAGAGAAGAAAAATAATATTGAATGCACATACACAACCCCTTTTTATCTCTCATTATTTGTTTTATTTTTTATTTCTTTTTCCAGACCCGAATTTTCAGATGAAGCGGTTTTAAGATATCCTCTTCGAAACCAGAGAAGACCTGAACCATTTTTTAATATATATTATATTTTATAATATCCTACGTAAAAAGTATTTATATAAAAAATATTTAGCAATTAAACGTGAGTGGATCAGTTTAAAATAATCGAAATATGAGTTAAATTTTATTTTAAAATGTGAAAAATATAATGATACTATATATGTTAATGTTATTATTATTTGAAGAAAGTATATGAATATTTTATAAATTGAAAAGATGTTAATTTGACTTGTGATACAAAATAAGTTAGAAGATATTTTATTTGGTATAGACAGTTTCTTTTGTATATTATCATTTATGTTTTATTTGTTGTTCGATTAATTTAGATTAGATTTTATAGAGAATTATTATAGAGACGATTAATATAACAACTTTTATCTGAACCCGATGAGTTTTTATACAACTCACCCGATCAGGTTGATTTTATTTTGAAAATTCATATTTAGTTGGGTCGATTCATGTTTCTTTATGGTGTGAATGGATCGAGTTAGATTTAAATTTAAGGTAAAAAATCATATCTAAAATGACATAGTAGTATAATTATCTTTTATATATTTAAAGATAACTAAAATAATATTCATTTCTATTTTATTTTTTCAATTAGGTCATTGTTTCATCTAATAAAAATGAATATATATATCGGGTCATGTACATATTTTAACTTGAAAAATTAGGTTGAGATTGGATGGGACCCTCCTAAACCTAGTTTGAGTTGAGTGTGGATGAGCTTCAATTTTTAAGGTTTAAGTGTGAAAAAAATTTAACTCGACTCGATCTGTTACCATCTCTAGAGATGATACTCTCATACTAGCTAGTTTCTTATATTCATAGCGTCAATATTTAAATTATTGGCTTTTACTTAAAGAATCTAATTTCTTATTCAGCCAAATTAACTAATAACAGGTATATATAATATAAACAATGATTCTAATAAAAATACTCATTTATTTTATAAAAAAATATTTGATACTTTTTCAATAAAAAATAAATAAATTTGAAATAATGATAAGTTGCGTAATAAATAAAAGTTTTAATCAATATCAATGATAGTACTAAAGGAGAGGAGTTATACGACCACATTTTACCATTTATAATTTTATAAAATTTAAAAAGTAATTAAATTAAATTAAATTAAATTAATCCTAATTAATCTATCTTTCTTAAAATAGATTATAAACCTTCGGTCACCAGATATAGGGGAGGAGTTATACATCTGAACAGGTGTCAAGCAGCGGAGAAAGGTACGACTGTTGACTTGGAACACGTGTCGGTGTTGTTTGCGTATCGAGATTTGGGATGGCGTTGAAGAAGAAGAAAAATAAAAACTGAGAAGGCGAAGTGGGGCCCACATCATAAAAGTAAAACTATAAACAATCCAACGGCTGTCCCCACTGGGGGGATTGATGGGTCCCACATCTCCCGCGATTTTTTAATCTCCTTTCTTTTTGTGCATCAACAGCTACCTACACACGGAATCTACTCTTTTGCGCAATTTTCTGTAGGTTTGAGATAAAAATAAGTGTTTAAAGTTTACTTAAAAATAATTTTATGTATTTAAAGATTTATTTTTGTTAAAAATAGGTGTTTAATATTTTTAATGTTATAATTTAAGTGTTTCGATTATAGCAGTTATTAAATTTGACAGTTAAGTAATGCATGTCAAACTTATAAGATTTTATTAAAAAATACTTAAAATTGTAATTTTTAAAAACCTAATATTTTTTTCAATTATAAAAAATCTCAAAATCCTCAAAAAAAAAAATCCTAATTTCAATCTCTTACCTTCGTTGATCGTCACCAGTGTCACCAATCGACTGAAACCCTAAAGACTTGCACCTACTCAAACCCATATGTTTGACACGGTGATTGTAGCGAAAAATCAACCATCGTAGTGACTAAATGATTTCAACGGCATGTGAAAATTTTAACAATTCAAGCAATGATTCTTCTCGTTGTATGTTGGACTTTGATTAAATGGAGTGTCAGACGGCAAAGAGCGGTGACTATGGCAACATCACCTACAGTCAACATGGGTAAAGAGGTTTGGAATTAGGGATTTTGGAGTTTGTGATTTTTTTTAAAATTTAAAAAAAAAATAGGTTTTAAAAAAATAAGTTTTTATTTTAAAATAAATTTTTAAAAATTTTATAAGCCTGACATATGTCACTTAACGGTCAAATTTAACGACCTTTACAGTCGATACACCTAAAAGTGTAACGTTGGAAACGTTAGACACATATTTTTAACGAAAATTTCTTTGGACACCTAAGTTAATTTTGAGTATAATTTAATCACTTATATTTACATTAAACTTTTTTTATTATGTAACTTTTAGGTGAATGACATTATTTATTTATTTATTTTCAACTAATAAACTAATGTCAATCATGCTTATGGTGTTTTATTATTCATGCACAATATAGTCAATTTATTCGTTGATAAAGATTTAAATCTTTAATATCAATCCCGGATCAAGACTTTTAACTAATACGTATATATCAAATATTGCATAATTATGTCTGGTTGCTAATTAAAAGTTAAAAAAAATGTGTGAGATTGATGTGTTTGTATATTAAAATGATTTGTTTAGTTGTTTTAAATGGATATTTTATGGAATAGATAAGTAAGTTTCTATACTTGCAAAGTTAATTGTCAACTAGTGTCATAAATTTATGGATATACTATATGATAACTAGTTGGACAAATAAATTAAATGAAAGTTTATTTATGTTGATAATTGTTAAAAGATAACATCAATAATAATAATTGTGCAACAACTGAACATCAAAATTATACGTGAAAAACTTTTTCAAAAAGAGTCGCAGGCAAGATAAGAGAATTTTTCATTGATGTAAAAAATATAATAATATAAGAGGATTTTTAGAAGCAACTTTGTATCTAACCTAATCTATAATGTCTATTTATATGGATAATTGCTTGATTCTAAAGAAAACTTACGAGTAAGAAATTTACTCAAACTATGTATTGTACTTCTAATCAACATTAAATATAATAAACTTCCTACTTCCAATTAAACTATGTGTACTAATTTTTTTTTTCAAATTTCTATTAATTGTACATCATCAATTTGAGTCAGATCGAATTCGGGTCAAGCTCTAACAATCTCTACCTTGTCATGGCCATTTCTTTAAAAAATTATTTTTTTAAAAAACAATTATGAATTATTTAGAGAAAATTGAGATTTTGAATTAGTTTAAATTATTTTGATTTGAGCCGCCATCGACCTTTGAGTTAGGTAGATCGAATACCTAAAACGTTTTCTAAAATAATTTTAAAAAATCATTTTTAAAGACGAAAACTGGTATGCTTTACCAAAAATTTATTTTTGTGGATTCGAGAATCGATTACGCGTGGGGAAGGATAAGCACCCCCATAATGCCCAAAATTGGTACTTTGTCGCTTATACATTGTCGTAAATGGTGGACATCGTGAATTCGTATTATTATTTAAGGTATGATCCTTTTAATGAACATAAAATAATATGTCTCGAATTAATTATTTAGAGAAAATTCTTTAACTTGAAAAAGAAATCTCGAGGTTCGTAATCCTCCATCGAGAAAGCCATCTCATCTATTTCTTATCTGTAAAAGAATATTCTCTCCTCAAATTGTTTAAAAATATTAAATTAAATAATAAATCAATATTAGAATTTGTATGAAATAGTTCATTACTTTTTTTTCTAAAAAACATAAATTGTCAATACTTAAATTAAAATAAGGTAAAATAAAATAACATAAAAATAGAATAAATAAAATAAAAATATTGCTATTATAAAAACATTCGATTTATTTCAAGTTCACTTTCCGTCCGAATGTCATATTGAATTGCATTACTTCTATAAAGTTGTACTTTTCTTCGCCCATTCAATGAATAATATTCTTGAAAATGAATACGAAAATATTTATATTTTTTTATTTATTATTAATACACAAAAATGTTTTACAAATAATAATACACGTACAAAATATAGATGCATATAATTATACATTCTCAAACATATATACATAAATATAAGAATTTCAAAAAAAATATGTACAATGTGTACATATAATATTCATATGCATAAGCAAATAAATAAAATAAAATAAAATAAAAATTCATATCAAATACTTAAAAAAAGTATACATGCAAAACTGGGCACTTGGGTTATGAAGGGCTAAAATGAAAACATTAGAAACATGGCAAACCTAAGTGAAAAATAAAGAAACTCATGCTTAATAAAAAAAAGGCTAAAATAAAAACAACTTTAGAGATATAACAATGAACACAATCAATATTAATGACCATTATGCAAATATTATACAAAAGGAGCAATGAAGTAGCAATATCAATAACCATTCATGACCTAAACAAAAAAAATTAAAATCATATGCTAAATGTAGGAAACAATAAAAACATGACAAATGAGCCAAAAGGACTAAATTGAAGTGCACGATAAATATATTGACATGATTAAGAAATTATCGAAAATTCAAAATGAGGACTGAATCGTGACTTATCCAAAGTGGGAAATCATGTAAATAAAAAACCTAAACAATGATTAAAATGAACATTCCATAAATTATCTGTCCAAATCGAAAATATCAACAAAGCAATGAAATAAAACAAACTAGGGACTAAATCATAACGATATCAAAAATTAAAGCTCAAAACAAGAACAAAGAAATTTCATTTCATGACTAAAATGAATATTGCGTAAATAATGAGCTCAAAATAACAGAAAGTAAAAGCTTTATTAGTGATTAAAATGAAAAGCTACAAAACGAGAAGGCCCAAAAATGTAAATTACCCGTACGCTAAAATACACTTCTGCCCCTCCCAAAAACTATGTCGTTTCATGCGTGGTATATATGGTTTAAGCCTAAGCCAAAACTGATCATTCCCCCCATTTGCCTCATTTCATTCTTAGACCAAGGGGAGAGAGAGCAAAAGATCTCAACTCTCTCCTCTTCCCCTCTTTTTTTCTCCACCTTGGGGAAAGAGAAGAAGACCACAACAACCATAAATTGGTGGCAATGGCATGAAAAACCGAACAAAAGAACCTCTTTGCTCTCTTTCCTCAAAAACTCGACAATAAAAAAACCCTCATTTGTTTAACCATTAAAAATATGTGCTTTACCTTTCGAGATGAAGGATTCCTTTTGCTCTGGTGAGGTGACAATGACGTGTGAACCAAAGGTAAGAATTTTCTTTCGATTTTCGTTTTTTCTCTCTCGGTTCTATTCTCTGAAAAAATCCCTATTTTTTTCTATTTATTGTGATATATTCGGGCAAAACAACAAGCCTTGCTGATAGGGTAATGGTTTTCCCTAGTTAATATCCCGGATTTGGTGGGATTTTGATGATTTTTTAAATGGGTTGTTGGATTTGATTGAATTTTTTATTGATAGGATACATTTTCTTCAACTGTTCAATCGGATTTGCTGACGATAGTGGCATGGGATTCATTGGCGGTGGCTTTTGTGGCTGGGAGCCGAAAAGTTGGGCGCGTGCATTACACTATTCGATCAAACAACTTATCTTCAGTCGACGGTGGCTGGCTTCTTCATATGTTAGGGTAAAAGCCCTAATCGGGTTTGGGTCTACTAGTGGGTTTGATTCATGGGCCGAATGGAAAATGTATCAAGCTTGGGTGCTTGTATCTTGGGTATGTACATTTGATCTATAAAATATAAAAAATATTATGTGTTAGCATATTTTATTTATAATAATAATAATAATAATAATAATAATAATAATAATAATAATAACAATTTATTTGTGGACAAAATTAGGTGTCTACAACTGCCCCTCTTTGTCCATTATTGTATGAAGAGAATGAGACAAAGAATCAAATAATTTTGTCCCACCAAGAAAATCGGCTAGCTTTTGGAAATTGAGTTCATCGCCTAAAGATGAAAACGCCGAGTATGACATTGTTCCTTAGTGTTGAGGACATCTTGGCCATATATTGATAATGATTTCTGAAAATGACACCATTCATTCACATTGAGAACGTCTGGTCGTATTTTTCCGGATTGATTCGATATGGTTCTTTTGTGATGAGGACGTTTAGTCGCATTCGAATGATGGCATATCTGAGGCAATATTTTTCATTCATGTTGAGAAAATCTGATTGCATCGAAATATCTCGCCATGGACAACGACATTACTCCTTCATATTGAGGAGAATTAATCATTGCCTAATGTCGAATCTAATGACGACAATGCTCCTTCTCGTTGAGGAGATATAGTCATAGTTATCAATGATTGATTTGTTATCTCAATCGTTAAGAGCCTGTTCAAAAGATCATATGACATGATTTCATGTTTGCAATTATTCTCTAGGTGTCCTAAATGTAATTTGACATGATATGCATGCATGTCCCATATGATTATGTATAGCTCAACCTTGTCTTTTGTGTCTTCGTCTATTTTTATCGCGATATGCGTGATTTTTGTGTTTTCCATTATCTGGCTCTGACTGTGATTATTTTCTTGTAAAATATTGCTTGACTTGATTTCTCTGATCTACCCTGAGAGAAAGTTTATCTTGCCTGGTTGGCTTTTTGACCACCGATTGACTTTGCCTTTGAGAAAATTTGATTTGAATGGTATCTCATTAGTGTATCTTCCAAGTGGGATTTCTTTAATCTCTTTTCTTAGGGAAGGTAGAGTTAGGCTAAGATTGATTTCTTTGATTGAGACACTTTTTTTTCCAATGATATGCTTAGTGATTTAGGGAAACATATCTTATGCCTTTGCTTCCTGGTAAATACATGTTTTGAAATCCTCGTACTCTGAATTATTCAGAGTAAGCCATAATAATTGATATTATTATTAATCAATATTTTTTATGCTTATGTAAAGGAACAATGAGGTATATATATAATCGATTTCATTAAATAAAGGTAAAGAGAAAGTAAATCTTTAGGGACAAGAAAAAGGAGAATATTACAGAAAGAATAAAGACTGAATACGTTCAATATCAAGTGTTAAATCCTTCTATTTCCTTGCCCTAAGTCTTTTCTGAAAATTAGCATGTGTCTGAAAGATTTAGATCGTACTAAGGATGCCTGAGTATGAGAGCCTCTCCTTTAATTATTAGGCTCCAAGGGAATCCACCATTTCTAATCCTGAATATTTGAGTCATCCATTGTATATTTTCAACTCGAATCTTTCTTTGGTTTCAAGACGCTCATTTTGAGTTCTCATCTTGAACCCCATTTTATTTTATTTTTCATTTTCATTTTTATCTCTTTTTTTCTTTCTTTTCTTTTTCTCAATTTTCTTTCCTTTATTCAGGTATAATATCGCTTGATTGAATCAACATTTACAAGATTAGGCAATTATTCTATATCCATTTCAGTCAAAACCAAAACTCTTTCTGAGAAAGCCTTTTTCACAACATAGAGACCTTTCCAATTTGGCATCCACTTTTCTCGCAAGTCTTTTTGCATAGGGATGATCTTTTTTAGCACTAGATCCCCTTCATAAAATTCTCAAGGACTGATCTTCTTATCCGTAAGCTCGTATTATCCTCTTTTGATACATCTGGCCATGGCAGATATCTCTTTGCCTTTTCTCTTCAATCAAATTCAATTGATCAAACTTATTCTGGACCCAATCAGCCTCGTTTAATTTTAGCTCCATCAACACTCTCAAAGAATGGATTTCTAGCTCCACAAGCAAAACTGCTTTAATCCCATATACTAGAGAGAACGGTGTTGCCCCAGTCGAAGTGCGAACGAACATGCGATAAGAAAGAAGTGCAAAAGGTAATTTCTCGTACCAGTTTTATATGTTTCAGTTATTTTCGTGATGATCTTCTTGATATTTTTATTTGTTGCCTTCACTGCCCCATTTATTTTTAGGCGATAAGGAGTAATGTTGTGATGTTTGATCTTGAACTTTGTGTAGACTTCCTTTATTAAGTCATTGTTCAGATTCAATGCATTATTTGAAATAATCATTTCTGGTGTTCCATATCTACAAATGATTTCCCTTTTTAGGAATCTACAAACTGCTCCTTTTGTGACATTAGCATACGAGGTAGCTTCGACCCATTTGGTGAAGTAATCAATGTCCATAAGGATGAAATGATGTCCACTTGAAGCCATTGGTGAAATTGCCCCAATGACATCAATGCCCCACATTGAAAACAACTAAGGTGTGGTCATTACATGGAGCGGTAAGGGATGATCATGTATTTGATTACCATGAATCTGACATTTATAGCATTTTCGAGCAAAACTGATGCAATCTCATTCCATTATCGACCAGTAATACCCAAACCACATGATTTGTTTGGCCATTGTGAAACCATTGCGTGTGTTCCACAAATACCTTTATGGACGTCTTCAAGTATTTTATTGGGCCTCGACCTTATCCACACATCTCAAAAGCACATGATCTTTTCCCTTTTAATACAAGATATCCCCGTCGAGGACGTACCCTATAGCTAATCTTCTTAATGTTCTTTTGTAGGGTAAGCTAGATATTTCACATACTGGAGAATGTCTAATACCATGGGAGACAATCATCTTCATCCTCATCAAAATTGCAATAATGAGCTGGCATTTCTCTTATGCTCATTCGAATGGGCATCATTCGAGCGTGATCATTGGCTTTGAACATAGAAGCTAATGTGGCTAAAGCATCCACCATCTGATTTTCTTTACGCGAGAGATAGGTAAAAGTAATCTCTTCAAACTCCTTGGTCAAATCCATCACTAGATTCTTGTATTCTATCAGCTTAGAGTCTCGAGTCATCCATTCTCCACGAAGTTGGTAAATAAACAAAGTAGAATCACCAAATACTTCCAGGATTTTAATATTGCGACCTATTGCAGCTCGAATTCCTAGGATATATGCTTCATACTCAGCCATGTTATTTGTACATTCAAAGGCGAGCTGACTGGTAAAGGGAAATGATCTCCTTCAGGTTAAACTAGTATTGCCCTGATTCCATGCCCTACAACATTTGAGGCACTATCAAAATTCATTTTCCAAACTTTATCCTTCGGAGCCTTCTCTTCTTCTACAATGGTTATGAACACTAACTCCTCATTTGAAAACTCAAATTTTACTGGTCGTAGTCTTCCAATGCTCTGCTTGCTAAAAAATTGGTAATGTCACTTTCACAGCTTTTTGATTCATGTAGACTATGTCAAATTCAAATAACATTTTCTATCTCGCCATTTTTCCAGTTAGAGATTATGATTCCATTATGTACTTTAATGGATCCATCCTTGATATTAACCAAGCAGTGTGATACAACAAATATTGTCTCAACCTCTTAGTAGTCCATACCAAAGCACATCACAGTTTCTCGATCGAAGAATGTCGAGTTTCACAGTAAGGGAATTTCTTCTGAGGTAGTAAATGACTCGCTCTCTTCTCCTAGTTTCATCATGTTGTGCCAATACACATCCCATTGACTTCTCAAAGATAGTCAAATATAAGATCAATGGCTTATCTGGGATAGACGGCATTAGAACTAGAGCATTTGTCACGTAACGTTTTATTTTATCAAAACATTATTGGCAGCTATCATCCCATACTCTTGGATTTTGTTTTCTCAGTAATCGGAAGATTGGATCACATTTCTCAATTAATTGAGAGATGAATCTGGCAATATAATTCAACCTCTCTAGAATTCTTGTACTTTTTTTTGTGTTCTAGGTGGTGGTAGTTCCAAGATTGCTATGACTTTATCGGGATCTATTTTTATTCACTTTTCACTGACTACGAAACCCTAATAGCTTCCCTGAAGTAGCTCCAAAAGTGCATTTGGCTCGGTTAAGTTTTAGTTGATATTTTCTCAACCTTAAAAACAACTTCTTTAAGACCGCCACAATTCTTCTTCCGTTTATGATTTGGAAACCATATCATCCACTTATACCTCTATCTCTTTATGCATCATATCATGGAACAAGGTAAACATGGCTCGTTGATACGTTACCCCTGCGTTTTTTAGTTTGAATGGCATCACATTGAAATAGAACATGCCCCACATTGTCATAAACGTCGTCTTTTCCACATTTTCAGGGTCTTTTTTGATTCGATTGTACCCTGAGAAACCATTCATGAAGGAGAAAAAGCATGTCCAGTTGTATTGTCAACCAAGGTATCAATGTATGGGGACGGGAAATTATCTTTGGGACTTTCTCGGTTGAGATCTCTGTAGTCAACATATATCCGAACTTTACCATCTTTCTTCGGTATTGTCACTATGTTTGCTACCCATTAGGGTATTTTGCTACATGTAGGAAACCATCATCAAATTGTTTTTTTTCATATTCCTTTATTGGTTTCTACTGCACAAGCTTGCAATATAGCTTTATTGGCAACTTGCGTACCACAATGTCAGTGTCCAACCCTAGCATGTCCTGATAAAACCAGGAGAACACATATTTGCATTCTTGTAGAAGGCTTATGAGATCCTGTCGAATTTTTTGAGACTGAAGTGTCTTGACCTCCTTTCTGTCCTCATATGTCCCCAAATTCATTGTCTCAATTTTCTCTTTATAGGGAAAATTTGATTGTCTTTCTGTTTCATCATTCTATCAAGGTCATGGTTCAACTCGCATTCCTCATTATCCTTATAACCCTCAGATTCTTCTAGACACATGTCATTTTCAAAATTAATTTGTGATTCGAAAACATCATTATTCGAGCAATTGATATATGACGACATGTGAATGAAAAATAATATTTAGCTGTGGACAAGATTTTTTTATATTTACCAAAAGAAATAATTATAATAAAGAATTAAAGAATTAAACAAGATATTTTCTATAGAGAGAACAAATAGAATGCACCATTTCATTAAAGTAACGACGAATAACAATTTTTCTTTACAAAAAGAACCCTACTATATTCGGGGTCAAGAAAAGATGGGTTTGTTATTATGCATTATTTTGAAGAGTGCTTATAGAATATGGGGAGTTCTTCAACAGTGTAGTTGTTAAAATGTAACCAGGAGGACATGAGTGAATCGATACCAATGAGCATTCTTCAGTAGAATCATCTATAATGGCATTGATGCTCAGGCTTCCTATCAAAGCTTCAACTATTGCAACTTCTTTACCATCCCACGACTATTTCAGTATGTCAGTGACAAATCCTCTAGATACAAAAGTCTTAGAGAGTGGCGATATTGCCATAGGCCCCCAAACAACATCTTCTCGTTGTTCTCTTGCCTTTCTCTTTTCCCTAAGCTTTTGTGCATCCATGCTCTTTCATGGTAGGTTGGCCTATATCCGATACCAAAATAATTCCTTTTAGGAATTGGGGCCAACCCTTCTGTGATGCCTTACGTTTTCTTTCCCAAGCCTTTCCCAACTTTAGCTCCTCAAGCTAATGTCTCCTTTAGCTATATTTTTATATTCTTTGAAAGCTGAGGACTGAGAATTCTTTTGCCTTCGGGGAATGAAAGTGGAATTGACAAATTCCAAATACTGGAATGACTCTTTTGCATTCTCATATACCCCTACATATGGTACATCAGTAGTGATATAAGCAATAATATATTTTTCTTCCTTGATGGTTAATAGAGTTCCATCAACAATGAACCGAAGCTTTTGGTGGAGGGAAGAAGGAACTGCCCCAACCATGTGAATGCACGGCCTTCTCAACAAGCAATTGTAATTCGGATATATGTCCATGATAACAAAATCCACTTTGAACATTATAGGGCCAAATTTGAGAGAGATCATTATTTTCCCCATGATTTTTCGCCCAGTTTCATCAAATGCTCGCATGGCGTTGCCATAAACCCTTATTTGTGAGGCATCCACTGATAGCCTATTTAGTGTGCTGAATGGCATGATATTTAGGTTGACCTATTATCAATTAACACCCCAAATATTATAACTCCTTTGTAGCAAGCAGTAATGTGTAATGCCTTGCATCTGCTTTTCCTTCCTCTGGTATTTCATCATCATAAAAATAAATGAAGTTATCTGCGTTGATGTGATTCACCATTATGTCCACTCATTCCACTGGTATGTCCTTTCCCATAAAGGTCTCATTCAGAACCTTTATCAGTGTATTCCGATGTACCCAAAATGTAACAGAAGAAATACCATTGAAATTCGTGCCGGAGTCTTATGAAGTTGTTCTACAATATAGTACTCGTTGTGTTTCAAAAAATTTAGAAATTCTTGAGCCTCCTCAATGTTGTCAGGTTCATTCACTCTATTCTCAAGCTCATCGATTACCACAACTCTTGCTTTTTCAGCTCTGCTAGGGGCGTAGCATCTCCCACTCTTGGTGAAACCTCCAACTTCATCGATCTCTTCTTCTTGGTTCTCAGGAGTATTGATTTGGCACGTATAACTCCAAGTGACACTTTATTGCTTTTGTAGGGAAAAGGCGTCGGTGTCTTGATTACCACTCTAGATATTGTACTTCCTTGGTCGCATAATAGTTTGGTTTTGATATAACCAGAATTGGTTTCCTTAACTTTCCTTCGACCTCTTTTGAACTTTCCTAAAAAACACAAATATCTTCTTCGTTCTTCATTGACAATTCCTCGAAGAATTGTAATTCATGTTTTCCCATCAATTCCTGGATTACCTTCTTAAAATCTTGACAATCTTGGATTTGATGACCATCTTCACAATTGTATTCACAAAAGCTATCTGATTTCTCGGCTACAAACTTCTTTTTAGGACTCAACAACACTCTTTTCTTCATTTGTTCATATACCCATTTCAAAGGTGTTTTTAATTCTTTGACTTTTCTCAACAACATTAATTCCCTGGTTTGATGATTTGAAAGTGGATTTACAGTAACACATGGTGTCTCTGAGTCATTGAATGACACCACATTTCTTTTAATTAGATTATCGACCACTCTTTTGAATGCAAGATGTTTTTCAATAGTATACCCCAGACATTTGCATGATATTCATAGGTATTGTTTTTATTGTACCATTTTGGAAAAGGTGGTTTGATCGGATCTACAAATTTTGGTGATATAATGTGTGCTTTGAATAATCATTGGAATAGTTCACTGTAGGTAATTGAATTGGAGTGAATGACACATTTTCAATGTTATTCTCACGCTTTGCTCCCCCTGAGATGAGGAATTTTTGGCCTTAGTTTTTTTTCACAGAGATTAATATTGTTTACTTCTCATTCTTTCTTTTTTACAAAGGGCTTTTCCATAGAGTTTTGACCACCAACTATTTGCCCTTTCTTTAAAGCCCTCTCAATCATTTCTCCACACATCACAATGTCGAAGAAAATTTGGTTTTCACCCCTATCATGTGATCTATGTAAGGAGATTTTAGCATGTCGATGAACATCATTATGAACTCCCTTTCAACTACGGGTGGATGTACTTATGTAGAAATATCTCTTTAACGTTGTGCATAATGTCGAAAGCTCTCATTATGTTTTATTTCCATATTTTGGAGAGTAACTCTATCAGGCATCATATCAGTAACATGTTGGTATTGTTTTTTAAAAGCATTTTCCAAGTTCTTCCATGACCCTATTTTGGCATGGGTTAATTGGTAATACCAGCTTGTAGCTGATCCTATCAAGCTCGCTTGAAAACAATGAAACAATAATCTATCGTCCTTTACAAAACCAGTCATCCTCCTGCTGAACATGGTTAAATGTGCGATGTGACAAGTATTCCCCTCATATTTTTCAAATTCAGGCATTTTAAACTTCAGGGGTAAAATTAAATCTGGAACCAAGAGCAATTCTACTGCATCCATACCATCTTGAGAGCCTTGTATTCCCATTTTTTTGGAAAAGTCCTTCCACCAGTCTTTCAGATGTTCAAGTACCTCAGTCCTGAATTTTTCAATTTCCTTGTGATCTATAGTATTATATTCATTTGGGTTATTTTGGGGATTTGTTGTAGCCATTTAATCTTTGACAGAAGAAGATCATGCAGATGCTCAGTAAGAATTTCAGGCGAGATAACCAATTTTGGGGTAGATTCCGCTGCGGCATGTTCAGAAGTTTTAACAATGTAGTACTTGGCTCTTTCGCTGTTTTAGCATGCAACCTAGACATTCTGGTCGCGATATCATTTACCATCCTAGTTTGGCTTTGCAAGATACAATCTATGATTGATTTCTGCGATTTGAATTTGACACCGCTGGAGCTCGCCCTTCAACCCTCTGATTTCTTTTCGTAAAGTCTTATTCTCTTCAAAAGAAACTCTTAAGTCCATTGACGTAGGCGAAACTTTTACTTGAAGCAGAGATTGCTCAAGATGTGAGATGTGGCTTTTAAACTTATCATTCATGGCTTGAGATTGGTTCATCTCTTCTTCAAATATTACATGTAATTCTCCCATTTCTCCAGTGAGCTCATCCACTCATTGACTTTTTGTGGAGAACCTTTGCATCCATTTCCCTCTATCAATGATACGATTCCAACCTTACCTTTTAGACCATATTTCATTATTCTTTTGCTTTCTTTCCTCTTCGAGCTCTTGAATTATTTGCTCTATTTCTTCAAAATCTTCAAGTATGCTATTCATCTTGGTTTCTAACTCCTGGACTTGATTCTTCTCATCTTCTAATTCTTTCAAATTGACCTCTTTCTCTTTCTCTTCCTTGAATTCTTGAACTTTACGATTCTCATCCTTATATTACTTTACCAACTCTTTCTTGTCGGTTTCTAATTCCCCTATTTTTGCATTCTCAACTTCTAGATTCTTGAAATAATACTTGTTCTCAACCTCAAGACTTTTAATTCGACGTTTTGCAGCTACTAACTCTCTAGCCCACTATTGAGGTGTTACTTTACTCAACTTCTCTTTTGACTCATTACAGCTTTTGATGATACCTTTTTAGGTCTTCTAGGTCAGCTTCCACGACTCCTTTTCTTTTTCTTATCATCTTGAATTGTTTGGCGTGAAATTCAGTATCAAGAGTTAGCATGAAGTTTTATCTTTCTATTCCTTAATTCTCTTAGCATCTTTGGCATTTTCACCTAGAATTCTTTCCTATGTATTTTCAAGCTTGAAGAAACTTTCCTGAATTACTCTTCTATCGAAATTGATCATTCTCCAAAAGCTAAAGGGATTTTTCATTGACCTTTTAAATTATCAAGGCTTCATAATTAGACATTAACATGACATTAGCTCCAACTACCTTGGTTCTAAAAGTCAGCCTCCATGAATCTGCCACATCTTTGACCTTTTTCTTATACTTGACTTCTTTGTAGTCAAACTCAACATTAGCCAACCCATAGGTTAATGAGACAAACTGTTGAGTACCATATTATCTCAGAACTAGTAAAAAGCGTATCTAATTTCTCCCCACAATCCCAGAAGTGTAATCCAATCAAAGTCCCCATACTTGAACAAAATTTGAGTGTGCATCAGCCATGAGACTTACCATGCTATATTTTGACCTTGTAGATTTCTGAACAAGTCTATCCATTGGTCTTTATGTGACGTCTTAGGCCATTCATTTGCAAGATACTCAGCAATAAGACTATAATCATTCAGGAAGCGGTTGTAGTTGGTTTTTTTTTTCAGAAATGATTTTTAATCCAAACAATAAGCAACTGAGCACAACACATAAAGCTACATCCTCCCAATCTCCAACAGATGTTCAAATATCTGAAGTCTCAATCAAAATTACAGGAACCATATTCAACTCTCTTTTCAGTTTTTCAACTAAGTCAACCATAACTAACTCGTAGCGTCCCAAAAATTTTGGAAAAATTACCAAGCCATAGATCCCTAGGGCAATCACATCTCTTCTTACATTTTCATCCACATATGCTTCAGCTATCTTTTGCAAGTGGAACCATGACACTCCTTCACTTTCTCCCTTTCGATGTTGGCGATTAATCACCCATTTATCACTTATACCCAAGATCTTTGTGAGTTTTGAATTGAAGGAAGGTCTTTTTATCGACTGTGAATAGATCTTGTCCACTTTGAATTTAGGAAAATTCAACAAAAAGTGGTATTCTTCTAGTGTTGGAGTCATGTCCTCTCGATTGAATGTGAAGCAACTATAAGCTGGATTCTAGAATTGTATCATGCTTCGAACCAATATCGGGTCTACAATGACATACATCACGTGAAATATGTCTCCATAAACTTGTTGAAACGCCTGATTCTCAGTAAAATTTCAACTCTCCTAGATCATTTTCAACCACTGAAGCTCATTTTGTTTTATGGAGGTCGGTGTATAATTAGATAGTTTTGACATAGTATCTTGATAGACTATCTCCTTGTTCATTTTTCTTTGCTTCGGACCAACTTCGCACATTGCATGATTCTCTTCTTTGTTTAGGAAACTTTTCTTCATCGTGAAGGTCTTTCAACTTTACAGACACTCATTAATCAATCACCTTTTTCTAATGTTATGTACATGCAGTATGAAGAAAGAAAAATAATAAAACAAAACTAACAAAACAATTAGTCGAAACAAATGCATAAACTTAGCAAAAATATAAGACAATAAATAAATTGAACCTATCTCCATGTTATCCACCCAAATAAAATTTATCAAAATGGGTCCTACCTAAACATGTTTTCTACCCTTGTATGTTTATTTAGCAATTAAAACCTAACCACATATAATTTCTAACTCATACATAAACATGTTTACTACATAAACAGAGGTTTGATGTGGCTATACCTAGGATGACCGTTCTACGGTTTACTACATGCATGGTTTCAGCTCTAACGGAAAAATGTACTCGGATAGTCCTTATTGCTGATGCCCCCTTAGGCTACCAAACCCTCAATCCTAACTCATTATAGGCCTAAACAGATCGAGTTCAATTCGAGGGGATCCACTTCCTTTTATCCATACGAGGAATAAATCCCTACGAAGATATAATATATGTGTACCCCAGGGGTTATTTGCTAAGACTCATACGAAAAATAAATTCTTACGAGAGTATAGCTTTCACCCCTACTTACTTGGGATAAAGCTTAGGTATAGAGCTTATGTCATGTAAATGTACATGGTGTGTGTGAGGAGAAACATACAAACCTTTGACTAAAAAAAGGAAAAGAAAAATCTCAATAGAGACTTTGACACGTTTGAAAACAAAAATTAAAACATTAGTACGACAACAAAAAAAATAAAGAAATTAAAAACTTCAATAAATGGATCATAAGCTAACTATAAACTCAAACCTATAATTTCCACCACAACGACAATGTATAAGCGACTAACAAACCGACTCTCTAAAATGAACTCCAGCGGAGTCGCCAAGCTGTCATAACCATTTCTTTAAAAACTTTTTTTATTGTTTTTTTAAAAAACTTATGACTTATTTAGAGAAAATTGAGATTTTGAATTAGTTTGAATTATTTTGAATTGGAGCCGGCATCGACCTTTGGGTTAGGTAGATCAAATACCTAAAAACATCTTTCAAAACAATTTTAAAAAAATATTTTTAAAGACGAAAACTGGTATGCCTTACCAAAAATTTATTTTGTGGATTCGGGAATCAATTACACATGGGAAGGATAAGCACCCCCACATCTCCCAAAATTAGTACTTAGTCGCTTATACATTGCCGTAAATGGTGGACATCGTGAATTCGTATTAATATTTAAGGTATGATCCTTTTACTGAACATAAAATAATATGTTTCGAATTAATTATTTAGAGAAAAGTCTTTAACCTGAAAAAGAAATCTCGAGGTTTCCAATCCTCCATCGGGAAATCTATCTCATCTATTTTTTATCTATACAAGAATATTCTCTCCTCAATTTGTTTAAAAATATTAAATTATATAAGAAATTAATATCAGAATTTGCATGAAATAATTCATTACTTTTTTTTTTCTAAAAAACATAAATTGTCAATACTTAAATTAAAATAAGGTAAAATAAAATAACATAAAAATAGAATAAATAAAATAAAATAAAATAAAAATATTTCTATTATAAAAACATTAAATTTATTTCAAGTTCACTTTCCATCAAATGTCATATTCAATTGCATTACTTCTATAAAGTGGTGTTTTTCTTCGCCCATCGATGAATAGTGTTATTGAAACTGAATTCAAAATATTTGTATATTTTTTATTAATTATTAATACACAAAAATGTTTTACACATACATAATATATATGCATATAAGTATACATTCTCAAACACATATACATAAATATAAGAGTTTCAAAAAAATATGTACAATGTGCACATATAATATTCATATTCATAAGGAAATAAATAAAATAAAATAAAATAAAAATTCATATCAAATACTTAGAAAACGTATACATGCAAAATTGGGAACTTGGGTTTTGAAGGGCTAAAATGAAACATTATAAACATGGCAAACCTAAGTGAAAAATAAAGAAAATCATGCTTAATAAAAAAAGGCTAAAATAAAAAGTAATTTAGAGATATAACAATGAACACATCAAGAATCATGACCAGTATACAAATATTATACAAAAGGAGTATTGAAGTAGCATTATCAATAAACATACACGACCTAAACGAAAAAAAATTAAAATCATATGCTAATTGTAGGAAATAACAAAATCATGACAAATGAGCCAAAAGGACTAAATTGAAGTGCACGATAAATATATTGACAGGATTAAGAAATTATCAAAAATTCAAAATGAGGGCTGAATCGTGACATATTAAACGTGGAAGGATTAATCATGTAAATAAAAAACCTAAACGACGATTAAAATGAACATTCCATAAATTATATGTCTAAATCAAAAATATTAACAAAGCAATGAAATAAAACAAACTAGGGACTAAATCATAACCACATTGAAAATTAAAGCTTGGAACAAGAACAAATAAATTTCATTTGATGACTAAAACGAATATTGCGTAAATAATGAGCTCAAATAACAGAAAGTAAAAGCTTTATTAGTGACTAAAATGAAAATCTATAAAGCAATAAGGCCCTAAAATGTAGTTTACCCACACGCTAAAATATGCTCCTGCCCCTCCCAAAACTACGTCGTTTGGTGTGTGGTATATATGGTTTAAGCCCAAGCCAAAACCGACCATTCCCCCATTTGCCTCATTTCATTCTTAGACCCAGGGAGAGGGAGAGCAAAAGCTCTTAAATCTCTCCTTTTTCCCTCCTGGTTTCACAAGTGGGGAAAGAGAAGAAGAACACGACCACCGTAAATTTGTGGCCGATGGCGTGGAAAACTGAACAAAAGAACTTCGTTGCTCTCTCTCCTCGAAAACCCAACAATCAAACAAACCCCTCCTTTGTTTAACCACTAAAAATCTAGGCTTTACCTTCCAAGATGAAGGATTCCTTTTTCTCTGGTGAGGAGACGACAGCGTATGAACCAAAGGTGAGAATTTTCTTTTGATTTCTTTTTTTCTCTCGGTTCTATTACCCAAAAAATACCTATTTTTTCTATTTATGGTGATATATTCGGATAAAATAGCAAGCCTTACCGGTAGGGAAATGATTTTCCCTAGTTAATATCCCATATTTGGTGGGATTTTGATGATTTTTTCAATGGGTTGTTGGATTTGATTTAATTTTTTATTAACATGGTGCATTTTCTTGCACTTTTCGACCGAATTTGCTGACGATGGTAGTTTGGGATTCATCAGCGGTGGCTCATATGGCTGGGGAGCCGAAAAGTCAGGCGTGTGCATTACACGCGTCGATCAGGCGATCTATCTTCGGTCGACGGTGATTGGCTTCTTCATATGTTAGGGTAAAAACCTTAATCGAGTTTGGGTTTGCCAGTGGGTGTGATTGTTGGGCCGAATGAAAAATGTATCGGGCTTGGGTGCTCGTATTTTGGGCCTGTACATTGGATCTGTAAAATATAAAAAATATTATACGTTAGCATATTTTATTTTATAATAATAATAATTACTAATAATAATTAATAATAATAATAATAATAATTAAGAATAATAATTTATTTTTGGACAAAATTTGGTGTCTACAGCTGCCCCTTTTGTCCATTGTCGTATGATGAGAATAGGATAAAGAATCAAAGACACTAATTTTGTCTCACCAAGAAAACCTACTAGCTTTTGGAAATTGAGTTCATCGCCTGAAGATGAAAAAGTCGAATATGACATTATTCCTTCGTGTTGAGGACATCTTGGTCATATATTAATAATGATTTTTGAAAAAACATAATTCCTTTGCATTTAGGATGTTTAGTCTTATTTTGGCATGGTTCCTTCGTGATGAGGACGTTTGGTCGCATTCGAATGATGGCATATCTGAGGCAATATTGTTCCTTCATGTTGAGGAAATCTGACTGCATTGAAATATCTTGCCATGGACAACATCAATACTCATTCGTTTGAGGAGAATTAATCATTGCCCAATGTCGAATCTAATAATGACATTTCTCATTCTCGTTGAGGAGATCTAGTCATAGTTGTCAATAATTGATTTGTTATCTCAATCGTTGAGAGTATGTTCAAAAAGTTCATATGCTATGATTTCATGTTTGCGATTATTCTCTAGGATTCCTAAATGCAATTTGACATGATATGTATGTATGTTCCATATGATTACGTACAACTCGACCTTGGCATATGGGACCTCATCTATTTTTGATTGTGATATGCGTGATTTTTGTGTTTACCTTTGTCTGGCTCTGACTATGATTACTTTCTTGTCAAATATTACTCTACTTGATTTCTCTAATCTACCCCAAGAGAAAGTTTATCTTGCTTGGTTGGTTTTTTTACCATTGGTTGACTTTCTCTTCGAGAAAATTTTGTTTGAATGGCATCTCATTTAGTGCATCTTCCAATTTTGATTTCTTTAATCTTTTTGATTGGGAAAGGTAGAGTTAGGCTAAGAATGATTCATTTGATGTAGACACTATCTTTTTTCAATAATATGCTCAGTAATTTAGGGAAACATTTCTTTTACCTGTGCTTCCTGGTAAATACCTGTTTTGAAATCCTCGTACTTTGAATTCTTCAAAGTAAGGCATAATAATTGATACTATTACTAATCAGTATTTTGATGCTTATGTAAAGGAACAATGAGTCATATATTTTGTAGCAACACATGGTGCCTCTAAGTCATTGAATGACACCACCTTTCTTTTAATTAGATCATCGACTACTCTTTTGAAAGAAATACATTTTTAATAGTATATCCCCAGACATTTGCATGATATTCACATGTCTCGTTTTTATTGTACTATTTCAGAAAAGGTGGTTTGATCAGATCTACAAATTTTGGTGACATAATGTGTGCTTTAATAATCCTTGGAATAGTTCACTGTAGGTCATCGAAATTGAAGTAAAGGACACCCTTTCAATGTTATTCTCACGCGTTGCTTCCCCTTAAGATGAGGAATTCCCAACCTTAGTTTTATTCACAGAGAAATTCACATTGCTTACTTCTCATTCTTTCTTTTTCACAAAGGGCTTTTTCATAGAGTTTGGACCACCAGCTATTTGCCCTTTCTTTAAAGCTCTCTTAATCATTTTTCTACACATCACAATGTCAAAGAAACTTTTTGTTGCCACCCCTAGCATGTGATCTATGTAAGGATATTTTAGCGTGCCAATGAACATCGTTATAAACTCTCTTTCAACCAGGGGTGGATATACTTGGGCAACAATATCTCTCCAACATTTTCCATACTGTCGAAATCTCTCATTATGTTTCATTTCCATATTTTGGAGAGTAACTCTATCATGTATCATATCAGTAACATGCTGGTATTGTCCTTTAAAAGTATTTTCCAAGTCTTTCCATAACCCTATCTTGGCATGGATCAACTGGTTATAACACCTTGCAGCTGATCATGTCTCGTTTAAAAGCAATGAATCAATTATCTATCATCCTTTACAAAAGTAGTCATCCTCCTGCAGAACATGGTCAAATGTGCGATGGGACAAGTCTTCCCCTCATATTTCTAAAATTAAGATATTTTAAACTTTAGGGGTAAAATTAAATCTGGCACCAAGCTCAATTCCACTGCATCCATCTCATCTGAGAGCCTTGTATTCATATTTCTTTGAAAAAGTCCTTGCACCAGTCTTTTAGATGTTATGGTACCTCAGTCTTGGATTTCACAATTTGCTCGTGATCTATAACAGTTTATTCATGTGGGCTATTTTGGGGATTTATTATAGCCATTTGAGCTTTGACTGCAGAAGATCATACGGGATGCTCAGTAAGCTTTTTAGGCGAAATAACCAATCTTGGGGTAGATTCCGATTCAGAAGTTTCAACCAATGTAGTACTTTGCTCTTTTTCTATTTCACCATGAAACCTAGGCATTTTGGCCACGATATCATTTACCATGCTAGTTTGGCTTTGCAAGATACGGTATATGACTGATTTTTGTGATTGGTCTATTTTTACTTCCCATTCTTGTTTTATCCTCAACAAATCTTCCTGTATTTCCTTTTTAGTTGTTCGAGCTTAACCTTTATGGTTTTCCTTCAGGTGCGGTGAGGATTTGTATTTTTGCTTGCCAATATCTTCTGTCACATAATCCTCCATGAATTAACTTTATTATTCTCTTAAATAAGAATGCAGGTTATTGATAATGTGTTATAAATGATGAAATGAATGTTAATTCGTAATAAATGATGCAAGTTCAAATGCAAATAAAATGCATTGATCCTAGCAATAATCATTCTGGAATAACTTTCATTGGATGAAAAGTTTCGCTCATTACAAAGGAGTTTGATTATATATAAGGTCTAGCCCTCAAGCACAAATCTAATATTTCATTCATGATTACATCGATCTCCCTCGTATATTTAGAGACTGACTAGTTTTGAGTTGGATGATCTCAGCTCTGTTAGCCAATTCATTCGTATATCGAGCTACTTCATCCATATGTGCTATGGCCTCACCCATCATACGTTCTCATTCTCCTACCAAAGAGTGGTAATATTCATATGTGTCTTGCCAACCAGCATTGATACGGTTGATCTCCCTTTCCGGGTTAGTGATTTAAATTTGACACCGCTGAAGCTCGCCCTTTAACCCTCTGATTTCTTTTTTTAAAGCCTTGTTCTCTTCAAGATAATCTCTTAAGTCTATTGATGCAGGCGGAACTTGCACTTGAAGTAGAGATTTCTGAAGATGTGAGATGTGGCTTTTAAGCTCGTCATTCATGGCTTAAGGTTGGTTCAACACTTCTTCAAACCTTATCTGTAATTCTCCTATTTCTCTACTAAGCTCATCCACTCGCTGACTTTTTGTGGAGAACCTTTGTATCCATGTCCCGATTTCTACATGCTTTCTATCAATGATATAATTCCAACTATGCCTTTCATACCATATTTCATCCTTGTTTTGCTCTCTTTCCTCTTCAAGCTCTTGAATTATTCGATCTCTTTCCACAAAATCTTCAAGTATGCTATTCATCTTGGTTTCCAACCCCTAGGCTCGATTCTTATTATCTTCTAATTCTTTCAAGATGACCTCTTTTTCTTTCTTGAATTCTTGAACTTTATGATTCTCGACCTTATATTACTTTACCAACTATTTCTTGTCGGATTCTAATTCCCCTATTTTCTTTCTCAACTTCTAACGTCTTGAACTGATACTTGTTCTCAACCTCAAGAATTTTAATTCGACATTTTGCAACTGCTAACTCTCTAGCCCACTACTGAGGTGTTTTACTAGACCCAACTCCCTTTTTGGCTCATTGCAGCTTTTGATGGTCATTTTTTAGGTTTTCTAGGTCAGATTCCACCACTTTTTTTCTTTTTCTCATTATCTCAAATTTGTTTAGCGTGAAATTCAACATAAAGAGTTAGCATGGAGTTTTTTTCCATTTCTTCAATTCTCTTAGCATCTTTAGCCTTTTCTACATCTAATTATTTCCTTTGGATTTCCAGGTTCGAAGGAAATTTCCTGAATTTCTCTTCTATTTACATTGATCCTTCTCTAGATGCTAAAGGGATTTTGTCATTTACCCTTTGAGTTCTCCAGGCTTCATAATCAGACATTAACATGACAGCAGCTCTAACTACCTTGGTTCTAAAAATCAGCCTCTATGAATCTACCACATCTTTGGCCTTTTTCTTGTAATTGACTTCTTTGTAGTCAAACTCAGCATTAGCCATCCAATATGTCATTGGGATGAACCGTTGAGCATTATATTGTCTCAGAACTAGCAAATGAGTTTATCCAATTCCTCTCCAAAATCCTAGAAGTGTAATCCAATCAAATTCCCCACACTTGAACAAAATTTGAGTATGCATGAGCCATGGGACTCGCCATGTTGTATTTCAACCCTGTAGATTTCTGAAGAAGTCTATCCATTGGTCTTTATGTGGCATCTCAGGCCATTTTTTTGTAAGATACTCAACAATAAGAGAATAATCCTTCAGGAAGCGGTTGTAGTTGACTTTTTCTTCTTTCCAGAAATGACTTATAATCCAAACAATAAGCAATTGAACACAACAAATAAAGCGACATCCTCCTAGTCTCATACAGATGTTCAAAGATCTAAATCTCTCAACCAGGATTGTAGGAACCAGATTCAACTCTCTTTTCAATTTTTCAACCAAGTCAACCACAACTAACTCGATGAGTTCCAAACATTTTGGGAAAAAACACCAAGCCATAGATCTATAGGGCAAACACATTTCTTCTTACATTTTCATCTACATGTGCTTCAGCTATCTTTCGCAGGTGGAACCCCAACACTCCTTCACTTTCTCCCTTTTACTGTAGGAGATCAGTCACCCATTTATCACTTGTACCCGAGATCATTGTGAGTTTTAACTTGAAGGATGGTCCTTTTATCGACCGAGAATAGATCTTGTCCACTTTGACTTTAGAAAAATTTAATAAAAAGTGGTATTATTCTAGTGTCAGAGTCACATCCTCCCGATTGAATGTGAAGCAAATATAAGCTGGATTCAGAATTGTATCATGCTTTGAACCAATATTGGGTCTACAGTGACATACATTAGATGAAATATGTCTCCATAAACTTGTTGAAACATATGCTTATCATTAAAATCCCAACTCTCTCATATCATTTTAAACCCTTGAAGCTCATTTTGCTTTATGGAGGCCGATGTGTTATTAGACATTTCTGACACATAGTGCCTTGGTAGACTATCTCCTTGTTCTTTTTGCTTTGCTTCAGACCAACTTCTCACATCTGTAGGATTTTCTTCTTTGTTTAGGAAACTTTTCTCCATCATGAAAGTCTTTTAACTTTATTGACACTAACGGGTCAATCGCCTTTTTCTAATGTTATGTACATGCAGTATGAAGGAAGAAAAATAATAAAACAAAACAAACAGTTAGTCAAAAAAATGCATAAAATTAGCAAAAATATAAGACAATAAATAAATTGAACCTATCTCCATGTTATCTACCCAAATAAAATTTAACAAAATGGGTCTTACCCAAATATGCTTTCTACCATCGTATATTTATTTAGCAATTAAAACCTAACCACATATAATTTCTAATTCACATGCTTTTATTTGAAAAATGGTAAATCTATTCTACACATTAGAAAATAAATAAATAAAAAGGTTAGAGTAAGTTTCTCCCTCGTTTACACCTATTTTGGCACATACTGACAAACAGAGGTTTGGTATGGCTATACCTTGGGTGACCGTATGCATGGTTTCGGCTCTAATGGGAAAAGGTACTCAAATTTTCCTTGTTGTTGGTGCCTCCTTGGGCTACCAAACCCTCAATCCTAACCCGTTATAGGCCTAAACAGATCAAGTTTAATTTGAGGGGATCCACTTCCTTATATCCATATGAGGAATAAATCCCTAAGAAGATATAATGTATGTGTACCCCAGGGGTTATTTGCAAAGACTCATACAAAGAATAAATTCTTACGAGAGTATAGCTTTCACACTACTTACTTGGGATAGATCTCGGGTATAAAGCTTATGTCATGCAAATGCACGTGATGTGTGTGAGGAGAAACATACAAACCTTTGACTAAAAAAATTGGAAAAGAAAAACTCTCAATAGAAACTTTGACACATCTGAAAACAAAAATTAAAACATTAGTACAACAATAAAAAAAATAAAGAAATTTAAAACTTTAATAAATGGACCATAAGCTAACTATAGACTCAAACCCATAATTTCCACCACAACGACAATGTATAAGCAACTGACAACTTGACATTCTAAAATGGTCCCCAGCGGAGTCGCCAAGCTGTCATAACCATTTCTTTAAAAAAATTAGTTAAAAACAATTATGACTTATTTAGAGAAAATTGGGATTTTGAATTAGTTTGAATTATTTTGAATTAGTTGCCATTGACCTTTGGGTTAGGTAGATCGAATAACTAAAAATGTCTTCTAAAACAATTTTAAAAAAATCATTTTTAAAGACGAAAATTGGTCTGCTTTACCAAAATTTTAGTTTTGCGGATTCGGGAATCGATTACGTGTGGGGAATGATAAGTACCCCCACATCACCCCAAATTGGTACTTAGTCGCTTATACATTATCATAAATGGTGGATATTGTGAATTTGTATTAGTATTTAAGGTATGATCCTTTTATTGAACATAAAACACTATGTTTCGAATTAATTTTAGAGAAAATTCTTTAACTTGAAAAAAAATCTCGAGGTTTGCAATCCTCCATTTGAAAAACTATCCCATCTATTTCTTATTTGTAAAAGAATATTCTCTCATCAAATTGTTTGAAAATATTAAATTAAATAATAAAATATATCAGAATTTGCATGAAATAATTCATTACTTTTTCCTCAAAAAAACATAAATTGTCAATACTTAAACTTAATAAGGTAAAATAAAGTAAAATAACATAAAAATAGAATAAAAAATAAAATAAAAATATTTCTATTATAAAAACATTCGATTTATTTCAAGTTCACTTTCCGTCCAAATATCGTATTTAATTGCACTACTTCTATAAAGTGGTGTTTTTCTTCGCCCATTCGATGAATAATGTTCTTGAAAATGAATACGAAAATATTTATATATTTTTATTAATTATTATACAAAAAAACATTTTACAAATAATAATACACATATAGAATATAGATGCATATAAGTATACATTCGAAAACATATATACATAAATATAAGAGTTTCTAAAAAATGTACAATGTGTACATATAATATTCACATGCATAAGGAAATAATAAAATAAACTCACTTGGGTTATGAAGGGCTCAAATGCAAACATTAGAAACATGGCAAGCCTAAGTGAAAAATAAAGAAACTTGTTCTTAATAAAAAATGCTAAAATAAAACAACTTTAGAGATATAACAATGAACACAATCAAGAATCATGATCAATATGAAAATATTATACAAAAGGAGCACTGATGTAGCAATCTATAAACTACATGACCTTAACGAAAAAAAATTAAAATCATATGCTAAATGTAGGAAACAACAAAAATAAAAAAAATGATGCTATAAAGGACTAAAATGAATGTACGAACAAATAATAATATTATATAGATATATATACATTCGAAAACATATATACATAAATATAAGTTCTAAAAATGTACAATGTGTACTAATATTCACATGCATAAGGAAATAATAAAATAAACTCACTTGGGTTATGAAGGGCTCAAATGCAAACATTAGAAACATGGCAAGCCTAAGTGAAAAATAAAGAAACTTGTTCTTAATAAAAAATGCTAAAATAAAACAACTTTAGAGATATAACAATGAACACAATCAAGAATCATGATCAATATGAAAATATTATACAAAAGGAGCACTGATGTAGCAATATCTATAAACATACATGACCTTAACGAAAAAAAATTAAAATCATATGCTAAATGTAGGAAACAACAAAAATATGACAAATGAGCTAAAAGGACTAAAATGAAGTGAACGATAAATATATTGACAAGATTAAGAAATTATCAAAAACTCAAAATGAGGACAAATCGTAAATTATCAAACGTGGGAGGATTAATCATGTAAATAAAAAACCTAAACAATGATTAAAATGAACATTCATAATTATCTATCCATATTGAAAATATTAACAAAGCAATGAAATAAAATAAATTGGGGACTAAATCATAACCTTATCGAAAATTAAAGCTTTGAACAAGAACAAAGAAATTTCATTTGATGACTAAAACGAATATTGCATAAATAATGAGTTCAAAATAACAAAAAGTAAAAGCTTTATTAGTGACTAAAATGAAAAGCTATAAAATAAGAAGGCCCTAAAATATAGTTTAACCACACGCTAAAATACACTTATGCCCCCTCCCAAAACTACGTTGTTTCATGCGTGGTATATATGGTTTAAGACCAATCCAAAATCGATCATTCCCCCTATTTGCCTTATTTCATTCTTAGTCCCAGGGAGAGGGAGAGAAAGCTCTCAACTTTCTCCTCTTACCCTCATCGTTTCTCCACCGTGGGGAAAAAGAAGAAGACCACGACCGCCGTAAATCGGTGGCGATGGCGTGGAAAACAAAAAAACCCTTTTGTTCTCTCTCCTCGAAAACCCGACAATCAAACAAACCCCTCATTTGTTTAACCACTAAAACTTTAGGCTTTACCTTCCGAGATGAAGGATTCCTTTCGCTCTGGTGAGGCGACTTTGGCGTATGAACCAAATATGAGAATTTCTTACAATTTTTAGTTTTTTTCTCTCGGTTATATTCTATGAATAAAATCCTTCTCCTTTTTTTGATTCATGGTGATATATTCAGGTAAAACAACAAGCCTTGCTGGTAGGGTAATTATATCCCAGATTTGGTGGGATTTTGATATTTTTTAAATGGGTTGTTGGATTTAATTGAATTTTTTATTGATAAGGTACATTTTCTTCCACCGTTTGGTCGTATTTGCTGACGGCGGCAGTGTAACACCCCCAACCCGTACCCGACCCAGATACGAGTCCAAGGCGTCACATTGACTTTTCAAAACATTGACTTTTTCCAAAAGAATGAAATTTCAAACTTTTATTAAAACAAAAGGCATAATTTATACAATTTGGATCAAAGAGTTTACAAAACTTACCATAGCAAATACAATTCAAATATTTAATTACATGCCAACTACATTCTCTATAACATAATACATATTATTCATTTTCTCTTATGATCTGACATTCGGTAAGGAGGAACTGACCTGTCTTACTCCTTTTTTATCCATAAGCTTGTCAAAACCTGGCCTCACTAGTCAATTCGAGAACTTATAACTCTTTGTCTTTCCCTCGATTGACCTTACTTGCGAATTGTTCCGGAACTCGTTTAGGCATAGTATCTTTGCAAATGAAGCTCGCGGCAAAGGAAGAAGATAAGCAAAGCTTCCAGAATTCTCTGTTCTTTTCTTTTCTCTCATCCCATGTGCTAAATATCCTTTTTAAAGGAAAGATAAAATTATTTCCTTTGAAAATGCCAATTTACCCTTACTTCCTTCAATATTTACTAAATCATCCTCCAAAAATATTTACCAAGTTAGTCCCTAAACTTTTTGAAATTTTGAAATCATACCTCAAAGTTTCAAAACTTACTTTTAATCACTAGCCCTTTTTTTGGGATGTTACAAATCTCCCCTCTTTTAATGAAAATTCATCCTTGAATTTTCACTGCACACTTCGATAAGAACATATCTCCTAATGTTCTTATATTACTTTCTTTACTTAGTCTTTCCCCACTCAATTCTTCATATACATCTGTCCTTAATAAATCCATATACGGTTACTCATTATATAGACAGAAAAATTCAATCTTTACTTCTCAATATCATAACTTAATGGATTTGTTTCTTTTTCTCTAATTACCAAGCTTTTATTCCATTATTATTCGACTGCATCTTAAACTTATTTAATACGTATGAATCATTCTTTATCATTATGACTACGTCTACTTGACCAAGAAACATAACCTTAAATCATTATCATAGATAATTAAAGCATACACTTTACTGAATCAACTAATATTTCACATCATCTGACACACTGTTCTTACTTCTAATCATACTTATAATCTATGCATCAATTTAATCTTTGTCATACTTGACCATTTAAACTTTAACTCCATCTTAAATTTTCTCTCTAACTATTCTTCCAGCAATCAAAATCTCCTTTAAACATGGATCATATCTTTTCTTTTATACTTATATACACTTTTCATATCCCTTATACTTATTCCTGATCATCAATCTTTATAACATTTTCATAACTCTGATAGTCAACACTCCTTGTACAAATCTTATTCTTTGTAAAATCCTTGTTCGAATCACAATACACATATCCTTTTTCATCATCTTAAACTTTTTATAAATCCTTAACTTCCTTCAATATTTACTAAACCATCCTCCAAAAATATTTCCCAAATCAGTCCCTAAACTTTTCAAATTTTTGAAATCATACCTCAAAGTTTCAAAACTTATTTTTTTAATCACTAGCCCTATTTTTGGGATGTTACAAATATATATATATATATATATATATATATATATATATATATATATATATCTAGAAGATTAAGTGCATCTTTATATGTGATTTATGTGAATGCATGTTGGTGTGATAAATTAAGTAAGTATGAGCCATGTGATAATATGTTGTATGATTCTATGATCATTAGAGTTAAGATATGTGACAAGAGACATATTAAAGTAATATATGTGAATATATGTTTATAGGAATACAATAAGTGTTATATGAAATGTGACCATGTGTTATGAATGTGATATGTGAACATAAGTGATTAATTGACATGAGCTATGTGACCATATAAAAGCAAGAACATGTGATATGAAATACATGATAAAGGATATGAGACTCTATAAGAATATTACAGGATGTGATAAAGAGCCATGAGCTTATATGTGTATATATGAATATGTGAAAGTGTGATAACATAAATAATAATGCCCATGTTATGTGTTATGAGAGCTAGGGTATAGTGGGCATGCCAAGAGTCGAGGGTTCTACGTGGTCATTCGGGACATATGTGTTCTATGTGGTCCTTCGGGATATAGTGGTCATTCGAGACAAATTCTAAGCTCCCCTAGTGGGAATTATACGAGCTGTGGTGACAGCATATGTGCACAACCTCTATGTACTCACATACCTTAAGTTCTCAGAAGTGTACATGGGCTTTAAAGAGAGTAAATAAATCAATTGGGATGATACTATGTGTGCGCTGTTGTGAAATGAAATATGTGTTCTATGATGTGTATAGAAATGTTCAGTATATGCTTATATGTTTGGAAAGGAATTAATGATAATAATATAAGTATTGATCAGCATGTCAATGATATATGTATATGTGTGTATTGGTTATATGAAATGATATATACTTTTTATATGATATGATAGTATTAATTGTGTATGCATTGATATGAGTAGAATAATATTACATGTTTTTCATGCCTCACTAAGTCATCGACTTAGCATGTGAATGTTTCACACGTAGATTTGAAAAGCGAGAAGAGAAGTAAAGAGGAGCAGGACAGGTTAGCATCTCCCTTACGAAGATCAGATCAGAAACGTATAAAATATATGTATTTTTTTATATAGAATTTAGTTGGCATGTAGTTACAAGATGTGAATTGAATATGCTCTTATCGGTTTTGTAAAATAATTTGATTGTATTTATTAATGCAAAGTACTCATTTTCTTAATTGATGAATTTAAGATTTTGCGGATTTGTAAAGAACAGAGCTTTGAAAAGTCAATGTGACACCTTGGACTCAGATCCGGGTCGGATACGTGTTGGGACCATTAAATGTAACACCCCAACTTGTACCCGACTCGGATACAATTCTGAGGCGTCACATTGACTTTTCAAAAAATTTACTTTTCCAAAAGAATGAAATTTCAATCTTTTATTAAAACAAAAGGCATAATTTATACAATTTGGATCAAAGAGTTTACAAAACTTACCAGAGCATATACAATTCAAATCTTTAATTACATGCCAACTACATTCTTTATAACCTAATACATATTATTCATTTTCTCTTCTGATCTAACCTTCGGTAAGGAGGAACTGACCTGTCTTACTCCTTTTTGATCCATAAGCTTGTCAAAACCTGGCATTACTAGTCAATTCGAGCACTTATAACTCTTTGTCTTTCCCTCGATTGATCTTACTTGCCAATTGTTCTGGAACTCGTTTAGGCTTAGTATCTTTGCAAATAAAGCTCACGGTAGAGGAAGAAGATAAGCAAAGCTTCTAGAATTCTCTGTTCTTTTCTTTTATCTCATCCCATGCGCTACTCTTTATAAAAGAAATATAAAAATCTTTCCTTTGAAAAGACCAATTTACCCTTACTTCCTTCAAAAGTTACTAAACCATCCTCCAAAAATATTTCCCAAGTCAGTTCCTAAACTTTTCAAAATTTTGAAATCATACCTCAAAGTTTCAAAACTTACTTTTTAATCACTAGCCCTATTTTTGGGATGTTACAGGCGGATTGGGAGTCATTGCCGATGGCTCACATGGCTGGAGAGTCGAAAAGCCAAGCACGTGCATTACACGCACCGGTCGGGTGATCTATCTTTGGTCGGTGGTGGCTGATTTATTCATATGTTAGGGTAAAAACACTAATCGGGTTTGGGTCTGCCAGTGGGTTTGATTCTTGGGCCGAATGGAAAATGTATCGGGCTTGGGTGCTTGTATTTTGGGCCTGTACATTGGATCTGTAAAATATAAAAAATATTAATTATTATTATTATTAATTTATTTTTGGACAAAATTAGGTGTCTACATACCTTAACACAAATTTTGAAAATGTAAGGAATTCGAGCAAAATCCCGAATTCGAGACAAATTTCTAAATTTGATGAAACACTCAAACTTAAAAAAAATCAAATTTCACCTCAATAAACAAGTTCTTCACTTCTTCCATGAAACTCCTTAAATGGTATTAATCAACAATAATTGCTAACTAGATTCAAGTCTTGCCCAAGCTCGGATGTACAATATAACTTAGTCTTCGTTTGGTAAGATCATCATAAGTGTCAACCTTGCTCACACTTGTAACACCACAAGCAATATCAAGCATAACACAATATCAATCATCAATGATAATTCAATCTTTTTTGTTATTTATCTTTGTGGAAAATTGACTCTCTTTTACTTTCTAGAATCATTATGCCCACAAAATATAATTCTTTTATGCTTCTTAGAACCATTATGCCCAAGGTTGTCTTGTTGAACAAGAAATCCTCTTTTACTTGATTTAGTCAAGTTATTTTCACTAGTAATGACGTTATTTGACACATAAGAAGAAACATCAATTACATTATGAAACTGTTAGACCTTGAAAAATATAAAACTTGGTAGCATTTGTCTTCCCTTTCATCAGAATGAGAGAGTCCTTGCAAATTTTCATAATTTCACCTTCATTGGAGTATTTATAGTCTTTTGAATCCAAAGTACCCAACGAAATCAAATCCCTTCTCAAATTTAAAACATGTCTCATATTATCAAGTGTTCAAACAATCATTTCGAACATCTTAATCATGACCGTGTACTTGTAACTATATAAGAGACATTATTCCTTAAAAACAACACTTACATACACAATTTTTTAAGTCGCAAACTAGTCTCAATTGAGACTCATATGAAAACTGCTGCTAGAGTAAAAAATCCACTCGTTGCTAGATAGTATATATCAAAAGCAAATGGAAGTTCACCATTATCGTAGTCTTCCATCGCGTCAGTTTCCTCGAATTTCTTTGATTATTTTCCCTTGTGATCCACGCTATCCCTTAGGTTTATATTTTGTAACCTATAACATTCAACAATGACGTGCCCCTTTTTTTTTCTTGTAATATTAACATATTTTTTATATGTTCATGGATTTTGACCCAGGCTTGGTGTTACTATCAAACCCTTTTCTTTAGTTTTCCCACGAATAACGTGGCCCTCTCCTAAAGAGTCAAACCTAACAATGAGATGTTTCATTTTAACATACATGATTAAGGTTTCATAAACTTCATCAACCAATGAGAGATTTACGATTATACAAAATTTTATCTCTAACAAAATTTAGACTAAATTGATGAATGTGCAAATGTAAAGGGCTAAAATTATTATAATCTCAATTGGAAACGTACAAAGTCATCAATTCTATTAGTGATTTAGTGAAAGTGACTTGATTGAAACCAAAACAAAACATTAGGAATTTTTTTGTTTAAATGATCAGAACAAAATCAACCTTATGATTTAGTGACTAGATAGATAGTTTACCCTGAAAACATACGAGTTTGTGAAAATCTCATAAATTACTTACGAAATTTAATAGTAAAAAGGTTCACCGTGGCTATTTGGGAAGAAGGAAGGAGATAACACAAACTTGTGTTGGTGTGAAGAGCAGACAGTATTCATATTTGATGGTCAATGCATGTGTGAACTCAGTACGAGGGACAGTTTAGTAGTACGTGCACGAATAAGAATGGTCAATGTGGTCCAACATTTTTGTGATGTGCAAAGTCTTATAGAAAATTATAAGAGTTTGAATGATTTATTTTTTCAAAGCTAAATAAAAGAAAAACGTGATGCATAGTAAAGTTATTTGCATTGAATAAGATTTATAAAACAAAATTACATATGATTTTCCTTAACGACTGGATAATCAAATTTATCAAAGAAATAATTACATGTGTTTTCCCCCTATAAATTGTATATCTCATTTATATTCATCATTCAAATACAATGATATATCATACATAATTACATGTCACAATTTAGTTTTTAAGAATATGTCTTGTGAGATCATCAATAACAATATATTATAATATAAATATTTTTTTTTATTAATTTGGAGTGAGCACAATATAGTATCTATTAAAAAATAGTTTATTGACAACACACATCCCTTACATACATAACTATATTCAAACTCAAGTCATTTAAAGAAAACAACATTTCTCTTTACTACTAATATACTCGATTAATCCAAATATAAATATTCTCGAATAATTAATTTGTCTTAATTATTCAACCATAATTTTTTATCTTCAAAACTATTTTAGAGAAAATATTCCTTTTTATGAAAGATGTTAAAAAATTATATCATCTGCAATTTGGAAATTGCAACTTAATATTGTAATCGCCATTTTTGGCATAAAATATATTTTATTACTTTATTATTAAAAATAATAATATAATGTAGCATTGTTGGGTTATAAAAACCCCAACATTCTTTGTAACAAGGGAGATTTTTTCTCCCAAAAAGTGGAGAATCAAGGTAACTTTTTATTTTTTTTGGCTCTATTTTCTTTTTTTCTTTTCGGGCCAGCTTGTTGCTTAGGGAGTGGCCACCGTTGAGCGGTGACCAACGTGTGAGAGAGGCCGACTTACTGTCAAGCAACACAGGTTTTTGTGTCGGCAGTGACCTCATGGGTTTTTGGGGGTTTCGGTCGAGAGAGAATGAGAAAGGAGGAAGAGTTTTCGATCGTTCAAGCTTTTGATTGGCGCTCATTTAATCATGGTCAGGGTCGTCGGTTGGACTGTAATGGTCACCGACCCGGTGGCTGGCGTGCGATGGTCGAGCCTAGTTTGGAGCCTTGGAGAGGCTCTGTTTGTGAGGCAGAGGAGATGAAACAAGTTTTTATTTTTGGGTAAATTACGCTAAGGTCCCTAGACTTTTAGCTTGTTTTTACCTTTTAGTCACCACTATTATGATCAAATCACTTTCAAGTCCTCCGTATTTTAGTTCCCTTTTGCACTCTGGTCACTTATTTGTTTTTTTTATTTCGAATATACATGTTGATTTTACTAACTTTTAATTTGGCCACTGTTTCTGCTATGTTATTTATTTCGAATTAACTACTAACTTTTATTTTATTGCATATTAACCACTGACATTTATTTATTGTTGATATTTGATTCGACCTTGTGGGGACCCGATCCGGGGAACGATCCACATTATTATGGTCCAGACTCTATTAACATCTAACCGCTAACCACTAACCACTAACTGCTAACTTGTTATTTATTTATTTTATGTTCGAACTATAGTACGACCTTGCGACGAACCGCCCTGGGGTACGACTCATATTATTTACAATCCGGGTTAAATATTAAAAATTAACGATAACACTTTATTTTTATTGCACTTTTAACTTCTGTTTTTTAATTTTATGCACCTCTAAATTTATACTTTTTATTTTTCTTTATTTAGTGTTAGTCCTTACATTTTATTTGCTTTGATTTTTCTGATCTTTTATTTTTTTCCCCTTATTTTTCAGCAATTTAATTTTAGTCATTGAAATTCCAGCTTTTAATTTTCTGTAATTTCTTAATTTAGGCTTTATGTTCCGATTTCTTTTATTTTAGTCCTTTACTTAATGTTTTAATTTTAGCTTTGCCTTTTTGATTTGTTTCAATTCGATCCTTTTATATGTGTTAATTTTTTTAAAAAAATTGTCTTTAATTTCAATTTCTTTAAATTTAGTCCTAGATTTTTAAATTAAACCCTTTTGACTTATATTTTAGGTAGAGTTTTTAATTTAAGGGAATTTTTTATTTGGTCATCGCTTATGCTCGGGGTTCCGAATTAATTATTTGATTCAATAATTGATTAAAATTAATCATGATTAATATTAGAGCCTCAATCTTAGGCCTAATTTCACATTTAGTCCTTAAATTAGGAGAATTCTTAATTTGGTCAATGCTTTTGCTCGAGGTTCCAATTTAATTACTCAAATCCATAATTAATTAAAACTGAATAGCTTAATAATTAGAACCTACACCTTAGGTTTAATTTCATCTTAGTCCTTTAATTAAGAGAACGATGTGATTTAAGTTTTAGCATAAAATGCTCGATTTCTCAAATCGATTATCCGATCCAATAATTGGTTAATAAAAATCAGCTAAAGTTAATATTAGAGCCTATATTTTCAGGTTTGGGCCTCTAGGTTCTTCAATTTTCATAATTTGACACTTTAAGATAGAGAAAGCCTTAATCTAACTTTAGTTTAGTTAGGATTAATAAATTGTTTGATTGCATTTATATTTTCAAACATAAGGCAATGTTCACTTATTAGGGAGTCAATGGTATATCTCCCGCAAGTATGCTCGGGGTGACTACTGGTGATTCCCGAAATAGGTCGACATTCTTTTTAAGACTGTATCATGATTTCTAAAATATCGAGGCAATGTCCGGTTATTAGGCATAATAGTTCATCTCCTGCATTCATGCTAGGAGGCGAATGTTATTGGCTTTAATAAATGAATATCCTTTTCAACTTTGCATCCGTAATGATTTTTAAATTAGATAAAGTTTGAACTCTAATTTTTCGATTCTAAATATAGGGTAATCAATTAGGTACCAATTTTTCGGCGTTGTGGGGGTGCTAATCCTTCCCCACACGTAACTGACTCCCGAACCTATTTTTTTTGTTTTTATAGACCCTAAACAGTATTTTGATAAAAATACCATTTTATTAAAATCACCCATTTTTATGGTGTCCCGATAGCACCTTAAAATAATTGGTGGAGACTCCCCACATTTCAAAACCTTTTCAAAGAAAACCCTTGTAACACCCATTTCTCAGATACGTTTCCATATACAAGTCACAGGTGTCACATACTTTTAATAAAAACATTTCCTTATTTGTAAACCCATAAAAATTTGTTTCGAAAATAAAACAAAACATTTTAATATAATATTAATAAAACATTCATTGTAACATATTACAAAATTTATAACTTTAAATACATTCCAGAGAATTTTCATGAGTTCAAATATATGCCATCTAATTATCAAAAGTAGACATAAATGTCCTACAGTTACTGATGAGGCAACCTTTGATTGATGATGTCCACTGCACTCCTCACTTAGCTAGTCTTTGCTATTTCCTACATGTGAAATCAACACATGCTAGGTATTTACTTAGTAAGACATAAAAATAAAACTGAAGTGTAATTCATACACAAGTATATCATGACTATCAAAATACGAAGTATAATTCATAAGAATGATTAAAACCATTCTGGTAACCCAAGTTTCTTTCACATAGTCATCGAAACTATTTTTTAGTATACCCAATATACTTATCTATCGGTAATTTTCCAATTCTTCTTTATTTGCCCAATGTATGCCAAATGAGAATGCAAGGTACATGCATTGCACCGAAGTGCCAAAATGGAAATTCACAAACACATTATGAATTCCATGGATGCAGTCATAGTACCAAAAGTACACATAGTACTAATACGAAAATGCACCGTTATGCATTAAACAAAATCGATCAATAACTTTTATACATAATTGTATATCGAAATGGTAATTCATAAACTCATTATGAATTCCATGATTGCACATCTAGTGCCAAAAGTACACATAGTATTAATACGAAAATGCACCGTTATGCATTAATCAAAATCGATCGATAACTATCATACACAAAGTATGTCAAAATGCACCTATGACTCTCAATGCACATACAATGGGCTATTTAATCAGCTTAGCAGATTACACAACATAAACGTTCATCTATTCATTTTAGAGCAATTCATACTCTACAATTACTCTTGTATCAATTCCGTAAACTTTACGAAAACATATCCAATTACTATAAAACATGCTTAAATCATACATTCGAGGTTGACTCATCACAAGTCATCACCATCTCATATAAGTACAATAAATGCACTCACCTGATATGCCTAACTAGTATGCTTTAAGGATGTCCGACTATTCGACAACTTTATCCTTGTCCTTTTTCTTGCTTGACTCTTGAGCTTGGTTACGATCTACACAAGAATCCATAATTACACATACAATAAAAATGTTAGTATACTTTCTAACATTTATACTTTTAACAATACTCAAAAGTACTATTATTTTCAATTTTGTTAAAAATTCATCCTATCTTAGAAATTCCAAGCTTAATAGTATCGGCACCCTTACTATGATATCGATGCTTCTATACTATGGTATCAATACTCCATTCAGTATCGATACCATTTTTGCATCTTGGAATCCATAGTATCGATACCTTCCTCTTAGTATCGATACTACTTGCATCAGTATTGATACTGTTCATCATCTTTCCTCGAATTTAACCTTATTGTATCGGTACTGTTCTTCCAGTACCGATAACCTTACCCAGATTTTTCATTTTTTTCATTTCGATTTTACCCAAAATTCCATTTAAATCCATTCGTTTTATCACCAACCATACCATTAAACTCATCATCACTTAACCCAACTAACTTTCCTCCATTAATCTTCTTATAACATCTAAAAACTCCGAAGAACACTCCAAAACAAGAATCACACTAATTTTTCATACATGCTTTTAATCACTTCGAAGGCTTCTAATATCTTATTTACTGTTTTGAAAAGTAAAATTTACTTGTAAACTTCAATAAAAACTCATATTTCATCATATCACTCAAAAACTCATTTTCCTAAATCTTAAATAATTCACTAATCACTTAGTTTTAATCATCCTTGAACTTTCCTTAGGCCTCTATATCACTTAAGGTTTCAAAATCATCCCATAAGCTAAAGGAAAAACCAACTTAAAGAAATCTTACCTTTGGCTATGGGGAGAGCACGGGACGAGATGAAGGAGAAGAATAAGATAACTTGGCTTATCCAACTTCCCCTTTTTAACTCTTAAATATTCCTAGTAAAATGAATTTTAAATTCATTTCCCTCTAAAGGACCAAAATGCCCTTCTATTTTTCCATTCTTACTAAATAGTCTTAAACACAATTTCCTAAACCATTTCTTATACTTTACCATTTATTCAATTTAATCCTCTAAATTTTAAATCCTTTCATTATAGTCACTGATCCGATGTTTGGGGTATTACAACCCTTAAGTCGGTCCAGATTTTTCCCAGCCCGGGAAAAAATCAATTTCGACTAATATATAACTTTACAAATGAATTATTTAATAATATATACTTTATTTAATAATTGAAGTTCAACTAATTTCAATTTAATCACCGTTATGTAATGAGATCATAAGTTGAATGGTATTTGACTAGTATCATGCGTGATATATATATATATGTGTGTGTATGTATGTATGTATGTACGCATGTATATACGTGCGTACGTACGTGCGTGTGTGTGTGCTCGTGTGGGTGTGTACGTGTGTGTGTGCGCGTGTGTGTGTGAGCGTGTGTGTGTGCGTGTGTGTGTGTGAGCGTGTGTGTGTGTGTGTATGTCTGTCTGTCTGTATGGTTAGGATCCACTTACATAATGCAAAACTTTTAGTTTTACACAGATTTAGAACATTTAGATGAATGAAAACAGATGATTGGGATTGACTCATACAGCGCACGCGCGCGTGCGCGTGTGTGTGTGTGCGCGCGCGTGTGTGTGTGTGTTGCGCGCGCGCGCGTGAGTGTGTGTGCGTGTGTGTGTGTATGTATGTATGTATGTATATATGTCTGTCTGTATGGTTAGGATCCACTTACATAATGCAAAACTCTTTAGTTTTACACAGATTTAGAATATTTAGATGAATGAAAACAGATAATTGGGATTGACTCATATAGGGATTCTTTTGAAAATTTTAAATATTTTATAATTTAATTTTTATATCTTTTGTTAATAATTTAATTTTATATTCTTGAAATTTTATCATTTCATACTTCCAAAAATTTTAATATAACATTTTAAAAAATTATATCACTGACATAAAATTTTATGTTACTACATCAATATTTTAATGCAAACGTGTGGGGTATTCCACAGTTAACTCGCCTTCCACACGCGCATATAGGATTATATAATATATCAGGAGCAAAGTACACAAATAATCATCTGATTATAGAGTGTTACTTTTTAAGTCTCTCGATTAGAGATATAAAATTGCCACAATGACGTTTCTCCCGGTTAGTGTCGTTGGTGATGCTGAGTGGGGGTAGAGGTATAAGATTACCACAGTGAAATTTGTCTCGGTGGTTGTTGGTTTTGGTTGTAATAGTTTAATTTTTCTTCAGTTTCTTAGTTTACAAAGGTATATGAACTGCTTTATTTGAGTTTAGTTCCTAGGAATTCTTTTTCCCTTCCGCTTTTCGATATTAGACTTTTGTTCAATGTCGATTCTGAAGGGGTTTTTAATGAGGTCTCTCCGTCTTTAAAAAAGAATTAATCATTTATAAATTAAATCGAGTATTGATTAAATTTATTATAAATATACATACTCAAATTTATAACCCTAAATTTTTAATTAAAATTAATGAACTAATGTAATGATCAATTTATAGTATTATTTAGAATTTAAATTCAGATGTTATAATCTAAAAATAAACATTAGGCGTTTCCGCGAGAGTGCTTCTCATTTGGACAGACTTTATCAATAAAAAGTTCAGTAAACGTATATTATATAAAATAAGAATGCAAAAATTTACTTGTCTACTAAAGAACAAAGTTAGTTGTTTTAATTTATAAAATATATTATACAATATCTACTAAAAATAAAATTAATTGGATTAGGTAAAATTCTTTACATATTATATATATTATTACATGATCGTTAAGGCTATTGAAGTAGCTAAAATTTCCACCAACTCTTTCCATTGGCTAAGTCGACATTTCCATCCACAAAATGACAATTAAGATCACCCTATACTATACATGAAATAAAAAAAATTACATTTCAACATCTCTCTCAACGATATACATATCTATTTTAATGTGTAATAAGCCTAATTCAAATCTTCCAACCTTCCCCTAATAAAAAAAATATTGAGTTCAATTGATATTACGATCGGTACATATACATTATACAAGAAGATGTGAGACTGAACATGTTCAAATACTTAATATATTTCAGTTTATGGGTAGAAAAGAGTTTATATAGTATAAACAATTATATATTGAAATTATGGGTAAAAACTAAATATGTTGTAAATAATTGTTTTGTCATATAAGCATACATCACGTTCATGAATTACGTGGCAACTCTGGTTAATGTAACAACACAATTTTTGCTTGTTTTGATGTGGGTTCAAATTTATTTTTATATCAATATGCATGAGTGTGTGTGTTATAGTATAGTATGATCATAGATAAACAAATAAGAAATACATGAAAGGATGTGTAATGGGTGATGAATACATGTTAGAGAGTTTTTGCTACGTGTAAAAATGTTAGTTAAAGTAGAGTAATTAATAAGTGGGAAAGGTAATTGGATAACTCATGATGTAGGTAAAAATGGGAAGTGATAAGGGATGTTATTTATAAAAAAAATGAAAAGGTTTTTCCAACTATGTTAAGATATACAATCTTAATTAATCATTGAAAGAGGCTTACATTATAATGTTTCTATGTTAAATGAATGGTATGAACCTGGATTGAAGTGATAACCACTTTTTTGTGCTTTGTTTCTTGAGATTTTGATGCACATTTGGAGCAATTTTTTGGTTTAAAATAAGTTCATATAGGTTGCTTAGTAAAGAAGTATGCAAATAGGGGTTTCTTAGGGTTTAAGAAGATCAAAATTTGAGTTTCAAAACTCTAAAGTGGGTGTCAAAGCTATGCAAAAAGTTTTACCACTTAATTAAATTAAAATTAGTTAACTGAAGTTCATTATTTATCTTATAATTAATTTAAACTAATTTAGGAACAATATGACGTGGTATGTGATATTATATTTTTTACTTATAGAAATTTGACATGTAGTGCAATTTGAATAATCTAAAAATTCTTTCATATACACACACTAATAAATAATTTCAAATATATATTACAATTTTTTAAAAACAATATTTGTAGTATACATGGATTGTCATATGGATCCCATGTTAACAACGTTAACAATTTAATGTTTTAGTTAGTGTTTTTGTTTTAAAAAATACTGATTGGTGGAAATGTAAATTGTTGAGTAAGATGTTAACAATTTGATTTTTTTAAATGTTGAGGTCAAATTTAAGTAAAAAAATAAGGGCTAGAATAACTAAAATTATAAATGTTGAGGACCGAAATTATCATTATGACATTAGTTATTATATATTTGGGATTTGAAGTTGATTGAGAGTAATTAATAATTTATGCCTCCTTTAAACTCCTTGAAGTGTGGTTTGGTGGCCTTTCTAATTTTAGTCTATTTGGTGGTTCTAAATTAGGTTAACCAATCTTGGGATGTAATCACCAATTTTTTTAACACCAAATATATATTATTATTTTACTACAAAAATACATAAAAAAGAGAAAAAAGGGGATAAAATCCCTTAATATTCGGAGCATTGAATGCCCCGGTTGCAGCTGCTCCACAGCAGCCCCAAGCCATCTCGCTGCCACCGTCACTGTGCCACCAACCTATTCCAGCTCATCCACAATAGATCACATGTAGAAAAAATAAATAAAAATTGTAATTTGGGGTTATATAAACCCACAACAGATTGTAAACAAGGGGGCTCGAGATCAAAAAAAAACATATTGTAAATGGGTCTCCCTATTCTTTTTCCCCTTCGATCAACAGAAACAATGAAAAGGGATCCTTCCCTCACCATTTTTCAAGTAATAACAGAGAACTAATCATTTTTTTCTCTCAGCAACAAAATACCAAATTATTTTTTTTCTGATTTTTTATTTTTTTCCGAACTAACCTTATAAACTACCAAAAAAAAGAGGAAGAAATAAATGTATACCTCTCGTTCGAACCACTCGTTGGCGTTAGGAGCTCCCGTTGATGAATCCGAACAATGAGAAGACAAATCGTACGCCCCGAAACAACATAGCTCAAAATCGAACTAATCCAAAGATGGATGATGGAGATCGAAGCGTTGGAAGCCGAGAAGTTCACGGTTTGTTTCGTGGGCTTTGAGGCTAGATCTCGTAAAACGGTGGTCGGATATGCAACCGTCACAACGAGACGAACATCCCTATGAATTTTGGTGTCAAACGGCTGTCGGCGCAGTGGCCGATGATGGCTGAGACGACCGGCGGGAGATTATGGTTTAGAGAGAAGAGAGACATTCTCTCTCTAAAAAAGATAAAATGAAAGATAAAATGAAAAAATGGTAAAAGGGTATTTGTAAGATAAATAAAACAACGACGTTTTGGGATTATACCCGTGCGTTTTGTTCCCTAATGGTCAAATCATTCCCGCAACCATCATAAGTTTCATTAGTTTGTATTTTGGTCACCATGATGTGTTCTTTTCATTTTTATTTTAAATTTAATGTCCTTATTTTGCTATTTTCTATTTTTATTTCTAAGTATTAACTTTTTGGTTTATTTTCTTCTAGATCCTCTACTTTACGTGCGTTTTCCCACTTCGGTCACTGGTCCCCTATTTCTTTTATTTCTTTGATTTTGTGCCCTAATTTGTGTTTGTTTGAATTTAGTCACCATTATTATTCTGATTTATTCGAATTAAGTAATTGATTTTTACGTTTATTCATTTTAGCCATTGTTTGGATTCTGCTTCTTATTTTATTATGATTTGGATGTGATGTTTGCAATTAATTCATTTTAGTCACTAATTATTTTTTAGCTTCTGTTTTATTTTATTTTATTTCATTATGCTCCCTTTATCAAAAATACGGATATTAAACGTTAATACGACCTTGCATTGACCCACCCTGGGGTATGATTCGCGTTATTTATGGTCCAGGTAACAATTAAATTAACCCCCTAACTCCTAATTTTATATTCGATTGTTTAATCATTGTTATTTTAATTTTTCCCTTTAAAATTATGTTATTTTAATATATGCTTAAAATTATTAATTGTTTATATTTTAGTCATTTCAATTACAACTTTTATTTTTCTGCACTATCTTAATTTAAGTTTTACATTATGATGTCTTTCATTTTAGTCCTTTACTTAATGTTTTAATTTCAGCTTTGCATTTATTTATTTTACTTAGTTATTTTTGTATTAATTAATTGCTTTTATTTTTTTTTAATTTCAATTTGTTTAATTTAGTCTTAGAATTTTATGTTTTAAATTAAACCTTTTGATTTAGATTTAAAATATTTTAGTACTAATCTAGATTACTTAGATTTTAGGTCTAGTCCTTAAATTTAGACTCCTTTAAATCTAGTCCCTAAACTTTTATTTAAGAGAATTTTTGATTTGGTCCTCGCTTATGCTCGAGGTTCCGAATTAATTATTCGATAGTCCATAGTTGAATAAAATTAATTAGGATTAATATTAGAGCCTCCATCTTAGGCCTAATTTCACATTTAATCCTTAATATTAGGAGAATTCTTAATTTGGTCCTCGCTTTTGCTCGAGGTTCCACTTTAATTATTCGAAATGCAATATTGATTAAAATTAATTTAAGTTAATATTAGGGCCTACATTTTTAGTTTTGGGCCTCTAGGTTCTTTAATTTTCATAATTTAACACTTTAAAATAGAGAAAGCCTTAATCTACCCTTAGTTTAATTAGGATTAATAATAAATTGTTTGTTTGCATAATGTTTTAAAACCTAAGGCAATGTTCACTTATTAGGGAGTCAATAGTATATCTCCCGCAAGTATGTTCAGGGGTGAGTATTGGTGATTCCTGAAATAGGTCGACATCCTTTTTAAGATCGCATCATGATTTCTAAAATAACGAGGCAATGTCTAGTTTTTGGGCACAATAGTTGATCTCCTGCATTCATGCTAGGGGCGAATGCTATTGGCTTTAATAAAAGAATACCCTTTTCAACTTTGGATCTGCAATGATTTTTAAATTAGATAAAGTTTGAACTCAAAGTTTTCAATTCTAAATATAGGGTAATCAACTAGGTACCAATTTTTGGGCGTTGTGGGGGTGCTAATCCTTCCCCATGCGTAACCGACTCCCAAACTTATTTTTTGGTTTTTCGTAGACACATAAACTTAATATTTTGATTAAAAATAAAACGTTTTATTAAAATCATCTGGTTTTTATAGTGTTCTGATCACACCTTAAAATGATTGATGGCGACTCCTCACATTTCCAAATCTTTCAAAGAAAAATCCCTTAGTCGTACCAAGTTTTTCCCCACTCGGGCGAAACCGGTGTCGACAGGGGAGTCGAAGACTACCATTTAATAAATAGAGTAAATTATATGTTTAGTACATAAATTATCACTTTTGTTTTATTTTAGTATCTAAACTTTAATTTTTTTTCAAAAATATATCTAATGTTTAGTTTAGGTTTCAATTTAGTACTCATCGTTAAAAATTTAATGGCACTGATGATGTGGAATTTACATTACAAGATGCATGGAATATCAAAAAAGAAAAAATAATTTCAAGACATTGATGCTGCTAGTTTCTAACGATGGGTTTATAAATTAAAACGTAAACTAAATGTTCGGTATAATTTCGAAATAAAATAAAATTTAAGAATTAAAACGAACAAAAGTGATAATTTAGATACTAAACAATGTGATACTATAATAAATAAAGGAAATTATATTTTGGAAATGAATGGTCATTTTTAACCTTACGGGGGAATTGGATATATGGAAAGTCTGCGACATTGTATTATTCTTCATAGTAAAGAAAATGAAACTGAAATTTCTGGGAAAGCAATTGAAGCTTGAAAAGGCCCACTTATCAATTGTATTTGTATTTATTAAATTAGTATCATCAATTTTTTATTAAATTAATTTCATTCTTATAGGTGAAAAAGTTATGATATTAAGAATTGTAAGTGAGATGAATTAAATCTGGGTATGAACCAAACAATTTTAGTGATTAAGGAATTGTTGTCATTTCTTGAAGTCTCGAGTTCGAGCACCACATATATAGGAATATGAAGGTTCAATATCAAATGATTTCATCACTAATTAATAATAATAATATCTCTCTATAAAACAGGTCTCCTAAGAGTAAAGCTTCAATGTAGAATCACTAAATTATGCTATAAACGGATAAAAATCATATATATATATATTGAATACTATAGGATGATTACTAGGTAATATCTATTCAAAATCTTTTTTAGCAACTGATAATGTGCGCACGCTCACGTAGACACAATTACTTAATCCAAGACTTCTAGAGAGAATAACATCTCTTTAATTACCAAGTCCACTTAATGAGTTCCGATAAAAATCATATTTAGAATAATATGTGATTGAAATTAATTAATTATATATATTGCATTAATTGTAATATAAATTATATAATTATAACATCATTTATAACATAAATTAATCTTTTATAAAATTATTAATTATATCTATATTTATAAAATATGTATAAAAAATTATCTATAAATTGTAAAAACTATATTTATAAAAAAGTTATTCTACTGTTAATGTTGTTAAAAATATTTCACAAGTAAAGTTGAATAGTGATATGCTTTATTTAGAATTTAGGATTCAATGTTTAATATTTAAGATTGAAGGATTACTATTTTAACGTTTAAAATAGTTTATGAAATTAAAATTTCATTATATCAAATATTATATTATATATAAATAGTAATTAAAAAATGAGAAAATAATCTTAATTCAATCTAAATTCTTTTATTAATGTTTAGTTGACTTTTTGATATTATTGTTTTGGTCAACAAATTAGGACACTTTATTTTCCCCGAATGATACTCCATGCTTACAATGTTTCCGATCGAAAGGGACACACGAATTATAAAATGAGATGTCTTTCTAGTAGCTTTAAGCACTCTTTTCACAAGTCAAATTTTATAAATGATATATTTTAAAATAGAAAATATTTAAATTTTACAAGATAAAAGTAACTAGTTTTATTAAAAATAAAAATATTCAAATTACAATGAAAGTTTATGACCATAATCGTAAATTAAAACACATAATAAGAATATTTTTCTATAATAATTAACACAAGAAACTTGTTATACCCCAATTTAGGGGCTAGATTTTAATAATTTTAAGTATCGAATTAAAGTCGTAAAAATAGAGAAATTAAGAACCAAATTGTAATTTTTTTAAAAGTTACAGCTCAGTTTTGAAACTTGTGAGAAGTTTAGGGACTTAACCATAAATTTTACCATTTTGTTAGTTAATGAAAAATAAACCCCCCTCGGTGATATACGTAAAAATTCCCCAATTTCCCCTAATTAACCAACCCCTTTCGCCAGCCATATCCACTAAGATTACTCCAATGTTCGACCGCCATTCAACGTACCGTGACCCCCATCGTGACCGCCGCCTCAAGCCGACCAAAACCCCCATATCCCTCACCAAAAATCAACTCCGATTGCCATGAAAAAGATCATCGTGACCGCCGCCTCAAGCCGTATATTTCTTCATTTTTCGGTCGATCTCAATGTTGGGTTACCTCACCGCCCTCACTTCTTCACTCCTCGATGTCGTGCGAGCAAAACCCAACTGATGGGTGATTCCACCATTTTCGATTTCATCGTATGTCACCAGGGTAAGCTTTCGATTGTTCTTTTAGTTATTTCAGTGTGGATTTAACTTGTTATATGGGTAGATTTGGGTTGTTTGTGGTGTACTAATGTAAGTGGAGCGATCGAACCTTTGAAACTAGCCCTGTCACCGCCGTACGAGCCAACAGTGTGTGTGGGGCTTCTCTGCCGGTCCAGAAGGCTTCTGGAACCGATCCATCCGGACCGAACCAGTCCAGTCAAATCGGTCTAAGCCGGATTTGTTTTACCCGATCGAGCCAACCCAAACTGAGTCAACTAGTCCGAGTCAACTCGTTGACTTTAACCGAAAAATCAAAATTTTTGAAAAGTCATATTTTATGTTTTTCGATGTCCTGCTTCTGAATCCGAAGTTCGTTTTTCCAAATTCGCACTCAGTAAGCCGTTTTTTAGTGTTTTATCTTCGAATTCAATTTGGTTTCTCAATTAAGTTTAGTTTCTTGCGTAAATTCGGTTGCTATGTATCCGAGGAATTTTTGGATTTTGAATTCAAGTTCGAGAGTGATTGAATGGAGTTTAAATGTTCGATCAATAGAGCACAAAAATCGAGGTAATAATTTACTACCTATTTTCATTCTTTATGGAACATAATGGATAAATGCATGGATGTATATGATTGGTCTAATATGCATGTTTTATTATGGATGGACTTGAACCGAATACGATTCAAGTGATAAATTGGTTAAGACTCAATTGAATTACTTAAAGGAATTGGAAGACTGATAAGAAATGATTTCAAGTACAGTGATTAGTCTGAAGAGCAAATAACCTCATAATTATTAAATTCTAATAATGTTCGTTAAAAGATTTAGTACCAAAATCATTTGACTATAAAATTATGAAATTGCCCATATATGGTAAAAATAGCCTGGAACTGACCTGAGAGCGAAAATACCATGAGATTTCTTATTTTTTTATTTGATAAATTGTTATTTCATCTGTTAAATTCTCGATCTACTCGGATAGTCGCTGATAATCGAATCCTAACATTCGAGAAGGTGCAAGACCTATAATTGTTGAATATCAGCAAGCATCTAAAGACAAAAATATTGGAAGTACTATTCTTGTTTGAATTATTCAAAAAATTGAATTAAATGGAAAGATTGTACGAAAGGAAAAGACTAGAATAACCTTGAATTGTAATTTGGCCGAAATGCCCTCCTATTGCAAAAAGACCATAATTACCCCTAAAAGTGAATAATAACGCTGAATAGATATATTTGACTAAATTTACCAGAAAATGTACATATATTTGGATTGATCTGAATTACTGAAATGCCTTCGAGCTATGAAATAACCTCTAATGTTCAAATAACCAAAATACCATGAACTCTAAAGGAACTAAAATACTTTGAAGTCTAATTTATTAGGAAGTAATGCTAGTGACAGAATTGAATGGAATGACGATAATACCCATAAAGCGTAAAAAGAACTATAGATTACTATGATAATGGAGACGACCTGAGAACTTATATTTTAATTCACTTGAACCTTGGAATCACCGATTAAATTCCTGATCTATTTGAAAAACCCCAAAAATAAACTCCTACATTTAGAAATTCTTAATACGTCGATATCATTGTTTTGAATGATCATTTGAAGACTAGATTACTGAAAGTGCAACACGACACTGAAGTATTTAAATGATGGATTATCCTCAAGTTTTAAAATAACTAATGGGTATGGACCCTAAATGACTAAAATAACCTCAAATATCGAGATGATCTAAATACCTTTATGACTTGGATCAAGTGAATGTCTTTGGATAGACTATGGGAACACCGATGAACCTAAATGTCGTACTGCCTCTAAAGGTTATGGAGCACGACCCAAGTCATCGGATATTTTGGATACTATTACAATGTGAAAATGAAATAAATACCAACGGAATACCTATTCGTCTCCTCAAAAATTGATCAATGGTGATTCTGATTTTGATCAGATCATCCGGTGTAGTTTGTAATAAGAAGTGAATAATAGTGAAGTATCACAGTCCGAACGATTGACAAGTATCCTAGTATTTGGAGATTTGTAGTTCAATTGGACTCGAAATCTTGATAATTCAATGTATAATCTTGAATACCACAAATTATTGCTCTAACCTTATTGAGTTAAATTATTAAGAATTTTCCAAGAACCAAAATGTGTGAATATACCCATTTTAATTTTAATAATGGAATCACTCCTGTCATACTTGAATCTTAAGTAACTCTTATGCACAAGTTTATGAATACCTTCATGATTACCAAGTAGCTCTGAAGAATATATGGATCCTCTAGTGTGTTCCTTATGTGACATGTAAATGTTTTACTTGTTTTAAAACATGATTTTACGAAATCACTTATTTACTGGTTTATGAGTTATGGTTACCTGAAATATGTTCTCTGGTTATCTGTTTTCACTATAAAATATTATCATTCCTGATTTATGGATCATAGAATCTATTGGTTACTACTTGAATTGTTTTATTGGGACAATGTTTGAGTAGGCTCCGAGGCCCCAAGAAACTTTCTTGGGTAGGCTCTTAGGCCCCAAGGCACTTCCTTGGGTAAATCATGGGACTACATATGGTCTATGGGTGGAGGGCATTTATGTGATTTAAATAACTTCATGTTCATTTTTACTATATACTACTGGATCATTATTTTTATATTAAAGTTACTGCTCAATTTGATTTCTACTGGTACTGTATGGGTAGGCTGGAGTACGCAGGTTCAGGTCGGTCAAACTGGTAATTCCTTATATAGTTTCAAAGCGATCGAGCTGGTAATTCCTTACGGACCTAAGGTGGCCGTTAGGTAGGCTCCGAGGCCCCGAGAAACTTTCTTGGGTAGGCTCTCAGGCCCTAAGGCACTCCCTTAGGGTGGCTCCTTTGTTTTATGATTAAGGTAAGTCCTTATGGATGCAGTTCTGGGGAACTGCATTAAGGTGCTCAGTTTGAGGGTTTTATTATGGTTTTAAAAATATGTTTTAAACTGTAAATGTTTTATAAAGATATGTACCTTGTCATTGATTTTATGGGAACACACTAGACACCCTATTATGATATCTTGAACCTGGTACTCTAAATGTTTCCTATGAACTGAAATCTTTATGGCTTTTACTCGATGAAATATCAATGGAACCTCATCTCATTACAAAAACCTATAGACGACTGAGTCAATAAGTAAAATTTATGATGTTTATTTTATCTGCATGTCTTTTAGCATCACTTGGTAGTTCTGTATTACTGAGCTTACCAAAGCTCACTCTTTTACTCACCATTTTAGGTTAAAAGAATCGTACCAGTGCAACTATCGACATCAGTAAAGGGGTTCCACCGACATTGCTTGTGAAGTACGATGCATGTGATTAGGACGCATGTAGGTTGTATTTTGTTTTTATATCATAGTCTGAAATTTGTATGATTTTAATCCTTTTTATAACATATGAATGGTTTTCTGAATTTGTATTATTTATAAATTGTTTTATGATTTTACGTGTTTTAACAAAAAAATTTAAATTTTCCAGATTTTTACTGTGGGTCGCTCCGGTGGCTCTAATATGACACCCCAGATCGGATCGGGTCACCCGCATCAGTCTGTGGGTTTTATAAAACTAGCCACTTAAGGCAATTCGTATTTAAAGGTGTTAGTGACAAGTATCACATAATTTTAAGTATATGTACCACATTAAAAGATTTATTATAATTAATGTACCATTCGTATCATTATCCCTTTATTTTTATGCATTTTCCTTAAACAAATTGATGTACATAACTTCGACACCTGCTCGTTGAAAAATTCATACATATAATAAAACAGTTAAGAGGAAAAAATAGAAGACAGGAAATCCAAAATACAAATTAAGAGGGCATCCACTTCTATTTTTTTAATTAAAATGTCAATTGTATGATTGTAGTTAGATATATGTTCTTGTTGACTTTACTTACTTTAGGGTTGTCTAACAAAATGAGAATCAAAAGAGACATGGTTTAAGGCACTTGATGTATTTGTACATGAATGTATACCTACTACTAAACATTACTTAATTAATTCATCTAATCGACGTTTTTGTATTTAATTATATTTAGTGTATATATGTGTTTTTAACACAAATCACATTAGTTAATGTGGGCAAAGTCAGCATTGTCTAGCTGCATGTCTTAAATAAGGGCAGATCCAAGTATATTCTCATTCTGGAGTAGATCTACACCTTAGTGAGGAAGGACAAGTAAGTTCCTACCTTAAAATTCGAATTTTCTTCTAACAATTATCTATTTTATCAATTGTGCTCACCTTGAAATTTTGTGCTCAGTTCATACTAAAATTTTATGTTGTTCATATATATATATATATATATGTATATACTTAAATATTTCTAAACCCACAATTGTTTCCATTCACCTTTAATGCTCCAAAATCAAAATGAGAAATCTCTACTTCCATATCTTGCTTCAAAGGATTTAAAATGAAAATCAAACGAAAATGATGAAGAGGTGTGTTTTTTAGCTAAAAAGGGCAAAAGAGTTAGGCTTGGAATTCCCAAGCAGAATCTTGTAAAAATGAGGTGCATTTATTTCTCCTTCGATTAGTTGGTGGTGATAAAAGAAATGTTTAGCTATTTCTGGCAATGCCTTGTTTGATTGCTTTACTTAATTTCAATTGAAATTGGTCATTGAATTTTGGTAGGAATGGGCCTTCCTAAATTACAATTTGAGACTTATCATCAATAATTATGTTCAAAGGCTGGGCCCTTAAAGTTTTTCAAGTTTCTAAATATAGTAAGTCTTGATGGGTTGATTGGGTGATGGATATCTATTTTTGTTGAATAAGAATTGTTTAGTAATTTTATTAGACGAAAAAGGACATCTAGGAGAGTGAATTTCAAGAAATTTGACATCTAAATCATCAACGAAGGTTAAACCCATTTTATCTAAATATACTATACATTTTGCTTTATTTAATATTAAAATTATATTTTGTTGTCATTCCTTAAGGTATCGGGTTCAAACACTATGAATACCAATAGTATGAGCGTTCAATATCAAATGGTTAAGAATTATCTTTGAACAAATATTACTTTGTACTTATCCCATATCAATAAGACAACTGTATTCGGTATATTAACAATCATTTTGTTTATGTAAATGAAGTTAAAAATACTTCTCTATTGATAGACAACATGTGGGATGGTTGTTCACAATGGTTTAGACGGTGAGAAATGAAGAGGTTTTGTTGACGATTTATAGTTCAACTATTTTAATTTGGACAGAGAGTCATTAGTCGAGGGTCGTGGCTACACCATTTTTAGTATTGATGGAGAGTATGAGTCGGAGAGAGGGAGGGAGGGAGGAAGAAACCCTTTATGTCAAAAAAAAAGTTATGTTATATACTTCGAATAAGCAATAATAATATGGTCGTTCATATATGAGAGGAGATATGGTACTCAATAGATTGAGCTCAAATTATCACAAGCCTCTTGTAATATGTCTACTCATTGGGCTATTCATGTTATTAGTTATTGGATTATGGGGTAGTGATTTAGTGTACGCCACAGAATCTAATCCTGGAATTACTTTTTGTTGGGTGATCGTGGAGTGGAACTCATCCAAATTAGTAGAAGGCATAACATTTACCTCCCCTTTAGTAAGAGCATCACCATACAATGGCACAATTCAAAATTTATTATTGTATTTTTTAGTAATATTTACCTTATCGAGAATAATTTATTTTTATAGTTTATTTATCATATTACCCTTAGCCTCGAGAAACAAGTAGATTTTCTAGGATCTGTATACGTAGTCATTTTGTAAAGGTAGAAAGGAGGTTCAATTTTACTTTGTATATAAATCTTTTAGCTCTATTTTTTCTTTTTGCTCATCTTCTCATTTATTTGATGGCCCACAATAGATCTTTAAGTGACTTACTTTATGATTTATTGTTTAACATTTTAATTTATTCAATCGGGAGTTATATAGTATATTTCTTACAACTTTGATCAATTTACAGGGTTTTTCGTGTGATTACAAGGAGTTGATTCATTTTTATGAACGTTCAACTTCACGCGTATGAGTTACTCCTCTTGATCACATGGAATGAATGTTTTTTAGGGAGGCTTTTAAGTTTGACAACCCACAAACATTGTACACAGAGAGCCTATTAAGAACCTTTTGGAGGTTCTATATGATGTCGATGCTAGGTCCTATATGTTGTATGAGACTTCTTAAAGGAGTGTTGTTGTGGCTATTTATACCCTTGGCATTCGATTTTTACATACGAAGGGGAACATGTGAGAGGGATATGTCATGTTGTCTACTTTGGGTCCCTTGCATTCAGAGAATAATTGTAAGACAATTACACAATGTTGGTAAATAAAAACTTATAATCTTTATAGAAACCTTATGGTTATACTTCTTCCAATGATGGACTTAACAGTAGCAATGCTCATATGGCTCTACCTTGTTAGTTCCATATTTCAATTACAAGAATTTTTCGAGTTGGCTCTCATGAGTAGCTTTTTGTTTATATCTCAAGGTACTATGTAATCGGAAAGCTAATGCAATAGAAATCTTGTTTTGCATTTCTAAGTTAAATTTTGAATTCTAGTATAAATGTAATGAAGTGTTATGTGTGGTGATATCTTTACTTCCCATCTTCCATAGAATCCATACATTCCACCCTTATTGTGTGCTTCTAGGGATTTATGCTCTTAGAAGTGAGAATATGATGTATGTCATGATGTTTATCCTTTAAGAGATGCACTAGATCAATGTAGGTACCGCATATTGGTCAACCCCCCCCCCCCAACACACACAACCAACAATGAATGATTGTTCCATCCATATTAGATAATTGGTGTGTTAGACACTATTTTCTATTTTAGTAACCATCGCACTCCATGGTTTTCATACTCCTGCTTATAACATGTGTTAAGGCATGTAAGGGGTCAAGGTTAGTCGCTACATTTATTGTATATTGGCCTCTGGCTTACAAAATAAAGAATATCTATTTGTTTACAACTTAAGTTAGAACAATATTAACTTAAAAAAATACTAGTGAACAATGCAACTACCATTGTCAACCAAGTTATTGAAACTATTATTGTTGTTTCTTTAAAAAAATGATACATATTTCTATGCAGAATCAGAGAATTATTACAGTATCAAGTATGTTTTCTTCATATGGATAACTTGAGAAAGGGAAGGGAATGCAAACATTGAAAGAGGAAAATTTTATGCCCCAAAACCTTGCACAATTTTTACTTACAACATTTTCAAATACTTCATTGCCCTAAATCCTTTATCAATTTTTTTTTAAAAAAATGAGTGTAAAAAGAAATTTAGAGAGTTATAGTTTATAGTAATTTAGATATTTTGAATGAATCGAGAGTGTTGAAAAGAAAATTCAAATTATAGGGTGAACACATTTCTATCTTTAAGAAGCAGTGAATTTGAAATTGATCTGAAGGTCTCGACAACAAAGTATATATATATATATATATATTGCTGCTTTACTTAATATATATACGTAAAAAGTTAAATCAGTGATATGGATGGGAAGTGCAGGCATATACTGATTTATTCGATCAAGCTATGCAATGGGATGAAATCCAAAGCTATGTGGAAGAAAGAGGGAGTTGACACTGTAAAACTGATACGTAGGGTTTGCGTATAGAAGTTGACATTCCTCCCAGGGCCAAACAATGAAGGCAGAAAATTATTGTGCACTCATAATAACTAAGGCTATCGATATTAAATGATAATGTGCTTTCTAATTAGCCCACCAACTCTGTATATAATAAATTCCATAGTCCATACAATTCCTTGTGTGTAAGATAAACTTGAAATTAAAAACTGAAGTTTGATTCGAGTTTGTAAAAAATTTGAATTTGAAATATTCTCAGACTTAGTTTGATTAAAGCTTAAACTTGAACTCGGTTCAAACTCCAACTCGAGTTCGAACTTAAACCTTAAATACATGAAAATCTTATATTGTATTTTAAAAAATAAAGTATAAATGTTAATATAATTTGATTTTTTTAAAAAAAATTAATATATAATTTTTTTTATTGCTCTCAAACTTTTCGAGTTGGATATCAAGTAACTCACTTTAACTCGTTAAGAACTCAAGTCGAGTCTATTCGCTTCAAGTGTTGATCGAACTTTGATTGAGTCGAACTTGAATAACTCGCAATCTATCTCGACTCATTTACAACCCTACCAATGACTAATTACTCTCTTACGAATTTATTTTCCTCACCAATCAAGTGATAATAACTCACCACTTGATTGGATTAAAAATTTATTAAATTGAATTAGAATTATAACTAAATTGATAGATAAATATTAAAGATTAAATTTATAATTATACTAATTTTTTAACATTCATATCAATTTTTCTGTTTGATCTTAATAACTAATGATTTAATTAACAACACTTAAATAATTAGATAATCTAATTAATAAAATTAAAGATTAATTGTCGAAGTGAAAAAATGCAATAATTAAGTGGTACCCTTTAATTAATAAGTACAAATATTTTGAGTACAATCCATTAACGCTATAGCCACTAAAATATAGCCACGTAAACAGTTGAGCTAGACCCGACCTCACAGTAAGTAACCTCTGACTGTATGCTCTCCCCCTCTTCGTCAACATCATTCATTTCTGGAAGATGTGCAAATTTTGTTCTCATTTTTGCTTAAAAAAGAAATCATTTCTGTAAATCCAAGCGATGGCCGACCACATGGAATTGTCAACTTCAACGAGCGAACCGAATCCAATCGTTAGCCCCATCATTCTACTGCACCCTCGACGCGAGCCTTTCGAACATGGCCTCTTACCAATCCAGAAGCTCATAGTCACCGACCCGGTCCAAGCACTATCCCCTCTCAAGAAAAAACTATCGTCTTCCTCAAGTCACCGAGTCGATTCGGCGGCACTCGCTGATGCGCTCCAGATCTCATCGGACCACGCGCGTCTCATCCTTGAGACCCTCGCCTCGGTTCTCCACTCCGAATCCGATCCACTCGTCAATGCCCGGCCCGAGGATGTAGATTCTGTTGGTGCCGATTTACGTGATCTGCTACTGTTTTTGTACATTCAATCATATAAGAGGCTTTTGCCTCGCTCGCACAAAGACTCGGCTGCGGTTGCCGATGTTTGGCCTTCCACGTCAGCTTTCGACGGTTTCTTGTCGGCCCTTTCTCCTTTGCAGGTAAGCAGTTTGACCAATTCGCTATATTTTTTTGGTGAATTGTTGTTGATTTGTACAATTTTGAATTGGGTTTGTGGTTGTTGAAAATTACGTGGTTATTGATTTAATTTCAATATCATTTAATACTAACAGGTTAGATTCATGCTGCTTCTAGGAAAATGAATGCTGCTGATGCCATAAGCTAATAAAATTCACGAAATGTTGCCTTTTGATTGGCATTTGGAAATGAACGAAATATGGCTCCCTTCATGTTTTGGCAATCGAAAGATGTTTTAAGCATTATTTTAGTCTTTTTCAAAATTGGAAGAACCAGTGCTTTTAAGATGCAAAAGTTAATAACATTTTGAAGAATTAAGTCGATACAAATATTCATGATTATGCATTTATTTAGAATAACTATATTGGAGTGTGTTTTACATTTTACCATTTCATTTTTAAATAAATGTATTTTTTCCTGTTTTGGCAAAAATACCATTTAAAGGTTTTTTTGCTTCTTGCTTTTGTATCCTGAGACAAAAATGAAGAATGACATAGTGCATATACAATCTGCTAAGGGAATGTGCATATCCCTAAACAACAACATTTTTACAAACTTAAAATTGCACATACAATTATTTTTTGGAAATAGAATGCATGATTACGTTTACACCTTTATGTAGAACAATTATATCAGCTTGGTGTTTCATTTTGTTTATCTATTCATTTTTAATGAATAAATGCTTTCAAGTATTTTACCTTTTCTTTAATACCGTTTTAGGAGTTGAAAACCAAACAAGTCATAAGATTAAAGTAACAAAATGTTCAAGATTTATAGTCTTCTTGGCTGTAATATTTTTTCCTTTTGTTTTTACTTCCCTGTCTGATGCATTGCTGCTTTTTTAGCCTGAGGAGTTGGGATACCCATGTTTAATGAATAGAATTGTTTTAAATTTCTGGGTCTGATTGTAATTATTTCTATTTCTTCCCTGCCTAATTCTTCAAACTTGCTGTAAAATATCATTTGCTGTTGGCTCTTTGTTACTGGGGAGATAGTAAAATTTTATGCTTTACCTCATAGTAGGACATGGGTGTTTGTCACACTATATATATAGCCAAGTATTCATTAATATGGAATCTCATTTCTGGATATTGTAGTAATTGTGGTTATATTTACTGTTAAAGTTAATTTCAGTATTTTACTTTATGTAAGTTAGACCCTTAGGCTTAACCTTGGTGGTTACTATCATCACAGCTTGTCCGCAGCAACACACGTCGGTTTATGCCATCACAGGCTGATGAAGAGGCCCATCAATTGTCCTATCTTCAAAAGCACTTGGCTAATATTCTCTCTCTTTTGTCAGAGCCCATGGAGGGGGAAGATGAAGACTCTCTGGTTTGTAATACAGTATCTGTAGTTGGGTGTTCTTTTTCTGTTTTGTGATTCTTGTTGCATACTTGCATTTTGATTGTACACATTCTTTTTTGTTCTTCAATGAAATGCAATTTTATAATTCCAACATGTAAACTGTAGTTTCAAAAGATAACAGGTGGAAGCACTAAAGAAAACATTTTATTGGTTGCATTTAGTAGATCCAAATATTGGTGCAGAATACTAATGAGCTTAAATGTAAATCTTGATTCTTATAAAATGTCTTAACGTGGTTCGTTTTCTAGTATTTGAGCAACCTGGTCTGTCTTACTACATAACTTGGTAAGATTTTTATTATGAAATAATGGGATCCATGTAGTGCACTTTTCATCTTTATGCTTTGGTGTTCTTTTTTTACAGATTGGTTTGCAACCAAAAATTGGTAATGATGGACGGAAATTATTAGCAAGTTTGACCAAAAGTGGCAAAATGACTCCTTGCCAGCTTTGCAGTAATCACTGATTTTAAGCTAAAATTTTATTTTTAAATTTTCTCTACCTTTCCCAACATACCTAACTTTCCTTATGGCGTGCCTCTTTGTTTTTTTTTAAATGTTTTGATTTGTTCTGTTCTCTTTATTATGCTCTTCCTCTTTGTTATTAGCTAGGCTGTTGTAAATCGCTTTCTATTTATTCATGATTGGACTTTCTAATTGTTGCATATCTTACAGTTCCATTTGTTTGTGCTTGTTATTAGTTCCTATGTCTTTTTCTATTTTCTCAGGTTCTAACTATAGAGGGATTTGAGCACCTTGGATTTTTAATTCAGTTTGGTGATAAGGGGTCTGAAGGAATTCCATTAAGCCAAGCTGCTCCTTTTTTTGCTAATTCAGATCCAGACATGCCTGCTGTTCCTGTTCCAGCATCACAAGTTCATGACTGGCTTCTAGAAAATATAGCTTCTTCTTTGGAGCATGTTACTGAAAAAATATCTGCAAAAGAAAATGGTCCTCAAGGTGGCTCTGATCAGGATGTTGCTATGCCTGATGCTAGTTCTAGTTCAGCTAAAGCCTCACAAAGTTCGAGGAATTGTTGTTTCATTGAGGGAGTCTCTAAATCATCATATGTAAAGAAGGCATCTGATCTTAAACATTCTTCTGTGAAGGTTAGTTTATATTTGCACTGTGATTCACTAACGCCTGGAATTTTTCATGGGGTATCCTCCATGTATTGTTTTCATGACTCATTTGAAAGCAATAAGTGACCTACACCTCTGTAGATGTATCATGATCGGGAATCTTATATTGATCTCCCAACTTTAGAGTCATCTAAGTACCATATGGATTCCGTGGGGTGCATATTTTATAGAAACTCAAATTAAGTAATAGCATGCAACCATGTTATAAATATTGAGATGGATGTCTGTTGGGTGCATATTTTTATATACTGTGGATGACATGAGATGAGATTGAGATTTCAATGTAGGTAGGACTATTGACTGATATGTTGCTTATGGTCAAATAATGAGAAGAATGAGAGGGATGCATAAAGATGCAGAAGTTGGTAAATATTATTGGCATTGGTTCTGTTTTCTCTGATCTTTTATTTCTGGATGATGTATATGGACAGAACACCGATGGTTATGGTACAAGGCTACCTCGAGTGGCAACTATCTTTCATGATATGGCTTAGTTACTTGAAACAAGAAAGAGGAGAGTAGAGCATGTTTTCACATTTGGTGCAGTTAGTACTTTTTAGTTTAAGGGAGTTCAGGGTTTTTTCATATTTGCACAATTTTCAAACTTCTAGTATAGATTCTTCCTAGATTGGTTGGGGTTTCTGTATCTATCACAAACCTTGTATCGGGTATTTAATGCAATTGTTCTTGAATGCTAGATACCAGCTGAAGTCTGTTGGACATTGGCCGTCTTTGGTAAAAAAACTGTGATTTCTTAGGACCCACTAGGTTGGAATAGAACCTTGATTTGCTTGACACTAAATGCTTTTATCAGTTTAGGTATTGGCCTTTTTCTTGGCGGTAATGTCTCTTCCCGAATATAGCTCTTTTGTTTCCGTCCCCTCTTCAAAGTCGACATCCTCAATGTGAATGTAATCATAATCTTGTTGTTGATTTAATTATATAAGTAACACAGTTCCAATTGCCGTCTTTAATTTATTTGAATTGAAAAGTAATTGGGTCATGTCACCAACTTTTATTAGCTTGCTTTTATTAAATTAAAAGTAATTTTGATTATGTTGGCTCTGGACCTACAATTTTGAAAGAGTATGCTAATTGGGTCATGTCAACTACTTCGATCTAATTCTTTATTATTGTTTGATTTTATAACTCTGACGTAAAACACCTCTAACATTACATTAGTTTATAATTTCAGGTCATTAATTGCCATGATTCAGTTATTTACATTCTAGCGCCTTTGAGATATGCTACCATTTATGGTTGCTCTGATGCTACTATAGTTCTTGGAGCTGTTGGCAAGGTATCATTGCCTTTCCGCTTTCTTCTATTTATGTTGCACTAATTTTGGAACCTGTGGAAAAATTCTTACATGCTCTAATGTGGAATTTGGATGCAAATTTGTTTTCCTCTTTTTAGTTCAGCATTGTTTTTTGGAATTGCTAAAAACTTCTCTATGTTATTTTGAATTGGTACTCTGGAAGTAGATTTTACTTTTGTCTCTCTTCGTTAGTGTACGTATTGGATGCTATTCTACTGACTAGAAAATGTCCATCTCTGCTAAAGAAGTTACCCAGTTGTTTCCTTATGTATTGACTTTTGGGATATGCCTAACTTGTGTATTTTCCATTTCATCTGCCTAGCTTCTACCAATCTGTCCGTAAGCTATGAATTCTTTATGATTGGAATGTCATTGAATGAAAGTAAAGAGTTTTTTCTGTTTGAAATTCTATCATTTGATGTTGGTTGTGTTTTTATTTTGAATATAATATTCAACAAATGTTTCAGAGAAAATTCTTTCTTCGTCTCTGCTCCATTTCCTGGCTATGCCGAAATCACAAAAAATTGTATGAACTGAAATATGGCCACACATGTGCACGATCAGTTTCTATTGCTAAAATTGTTAAATCAATGACAGATGTTTTCTTGTCTTACATGCTATGCACATAAATCTCGATACTGTTTGCAGTTATGGTTTTCCCTCTAATATTCTTTACTTGCTTGCAATACTTCTCTTATGGGAGCACCTTATATGCTCCACCCCCACCATCCGTTCTTTTTCCATATTTTATAACACTTTATTGTAAATCAATAATTGTGATGATTACACCCTGTTAACTATCGATTCATTCTGAGTTAAAGTAATATAATTTTTCTTCATTGCAGGCAGTAAGAGTTGAACATTGTGAGCGAGTTCATGTGATTATAGCTGCAAAACGAGTCTGCATTGCAAATTGTCGTGAGTGTTTATTCTTTTTGGGAGTGAACCAGCGTCCCCTTATTGTTGGCGATAACCACAAGCTACAGGTGAGTGAGTCGCAAGCATCCTCTTTTGCAGGTGCACTGAGAATTTAATTTGATCATATTTGAGTTTGTGAGATGAGAAGTAATAAAGAACCTATTTCTATGTAAATGCTTTACTAGTTTTAATTTTGAAAAATTGTTAATGCACAAGGGAAAGAAATTCGATTAGTCAAAATTAACTTGTATTTTCTTCTTTCCTCCGGAGTGATGTGTCTTTTTGTTGGCCTCTTCTCAATTTTTTTGTCCTTTCAACTTCATCTAGTCAGCCAAACTCACCTCCCAACCCGGTGGTTGATGCTGTTTTGGCACTGGTCATGGCAGGCCCCCTTGTATTGAAGTGTCATCCTCCCTTTTTCTTCCTTCTCCTAATTCTCTGTGGTCCATCACATCTCTTCTTTATGAAACCAAATCCAAGTCCACTTTAAATTTCTTTGCATATAAAATGCTTAACCATTAACAGATTTCGACAACTTGGCACTATAGTTTAACTTTCGTTAAAAGTTTGTTTAGGCTGATCCTGATATTTTCATGTTCTTTTCCATCATTATGATTTACATTTACTGTCTATTCCGACCATCTGTCAGCTTGCAATGGATGGGTCTGGGGGATTTTGTTCCGGCTATATTAATGCAATTGCTGCTATAAATATTTGATTTAGCATATTGCATAAAAATATCAGGAAATGAGCCCTTAGAGACCATTCGTTATTTTTTTTCAACACATCTTTCACCTTTTAGAATCATATTGCTATTGTTTTGACTGGGTTTTTGGGTGTTATCACCATTACAAACTTCAACATTCAGGAAGATTGACAGTGTTTTGAAATTCTTTTATTTCAACTTCATCAGGTAGCACCATATAACACGTTCTACTCTCAGTTGGAGGCACACATGACTGAAGTTGGCATTAAAGCCACTATCAATAAATGGGATGAACCTTTGGCACTTGGAGCTGTTGATCCGCATGATTCATTATCTCATCCTGCAGGTGTTTCTGATGCTCAGGCTGAGTCAGCTGCACACTTGGATTCTGATCAGTTCACAAACTTTCTGGTATGCTTGTGTATACAATAGCTTAGCTTGTATGTTAATGCATCTATTCTGTATTTCCTATCTATTATTTGATCTTGTGCATGACATTAGCAGTTCTTAATACGCAGATTCCAAACTGGTTTGAAGGCGAGTCCACAGGGTTGACAAAGGATAATCCTTTCCCCTTACCTGATGCATACTTGACATCTCAACAAAGAAATGTAAAGGCACTCGGCCTAAGCAGTTTTGACCTGTGTATTTTGAATTAGTAGCTAGTTTTATTGATCTATCTAATATCGACTTAACTGAAATTTTGTTTTCTTTCTGATGTTATTGACAGCAACAGAATTTGGGTGAGATAAAGAAAAATATTGAGAGAAGCTCCGCTCGAAGAAAATCGCAAAAGAGAGCTATCATCGGCCCTTCATGTGTACTTCAAGGACTGGTTATACGGTAATCCACCATTTGTGTCTTGTGTTTACCAACTGTAACTGTCATAGCCATTGTTTCTTAACCTTTATTGCATGATGCGAAGAGAAAATGTGTTTACTTGGATTTTGTTTTTGTAATAACATGGCAGCTTCCGGAAACATTCGTCAGCTGTACTGTTTACAAGGTGATTAAGATCTTGACGGTACACTGCGACAATTTATAGGCAGATGGTTTATGATTTTCATGCAGTTTCAAGCTCTTCTGCCAGTTCCGAATGCAAAAGAAAGAAAAATTATGGATTAACTGTGAGTCTTGTGCACCGAATGCAAACAATTAGATAATAGACATTAGCTAAATCTCAATGTAATAATTTTGACATGAAAAAGAAAAACAGTTAGATAATATTTGTTAACCTACGTTTGCAGTCTTGGTGAATCTAATTTGATTTCAGATAAAATTACAACTATATGAATACCTTCAAATTGATTCGTTTATATATTGCATAATAAGAGTATTGAGTATGCTTTATGAGATTCATGTACATGGTATTATGAAATGATTTACTCTTCCTCTATTAATGAAGTTCATATATATATATACACACACTATGGTACATTGTATTGTTGAATGTTCATGTGTATGTGTCTTATATAAGGACACGTTTCAATATTAATAAAATATTACAAGAAAACTAGTTCCTGAAGAACTAGGATTACTAAAAAAGGACTAGTGGAAACTAATCCCTTAAGAACTAGCATAATCTTTTAAGTTTGTTTTCATTATATCAAGGTAAACTCTTGATTTCTTACAAATTATATGGAAATCTAATATATAATCTTATTAGGGGTAAACTATTAAAAATATCACTTTCGTGTTATTTTTGTTTAGTTTTTTATCATCAAATTTTAGAAAATAATGTTTTAATTATTATGTTACCGATTTATAATGTATAATACATTGAGATAATAACGTGTCATATTATTAAAAGAGTAATTTTTAATTTGGTCCATGAATTTTAGATAAAATATCAATTTAATTTTTGAATTCAACCAAAATATCTCTCATTCGCCATCATGTCGCTGGTCGATCCCGGCGGCCAGAGATCAAAGAAGTTTTAAGGTGTGCTTGCGAGTTGCACAAATTACATCTGGCTCAGACTTGGGTTCCTTGTATGCAGCAATGTAAAGGGGGTTGTCGCCATTCTGGGGTTTTCATGAAGCTTGCTCGGAGCATCACTTGTTGACAGGTCAGGGTGTTGCTGAGAGAGCATTTATGACTAACAAGCCATGCTTCTCAACTGACATAACCTCCTTAAGAAGATTGAATATCCTCTTGTTCACCATGGAAGAATGTTTAAAGTGCATGCTGCTGTTCACAATGCAAGAATGTTTAAATTGCATGCTGCTGTTCACAATGCAAGAATGTTTAAATTGCATGCTTCTGTTCACACTGGTAAAGCAGACATTGTCTCGGAATTCATTTTACAGACTGCAGAGATGCTTAATTTGTTATCCAGGGTTATACAACAAGTATGCCGTAGAAGAAGAAACAGATTTGGCAGTTAGTACAGAAGAGTTATCGGAAGGGCAGTAGAACTCAGGACTCGAACTGAATGCTCCAAAATGCAAACATAGGTTAACCAAAACAGCTTAAGGCAGTATGAATGATGAAAAAGAAACAAAATCAAGTTCCCATTTATAATTCAGTTGGGAAGTGCAGTAGCATGAGATCCCTAAGAATAGCTAGTTCAAATGGGATGCAATTATCAGTATGGCAGTCAGCATCAACAATATTTGCAATTACTTGTGTTATAACCATTTTTTTTAAAACAATTAAATATTATTTTAAAAACGATTATGACTTTAATTAAAAAAAATTGGTGATTATGGATTAATTAAAATTAAATTGAAAATGAGTCGCCATCGACCTTTGGGTTAGGTAGGTCGAATACCTAAAAACGTCTTTTAAAAACAATTTTAAGAAAAATAGTTTATAAGACAAAAATTGATCTACGTTACCAAAGATTCATTTAAAACAGTTCGGGAGTCGGTTACGTGTGGGGAAGGATAAACACCCCTACAACGCCCAAAATTGGTACTGTGTCGCTTACACACCGTCGTAAATGATGGAAATTATAAATCGTATATAAAGTTAAAAATGATCTATTTATCGAACATTGATTAATTTGCTTCGAATTAATAACTAGAGAAAATTCTTTAACTCGAAAAGAAATATCAAAATTAGTAATCCTCCATCGGAAAGCTAACTCAAATATTTCTTATCAGTTAAAGAATATTCCCTCCTAATTAATATTTAAAAACGTGAATCGAATACAAATGAAAATTTAAAATTTACATTCACACAAAATAAAGTGAGTGTCACTTAAAATACCACACATGCATCATTTTAATAAATTAATTAGTAAAATATACTCGACTTGTTGTAGTTCCTATGTCGTTAAAATGCCGTATCGGATCGTACCACTTCGACCAAGTAGTACTTTCCACGCCCAATCTACGCATACGTGTTCTTGAAAATATAATCGAATATTTCATACATATATAAAATAATGAAAATAAATGTAATTAGAAATACAAAGATTTACATTAAATTAAATTAAACACATTTTTACACAATACAAATAATTAACTAATGAGTAAATACACATCAATACATAAATGACTAAAAATAAAAAATAAATAACATTACAAACCAAATAAGATACCAAAAAATAGTAATTAAGGGATTAAAATATGATTACAGAAATTCAAAGGACTGAATAGTAAATAAATAAAAAGTTACAGGACCAAAATAATAAACAGAAAATAAACTAAAAAGCTAAAACAGAAAGTTAGAGGACTAAATGGAAAACAGAAACTTAAAGGGCTAAATAGAAATTAAACCAAATACTAACATTGACTAAAATAAAGACTTTACAAATGTCATGGCCAAATTAGGATGTCAATGAAAATGAACAATACACTAGCACAATGACTAAAATGGAAGAATTAAAAATATCATGACCATATTCAAGCAATCACAGAAACATGTAAGATAGGTGACTAAAAAATTATTACAAATATGGTGACCAAATTCTAATAACGCAAATAATATAAAATACATGGAATCAGTGATTAAATTGAAATATTTTTAATTTATTAAAACCATTATCAATATAGACAAAAATGCCATAAAGCATGGATAGTGACTAATATGTAACAGTGAAAAGATAAAGGCTCAAAGTCAAATAAATGAAACTTCATTCAATGGCTAAATCGTGAGATTACAAAGCTCAAGGACCTACAGAGTAGTTTACCCATATCACGAAAACACGGAATTCCTCCCCCCTGTTAAACGTCGCCGTTTCGGTTTGGAGATATAAGCCCAAAACCGGCTTATTTTCCTTCCCCATTTCTCATTTGGCTCATCTCAACAAAATAGGGAGAGAGAGAGAGCAGAGAACTCTCTCGCCCTTCCCTCATCAGGGAAGGAACAACCGCCCTAAATCGGTGGTGGCCACGGCGGCTCACGGCGGAGCCCATGGTGGCCGGATAAAAAAAAGGTCCCAAAAGACTCCCTCACTCAACCTCAACCCGAAAAACAACCCCTCCTAGCCTAAAACCAAACCTAAACCTTTAGATTAGGATAGATTACCTTCGAAACACCGAGACTCTGACGACCTCTCGGATTCCACGGTGACTTTGGGGCTCCCCGACTTCGAACCTAGGTAAATCTCTCCACTCTCTTATTTTTCGGTTGTGGTTTTTTTGGTTTTTTTTTCTTTTTTTTTCCTCTTTTCTGGAAACCCGAATGGTCCCCTCATCATCTCTTTCTCTTTTCTTTTATGTTGATCTTGTGATGGTGACTGATGATGGCTGAGTTCGTAGGGAATGATATCCCTATATTGCTGATAACTCTTGGATTTGATGAGATTTGTTCCCATTTTTTATATTTTTTTTTACGTGATTTGTTTTGATTGATGACCTCTGTCACTGTTGGTACTGATCAAGGAATGCTCGGTGTCGGCGAGGGGAAACTCGGCTCAAGCAATGGCTGATATGTCGGTGGAAGCTGAAAAGTCAAGCTGCGGCGGCTGGGAGACCAAGCGGCGGTGGCTTTGATATTTTTAGGGTTTAAAACCCTAACCTGGGGCGATCTGGGCCGTTCATTCTCCTCCATATCTGACGGTAGATGTTGGAGGCGGCTGGGGAGATAGGGTGAAACCCTAGCAATGTTGGGTCAACTGTTTGGGCCGGTTGTAATGGGCTTTGGCCTGCCAAAATATGTAAAAATATAATATTAATAAAATAATAATATAAATATAAAAATAACAATTAATAATAATAATTTTAAAAAAAGACCCGGACAAAAATGGGTGTCTACAGCTGCCCCTCTTTACGCATTCTTGTATTAACAAGAATAGGGGAAAGATGACAAGACAACACGTTTTTGTCTGATTCTCTTTCTTTTGCCTATAAATTGGATATGTGTGTTGGTGGGGACGACACTACTCATACGTGATGAAGAGTTCTGGTCGTCTAAGGGTGACTCGGTTCCTACGTGATGAGGAAATCTGGTCAGGGGATGACACTGCTCATACGTGATGAAGAGTTTTTTTGGCCATCTAAGGGTGACTCGGTTCCTACGTGATGAGGAAATCTGGTCAGGGGATGACACTGCTCATACGTGATGAAGAGTTTTTGGCCATCTAAGGGTGATAACTCGGTTCCTACTTGATGAGGACGACTGGTTATCTATGGTTGACACGGCTTAAGTGATGAGAGATCAGGTCGAATGATGACACGGTTCCTACGTGATGAGGACGGCTGGCCATCTTTAGGAGTTATGATTTCAAGAGAAACCGATTCAAAGATTTGTTTCAAAAGAAACAGACTCAAAGATTTGTTTCAAGAAAAACAGCTCAAAGATAATGTGTTTCAAAAGCAACTGTCTCGAAAGAGACAAAATTCGTTCAAATGAAACAACTCAAAAGATGACGTTTAAAGGGAATTGTCTCAAGCGAGATAAAATTTGTTTTTAAGGGAAACGTTCTCAAATATCGGTGTTTCATGGGAAACTGTCTCAAATGAGACAAAATTCATTTCAAGGGAAACGATCTCAAAGATGTTTGTTTTGTTTCAAGGGAAACAATTCAAAGATGGTAAATTTTGTTTTCCAAATAAACAAACTCAAAGATTTTTCTCAAAGAAACTGTCTCGAGAGAAACAAAATTTGTTTCCAAGAAGAGATTCAATGATTTTTTTTAAAGACATTGTCATAAGAGACAAAATTTTGTTTTTCAGAAAATTGTATCTTAGTGAGACAAAATTTTGTTTCCAAAGAAACAGACTCAGATTTTTCTTCAAAAGAAACTGTTTTAAGGGATAAAACCTTGTTTCCAGAGAAACAAACTCAAAATGATCTTGTTTTAAGAGAAAATGTTTCAAGAGACAAATTCGTTTCAAGGGAAACGACTCAAAGATGACATTGAAAGGAAACTGTCTCATGCGAGATAAAATTTGTTTTAATAGAAACGATCTCAAAGGTGGGTATTTTCAAAAGAAGTTGTCTCGAGAGACAAAATTTTGTTTCCAAAGAAACATGCTCAAAGATGGATTACGTCTTAAGTGAGACGAAATTTGTTTCAAAGGAAACAATCCCAAAGGTTATTTTTTCATTAGAAACTATCTCAAGAGAGGCAAAATTTGTTTTTAAAGAAATATACTCAAAGATGATTTTCAAAAGAAATTGTCCCAAGAGAGACAAAATTTTGTTTCCAAGGAAACAGACTCAAAGATTTTTTTCAAAAGAAACAACTCAAAGATTTTTTTCACGAAATTGTCTCAAGAGAGACAAACTTTGTTTCAAAATAAATAGACTCAAAGATTTTTTTTACGAAATTGTCTCCAGAGAGACAAAACTTTGTTTTAACAGAAATAGACTCAAATATTTGTTTCAAAAGAAACAACTCAAGATTTTTATTCAATAGGAACAGACTCAAAGATTTATCTCAAGAGAAACTGTCTCAAGAGAGACAAAATTCGTTTTAGAGAAAAAGATTCAAAGATTGTCGATATTGTTTCTAGGGAAACAATCTCAAAGGTGTTTATTTTTAAAGGGGAAACTGTTCACGCGAGACGAATCGATTTTGAAAACTCAAGTGATATTAATTTTGTTTCAAGTACAACAAATTTAAATTTGTATCCCAGAGAAAAAATGTCTCAAGCGAAACGAAATTTGTTTCGAAATAAACAACAATCTCAAGTGAGATTAATTTGTTTCATGTGAAGCAAATTTGAAATTTGTATCTCAAAGGAAAAATATCTCAAGCGAGACGAAGTTTGTTTTAAAAGAAACAACAATCTCAAGTGATATTAACTTTGCTTAATGTGAACAAATTCGAAATTTGTATATCCAAGGGAAAAGGTCTCAAGCGAGACGAAATTTTTTTTTTTTGAAGAAATTATCTCAAGCGAGACAAAATTTGTTTTTAAAAAACTGTCTCAAGCTAGACAAAATTTGTTTTACAAAGAAATTGCCTATAGTGAGACAACATTTTGTTTCGATAGAAACAATATCAAAGGATACTGATAGTCTTTGTTCCTGCTGGCGGATGAAATGTCCTAATTGTTGACTTCAGGAAGTCACATCTGTGGATGTCATTGTTTCTTCCAGTTAGAGACTATGGTCATTTTCGAGCTTTGATTTCCTAAGAGATCAAAATGATGCATTTTTGACTGACTATATTGGATGTTACGATGGATGTCAAGATGAAATTTATTTGATTTTTTTATTGAAGTTGTCCTCAAGAGAAAAAATGTCTTTAATGCACCTGATGATAAATGTTTAATCAACTATGCAAAATCATGTAACATGCATGTATGTGTTGATGTATGTATATGTATGTATGATTGATGTATTTTTCAATCTGTAAGGAGAATGGTTGCGAGAGCAGTCTTCACTCTATCTTTGATTCGGTTGTCTTCATTTCCACCAGGTGTACTCTTTCAAACCTTGACCCGAGACAATTTGTTTTCTTTGCCCATCAAATTTTGCCCCAAAATAGCTTCTCTTGTCCAGCTTCGATTCTGAGCTTCGGAGATATATTTGTTGAATTCCAAGATATTTCCGGATAACTTATCTTGTTTGAAAATGTTTTTTGAATTTTCAAAATTTTGAAAATATTACCTCATAATTTTCACAATTGAAGCAAATCATAAACATGAATTCATTGGATATCAAAAGAATCAATACTATTTTAATCATTGATAGTTACAAATCTTTGACAAATACCAGATTGACAGGTGGTTCAGAGGTTGGCTACCTAAATTCTAAGGTGTGTTTCCTCTATTTGGTCATCGTGAAGATCGTGGTATGTCCTTTTTCGTGGTTTGACATTTTGATCAGAGGCGAACAAATGACACAACTAGCATAATCAAATGCAGACTCTTTAGAACACTTCTATTTCAGTTCTCTAAAATCTTTCATTTGTTCAGGCTTCGTAGGTTCACCTAGTCAAGGTAGTGCAGAAATATCGGTCTAAAAATAAGATTCCTGAGTGCTCGTGTGAGTTCGACTATAACAGGTGTCCTCAACTCCTTAGTCCATATTCACCGAAACTCCTTATTTTAGTAAATTTGATTTGATTTACCATTGTTGGCTAGCTGAATTCAGCTTTACTGTACATATTATTTTATAATTGCCTTTGTTCGGTAGCTGAATTTTCATGTCGTCACAAAGTCTTCGACTTGACAACCACAGTGGAGCATACACCGGATTGCCAAGTACCCGATCAATGTCATGGTTTGAATGTAATCTATTCATAAAGCCAGGGTTTTCGAGTTTCCTCTATAACCAATGCTTTAGCGGAATAGCTCAGCTTATTGACCTAAACTAGATTCACCTACTTGACCATTCCATCTGAGAAGATCATGATCATCATTGAACGTCACTAACAGAAGTAAAAACTAATTTGCTTTGCAATTTCATGTGCTAGTGCCCCATTTTGTCCGCTCCTAACATACCTGAATGCCAAGATCGTTGATTGTTCATGCGAGGAGATGGTTAGATTGGTTCCTTCAAGGGAAGGGTATTTGCTTTGATGTATGATTGATTAGGATCAAAGGGTCTTTATTTTTCAAGGGTTCAATCTTGTCATTTGTCAAAGATTTACAACCTCAATTATTAAAATGCTTTAATTAAAATGATATTCAAAGAATTCAAGATTAAAATTTGCTCATTGTTCATTTCCTAAGAAGAAGCATTTTATTGAAATTGTTCAAAAGTCAAGTGATTTACAAACATTTAAAACATAAGAAGAACAAAAGAAAAACAAATTCAAACAAGATGTCATGCATGAGAATGCACTAAAATCTACTGATGGATGCCCCAGCCGACTCCCGATCAGAATGTCTCGTCATACATTGAACGTCAATGCCCCCTGAATCAATCAGATCTTGGACCTTGTGCTTCAACGCCCTACAATTCTCAGTGGTATGTCCTGAGATCCAATGTGGTAGCTGCTATGGCGTTAATATCATGGCCTTCAGGATATGGGTCAGTTCTTGGTTTGGATTGAACTGGAATCACCAGGTTGTTCTCAATTAGCACTGGGAGCAATTCCTCATATGTCATCGGAATTGGATTGATGCATGTCTTTTACGAAAAACATTATGAGACACGGTCCATACTAGCTAAATCCACTAGACTGACCTCAGCTCTTTCCTCAATGTCAATAGGCTAGTACCACATATCTGGCCATTCTTGATAGCTCTTTCAATCATTTCTCCACACATGACGATGTCAGAGAAACTCTTAGTGGCAACCCCTATCATGTAATCAATATAAGGATGTATCTATGAATAGAGTGATGAACTCTCTTTCAGTCATTGGTGGATGCACTTGAGATGCGATATCCCTCCATCGTTGAGCATATTGTCGGAAACTCTCATCACTCATCTCCATATTCTGCAGCATTATTCGATCAGGGATCATATCAATATGTGCTTGTATTGGTTCAGAAAGGTACTAGCCAAATCTTTCCAAGAGCGGACTTGAGCACGACTCAGTTGGTTATACCACCTAGAAGTAGGTCCAGTCAGACTGTTTTGGAAGCAGTGGATCAACATCCAATCATTTTAGTGTATCCAGTCATCCTTCGAATAAAACATCGTGAGATGGACATTAGGGCAATGGTTCCATCGTACTTTTCAAAAGGCATCTTGAATTGGGCGGGAGCACCAGGTCAGGAACTAGCACTAGTTCTATTGCATCCATCCCGTCGTGAGAGTTTTGTCCTCTCATTCCCTGGAATGTCTTCTTCACCACTGTTTCAGATTCTCCGGGATCTCGTTATTGACTCTTTTTCATTTGGCGGCTTGGAAGCTTATGGGGTGAAATAATTATTTGGGGACTAGCGTGGGCTATCACACATTCGGAGGTTCCTCCGGTCGAGGAAATCTTCTCTTTGCTTCTTCCTTGGTTGAGCTAACCATTTTGTTACCATTTGGCCAACTAGGTCTTTTTGATTTTGCAAGATACGATCCACAGTGGTCTTTTGCATCTGCTCCATTTTAACCTCCCACTCAACTTGCATCTTTTGCAAACTCTCGTTCAACTCTTTCTTTAATTCCTAAAATTTTGCATCCATTCTCAGTACTGTGTGAATGCAATTGCACAGTTAGAAGTGCTTCCTCAAAGTTTCCAGTAAGGTACGATTAATGCATGTAAACCTGCTTAAATGAATGTTGTGCAAAATGAAATGATGCAAATGCAAATGCATAAATGTTGATCCCAACGATGAATATCTTAGAATAATTTTCACCAGTGATGAAAGCCTTCACATCACAAGACAATCCACTTTACAGACATGCATTCGCTTAGATGCTGAGTCTGAAATAGATCGCTGCTTCGTCTCGAATCTTCGTCTTCGAAAACGATGCCCCTCAAGCGTTTCTGTAATATGACTCCGTTAATGCCCCGACGATGCGGAAGTCAGTGCGTCAATCCTTGATGACTAGAGATGAAATGATTGTAAATGAAAATCTACTACTGGAGTATTCTTTGGCTCAATTGATCATCATTTCAGTATCGGATGCTGCACTATCTTCGAGCGAGTCTTATTCTTGTATTCTGGACTTCTTTTAGCCCTCAATGCATGTCTGTATATGCGACTACTTGATTGAAACTTTCATCTCTTCTTGTGAAAATTTTTCTCGAATATCCCTTGCGATCAACATTTTCGCATTTGTTATGATGATGCAATGCAAAGAAGAATGAAAAAAAAACACAAATAGCAGAAAATAGATAAGTTAGTGCACGCAAATAAAAGAAAAGAAATTAGTTAGTACATGTAAAATAATTGATACAGATAAAAATGTTATTCAGAGATAAATATAACACCTACCCCGTCATGATATCTACCCGAACATGCCTTCAATAGATAGCAATCCTACCCGGACATGCTTTCTACCCACAATTATCTATTTTCAAGAAATTAGTCCTAACCGCATGATATCTAGTTCGCATACTTTTATTCGAAAAGAAATAAATTCTACGAACTTAGCAAAAGATAAGGGTTTAGAAACGCTCCTCCTTGGTGTACACTTAGTTTGGGTACCTACTGAGGACATAGGTTCGATATAGCTATACCTAGGGTGACCGTTTACGGTTCACTATATGCATGGTTTGGCTCTAACGGGAAAAAGGGACTCGAATTGTCCTTGATGTCGGTGCCCATTGGGCTGCCAAACCCTCTATCCTCACCCATTACAGGTTTCGAACGGAACGAGTTCAATTCGAGGGGATTCATTGCCTTATACCCGTACGAGGAATAAATCCCTACGAAGTATAAGGTATGTATCCCATGGGTTATTTGCTAAAACTCATACGAAGAATAAATTCTTACGAGAGTAAAGCATTCACCCGACTAATTTGGATCGAAGCTCGAGTCTAGAGCTTATGTTATGCTAATGCGAGTGATGTGTGAGGAGGAACATACCTACCTTCGACCCAAAAGGAAAACAAAACAAGGAAAAAAATGATAAAATCTTGACAAAGCTGAAAGCCAAAAATAAATGTTAGTATGACAAAAAACGAAGCAATTAAAAATTTCAATAAACGGATCATAAGTTAACTATGTACTCAAACTTATAATTTCCACTAAGACGACAATGTGTAAGCGACCTACAGCTTGACTCTCTAAAAAAGGTCCCCAGCAGAGTCGCCAAGCTGTTATAACTTTTTGTAAACAATTAAATATTATTTTAAAAACGATTATGACTTTAATTAAAAAAAATGGTGATTATGGATTAATTAAAATTAAATTGAAAATGAGTCGCCATCGACCTTTGGGTTAGGTAGGTCGAATACCTAAAAACATCTTTTAAAAACAATTTTAAGAAAAATAGTTTTATAAGACAAAAATTTGATCTACGTTACCAAAGATTCATTTAAAACAGGTTCGGGAGTCGGTTACGTGTGGGGATGAAGTTTGGCATTAAAGCCACTATAATATGGGTGAACCTTTGGCACTTGGAGCTGTTGATCCGCATGATTCATTATCTCATCCTGCAGTGTTTCTGATGCTCAGGCTGAGTCAGCTGCACACTTGGATTCTGATCAGTTCAAACTTTCTGGTATGCTTGTGTATACAATAGCTTAGCTTGTATGTTAATGCATCTATTCTGTATTTCCTATCTATATTTGGTCTTGTGCTGACATTAGCAGTTCTTAATACGCAGATTCCAAACTGGTTTGAAGGCGAGTCCACAGGGTTGACAAAGGATAATCCTTTCCCCTTACCTGATGCATACTTGACATCTCAACAAAGAAATGTAAAGGCACTCGGCCTAAGCAGTTTTGACCTGTGTATTTTGAATTAGTAGCTAGTTTTATTGATCTATCTAATATCGACTTAACTGAAATTTTGTTTTCTTTCTGATGTTATTGACAGCAACAGAATTTGGGTGAGATAAAGAAAATATTGAGAGAAGCTCCGCTCGAAGAAAATCGCAAAAGAGAGCTATCATCGGCCCTTCATGTGTACTTCAAGGACTGGTTATACGGTAATCCACCATTTGTGTCTTGTGTTTACCAACTGTAACTGTCATAGCCATTGTTTCTTAACCTTTATTGCATGATGCGAAGAGAAAATGTGTTTACTTGGATTTTGTTTTTGTAATAACATGGCAGCTTCCGGAAACATTCGTCAGCTGTACTGTTTACAAGGTGATTAAGATCTTGACGGTACACTGCGACAATTTATAGGCAGATGGTTTATGATTTTCATGCAGTTTCAAGCTCTTCTGCCAGTTCCGAATGCAAAAGAAAGAAAAATTATGGATTAACTGTGAGTCTTGTGCACCGAATGCAAACAATTAGATAATAGACATTAGCTAAATCTCAATGTAATAATTTTGACATGAAAAAGAAAAACAGTTAGATAATATTTGTTAACCTACGTTTGCAGTCTTGGTGAATCTAATTTGATTTCAGATAAAATTACAACTATATGAATACCTTCAAATTGATTCGTTTATATGTTGCATAATAAGAGTATTGAGTATGCTTTATGAGATTCATGTACATGGTATTATGAAATGATTTACTCTTCCTCTATTAATGAAGTTCATATATATATATATATACACTATGGTACATTGTATTGTTGAATGTTCATGTGTATGTGTCTTATATAAGGACACGTTTCAATATTAATAAAATATTACAAGAAAACTAGTTCCTGAAGAACTAGGATTACTAAAAAAGGACTAGTGGAAACTAATCCCTTAAGAACTAGCATAATCTTTTAAGTTTGTTTTCATTATATCAAGGTAAACTCTTGATTTCTTACAAATTATATGGAAATCTAATATATAATCTTATTAGGGGTAAACTATTAAAATATCACTTTCGTGTTATTTTTGTTTAGTTTTTTATCATCAATTTTTAGAAAATAATGTTTTAATTAATTATTTTACCGATTTATAATGTATAATACATTGAGATAATAACGTGTCATATTATTAAAAGAGTAATTTTTAATTTGGTCCATGAATTTTAGATAAAATATCAATTTAATTTTTGAATTCAACCAAAAAATCTCTCATTCGCCATCATGTAGCTGGTCGATCCCGGCGGCCAGAGATCAAAGAAGTTTTAAGGTGTGCTTGCGAGTTGCACAAATTACATCTGGCTCAGACTTGGGTTCCTTGTATGCAGCAATGTAAAGGGGGTTGTCGCCATTCTGGGGTTTTCATGAAGCTTGCTCGGAGCATCACTTGTTGACAGGTCAGGGTGTTGCTGAGAGAGCATTTATGACTAACAAGCCATGCTTCTCAACTGACATAACCTCCTTAAGAAGATTGAATATCCTCTTGTTCACCATGGAAGAATGTTTAAAATGCATGCTGCTGTTCACAATGCAAGAATGTTTAAATTGCATGCTGCTGTTCACAATGCAAGAATGTTTAAATTGCATGCTGCTGTTCACACTGGTAAAGCAGACATTGTCTCGGAATTCATTTTACAGACTGCAGAGATGCTTAATTTGTTATCCAGGGTTATACAACAAGTATGCCGTAGAAGAAGAAACAGATTTGGCAGTTAGTACAGAAGAGTTATCGGAAGGGCAGTAGAACTCAGGACTCGAACTGAATGCTCCAAAATGCAAACATAGGTTAACCAAAACAGCTTAAGGCAGTATGAATGATGAAAAAGAAACAAAATCAAGTTCCCATTTATAATTCAGTTGGGAAGTGCAGTAGCATGAGATCCCTAAGAATAGCTAGTTCAAATGGGATGCAATTATCAGTATGGCAGTCAGCATCAACAATATTTGCAATTACTTGTATGTGAAAACCAAAGAGGAAATCTATATTGGAAAACATAAGGAGACAAGCACTATAAACTCAACAAGTTTCTTCCATCTTTGTATATGGGAGCATTTATGCTCTACAGATAAATGACACCTTTTTGATATTCTCTATTAAACTGGAACAAGCTAATTTTGCAAATATTTTGGCTCTTGTGCGTGAATTTGTATAATTGAAAAACAGCGTATGAGTTATGACCTAACTGGTATTTTTCATTTTCAGTCAGATTCCAGAAAAAAAGCTTCCATTTGTCCTTGTGATTAATCTCGAGGTCTGCATTTAGATGAAAGTTTTTGTTTGAGACATTTAAGTTTGCCATTTTGATGCTTAGGCCATAGTTCATCAGGTCTAAGAGGGAGCAGACATCAAATTTGGAGAATTCAATATACTTTTCAATGAAACGAATATTAGATTTGCATTTAAGAAGTAAAGAATGAGTAAATTGGAAAATTCGGTGTACAATAGTCGCCGATGATAGTGGTGAACAGAAACTGACAATGAGAGACTTTGATCGGGTTCAATGATTATATTGATATTTTATATAAAACTCTGTAGAAATTTAGAATGATATAAAGAAACACACCAAGAGATTAAAAAAAATGATACATCTTGCTTCTATCTCAGCTTTACTCCTATGAAGAATCATCTTATCATAGAATATCAAGTATTTTAAAATCGAATCTGATCTTAAATTAAAAAATATCATTTACTACATTTAAATTTGAGACTTTAAACATTAAACTTCTTATCACTTATTCCAAAAAGTGTTGATTTATATATTGAAAATTAAGTTAATAAAGATGTGTGTTTTGATTATGTGAATGGGTACTTTATGTCCCACCAGCTTCATGCCATGACCATGACCATGTGCTTTTGATCATATATGAGATTCATCAACATCATCATTCCATATTTATGAATTGGAGTAAGTTCAAAACAAAAATGTTTTGCTTTACTTTGCCTTACTTTGGGGGTACTTCATATTATTGTTTTGAAAAGATCCTCCAATCTGCTTTGACCTCGTAAAAATTAGGCATAAAGGAATTAGAACAAGGACCATTATACGCCATATGTTCATTGGAAAGATCAAATAATGTGTTATTCTTTAGGAAATTGGGCTTTCTCCATCGCTTTCACTTTATCATCATATTTAAAAATACTATGTTTACCAAATCTTTAAAACTTGGTATGAAATCTAGAATACATCTTTCTGATTCTTTTCATAAATTGTATTTATTATTATTAGTTTTCTGATTCTTTGCGGAGGTCTCTGGAATTTCAAGATGTTTTCCAAGTTTATGTTCTCTAGATGGTTATAGTCTTTTTGACATTATCATTACCTGATTCAAGTAAACTATTAAAGTTAAATCTGTTATGTAACAACTAAATCTATGAGCTATGATGATCCTGGATACCAACAATAAGGATCAATATAAGTCATCATACATGATCAGAATTTTTTTTTTTTTTAAAATCTCATTCTCTTTATCTCTCTTTATATAACATATAATCTTCAACTTGTCAGAAGAATCGATCTTGATTCTTTATCTAAATCATAGAAAATAAACTGTAGGCTAGAACCACAATTTTTTATCAACAAATGTAATATTTTTTATAAACAAATGTAATATGAGGATTCACCTGTGGGTCGCTGGAACAATTGTTTTCGAACGAAACCTTTCCTAAACAAAATGATTAGCACAAATACCGAGAAGGCGTGGTTTATAAGTCAATAAAGTGATATACTCCATGACTGGTGTCATATTAGCTGGTGCTAACCTAGTTTTGATGACCAGGAAATCATGAACTAGTACACTTGCCATGAAAAAAATCGGTGAATCAATAATTGGAGCACCGAAATGACATGCTTCGGATCTGGTTAAATCATAGCTTTCAGATGTTCACTGTTCTTACACAGGTTGGCCAATATATATATATATACATGTTGGGTTGAAAAACTTGGGTTAATTACATTGGTGGAAGTGTGCAACTCGACAACTTTAACCAACGTTGAAGCTACTGATCCCAAATTAACCTAATATATTAAACAAATTGGATACGCATCTACGCTGATCTTTCCATCATATAGTAAATTTCTTTTGGCCATAGCTACAGGAAAGAACATTCATCTTCCTGCATAAAAATCTGGAAATTTTCACTGAATTTGTTATGATTATTCCCCCTAATTGTACATGATCATGAAAGTGGAAAGAAAATCACATACAAAGAAGCTTAGGCTAGCAAAACAAAGAAGATTATGAAGTAATACTTAAGAAGAAGAAAAACTTCACATGCTTCTAGCCATCATTTGCTGGAATCTCCTGTAAGACTCTTGCTTCTCCAACCTAAACTTTTCATGACAATTGGCTATAAACATTTCTGCTAGCTTATCAATCTCATTGAGATCTGTCTCGGCCGTGAAATTCCCATTAGCCTTCTTTTCTTCTAGCCATTGAAGGTAACCTGAAAGCTCAGACTCCACAGTATCCTCCTCATATTGCTCACCTGGAATCACTGAATCATAGTACGAATGAGTGGCGGTGCAGCCTTCGAGTACTGGAGCCGGAACCGGTGTAACATGGGAAGAGCACCAGTTATAGTGTAGCCTAAATGAACCAAAGAAGAGCTTCTTGTGCTTGTTTTTCGTGGTCCTTGAGTTGGAAATCAAATGTCGCATAGGCTTGTTTTCATTACAAATCTGAAGGAAAGTATACTTTTTTTTTTGATAATGCTCGGATGAGACGACAAACATGAGCATAGACAAGGGTTTGGATTAGACTTTTGATCTTCATGGAGCTTAAGGAAGAAGAAAGACCAACCACCATTTTTAATATTTGATGTAGGGGAATCCTAAACCATGTTCTCATATGGAGTTATAAAGTGTCTTGATTACCAATTTGCCACTCCACATTCAAGTTATTTAAAGCATTGCCATCCACTTTGCAGATTAGGAAGACTGTTGCCTTTTGTGTTTTCCATGGATTTTTTGAATTCGACAACACATTGTTTAGTTGCACTTGCACCAACCAACGTGACTGGTAAGTGATCATTTGTTCTTGAATGTACCCCTATATTTAGCCTCTATTATCTTGGTAATTAGGGTCAGTAATTTCTTTGAATTGCTTCATAACTAAATATGGGTTGGAACCTTAGGGCATGACAGGGAATCTTTTGGAAGCAAGCAAATCCCAAGGCCATAAGACCCGCTTACATGGTTTGAAAATTTGCAACTTCTTTTTCACTATTTAAAAAGTGCAACTGGGGCCATTTTAGCAAAGCAGCTTGGACATGAGGTTTTAACATCTAAAATTTTAGACACCTAAATAGGCATTTTTATATTAAACCAAATATATATATATATATATATATATCTTTCTGTGTTCACTTACTTGAAAGTACTTATTTGGCTATATTGCACAAAAAGAGAAAAAAATAATGGCAATAAAATTCCAAACTAAGTATTGAGAATAAATAATTAGTCTTTATAGTGGGAAAACATTGATTTAAGCCTAAAATAAAATCTTTATAGTGTAAAGTATTAAGTATAAGAAACATATTATTTTAAAGTTATTATTGGATTATATGAATGAATAAATTATTTATTTACTATCAAGCGGTTGGATCAATTGACATGGATTGATTGTGTTTAATTCAAGTTTTGAACCTAAAATCTTGAGAATGTACTTGTGTTAAATTCTTGATGAAAAAGTTTTTTGATCAGGGGAGGATATAAGGAAAAATTTTGGGGACTTACTTTAAATGTTAAATAAATTTAGATTTCTAAATTAGCTCTTTTTAAATTTTTTTAAAGGATTTGTTTTTTTAGAAAAAATGGGGTATATCTAATTTTATAAAAATAATATTTAAAGAGGACTTTTAATTTTTTAGGGGACTTAATTAAATTTATTTTTGAAATTTAATATAATTTTTTTTTAAATTTGAGAGTCAGATTAAATTTTAAAATAATTCAAGGGTATAAATAATAATATTTCAAATTTTAGAGAAATTTAATATCTCAAGTTTGGGAGGGGGGAAACCACTATTGTGTGAAGAGTTGGATCGAGAGGTAGCAAGTAGAATAAAATTTTAAATATTCATATATTTTAGAATTTTTTCTTGTATTTTTTCTTGTATTTTTTATTTCTATTTCCAAAAATTTAATTGAAATAAGTCTCCATACCGTCAGCTGTAATGCAAGTATCCAATGTTTGGGCAATTATTTGTTTTGGGGAATCTTATCCATAAATAACTAACACAGATGCCCTTGGAAGTTGGAACCTTCCAACTAAGCTGCCACATTGAACATAATTTCAGGCATCTCAGAAACAACTAAGATTTTCGACACAAAACCCAAACATGCTTGTGAACAAAACAGAAAACTAGATGCATGTGGTGACATGTTTGTTAAACCAAGAGATTTGTCATTTTTGAAAGCCGATAAGTTTGTATTTGGCATAAGCAGCAGGTTTCCAAGAGAGTCTATGGAACACAGCGAAATAAAGCTAAAAAACAGAAGCCAACTTTAATCTGTTTGATAAAATTGGAATACATCATCTTTTCTTTATTATATATTCCCTAGGAATAACTTGTCACAATCATACCAAGTCTTTGTAATTCAACACTTCAACTTTCCCTTCTCCTCTTCTGTTTTCTGTTTATTTTCTTTTCTTCTTTGGATAAATGTACTATAGCACGCACTTTAATACAAGAACCAAAGCATACTTGAAGCTATACTATAAAAACATGTACAATGCTCTTACCAACACAAATGTTGCTGCCAAATAGTATCAAGTGGCAGCCTGCCAAAATGTAGGCAGAAGCAACAGAACATCAAAGCAAAGAAGAGAAAATTGGTTTCGAATAAAAACCAGTGAAAGAATACAGTATAACTAATGTTTTCTCAAAGTTACCCACACGAAATCTCCAGCTTTGGCAGATTTTATAACCATCCATCCTCTGTGTTCACTTTGGTTGCTACATTTTGAAATCAGTGAACAAGCAAGTTTTGTCATTCCCAAACATTCATCAGTTAAGGACGGACGTAAAATTTTATGTTAGGGAACGCAAACCTATAAAATTTGAGAGGACGAAAATATATTATTAATAGAAAATATAAAAATTTAAAATTTTTTGAAGCCTCACCCGTCTCTCTTCAATCCATTCCTGCACTCAACTTTCAGCTTCTAAAATCTGCAGTGATTCTCAACTGTTACTTTATTTGTCTTCGTCTGGCACTAACACTTCCACTAGTGCCATGAATTTCTGTTAACAATCGTCAATTTTCATTTCAAATGACGGGTTTGTGTTACAAAAATTTAAAATTCAAATGAATTGAATTAACTTTAGATTAGTTTTTCCTGCATTATTACCCAATGATGATGGGCCCGGAATATCATGGCAATATCTTTTACTTCTCTTTATTCCTTTCTTTATGCAAAGTTTTATTCTAACCTCTAGGATTAAAACATGAAACTTGTCAAGTTATTATGTTCAATTAAGCTAGATAACATACATTTATCTAATGAAAGCTTCATATTCTTGATGCTTCTTGGTTCTTAAGCACAATTAGTTCACAAAAATTTATGCTACGCTCTCTGCCTATTAAACATGATTAGGTGGTTGTTGGGTATACAATTGATATGCAATTCATGCAAGTATACACGGCGAACAATTAATAAAGTGAAATAAAATCGTCTCCACAAGAATTAGATGAATGTAATACGGTCAGATTATCGGAGTTAATTCTCAAATAAAGTTGTGGCAAATGAATTATAAACAATAGAATTGAAATGTCAAACTAAGTGTAAAGGACATATGTGTAGGAAAACAATAGATAAACAAATTAACGTTAAAATAATCCCGAGGCTCAATGGAACACAGGCCCAATGCAAGGGGCTCTGCTAATCCATTTTAATCAATTTCCCACTCCATCTTTGATTAAGTAGGGACTCTCCTCTATCAACCTATTCATTCATCCTTCCATCTTAATGAGATTGCTAAATTGAAATATCTCTATAGGGTTACGGTTTCATCACACATTCTTAAGACAATATTGTCATATCCAATTCGTTTATATTTTTTCTTCTTTCAATTATTTATTTATTTATTTTCGGATTGAGTGAAAGAGAGAATAGCAAAACTAAACAACTTTGACTTTCAAACTCTAGTCGACTTACACTACGCTTATATCTTTCTTTCTTTGTTTTTTATTTTCAATTTTTTTATTTTATTTTATCGAATCATTTAAAAAATTAATTATAACCCTTGAAATATTATTATTCATATCTACACAAAAATTCAAAATATATAAGGTTTTAAGTTTTCATCACACACTGGACTTTTGCATCTACAAATTCACTCATAAGTTTTTAAGTTTGTTTATTTATATTTATTAAACTTTTGACCGAACCTTTCGTGAATAGATTTAATTTCTTCATTCATTTCCTCCCTATTGTATAAAGGCAAGTTGAGAGACTTCCAAAAACACAATCATACAAAAAAACCAATATAAAAAATTCTTTCTGGTGATAGAGAAAGATAAGATTATGTTGGATTGATCATTGTTGTTGCGCTATTAATGTAATCATTTGTTGTTATATCTTAAGAGACAGACGTCTAACGTTACTCAAGCACCAAGAAAATGTCGAATATGTATTAAGAAAATTATTTATACATGTCTCAACAGAATTCTTCTTCTATTTTTGAACTATATATGAACACATGTTCTGTTATAATTTTTTTTTTAATTTTCATTCTGAGTTTTATCATCATATTACTCCTATTATTATTACAACATTGTGTTGTCTCATAATATTACTAACTTACTGCTACATTGCATTGTCTTTTATTATTGTTAATAATATTGTATTGAATTATTATTGTTATTGTCAAAATAATAATTGATATGCTTACTATTTTTTAACATTATGAACAATAACATGAATAGTGTCATAAGTAGCACTGTGGTCGACACCGTTTTTCACCATTGGGTTTTTCTTTAAAGTTTTGAAATGTGAGGAGTCACCATCGACCTTTTGGGTTAGGTAAGTAGAATACCTAAAAATTTTCTTTTAAAAGAATTTTTAAGAAAACATCATTTTAAAAGATGCACCAATCTACTTGTAACCAGAGATTCATTTTTTTAATAAAAGGGGTTCAGGGATCGATTATATATGGGGAAGGATGAGCACCCCCACAATGCCCAAAATTGATACCCCATCGATTATAAATTGTCTCTAATAGTGGAAATCTAAGAATTCAAATATAAATTTAAGTTACGATCCTATTATTCCATATTCAACCATGCAATTTTTATTTAACGGAAAATTCTAAAGAGAAATAGAAAATATTCTAATATTTACAATCGAAGAGAAAATAATCCCTAAAATACTTTAGGACGAATATTTATCTTTCCAATTGAAATAAAAAGAATATAATAATTTCTCCCAAGAATTCAAGATTAAAATAATTTGATTCGACCAAATAAACTTAAGCCAATTAATCCAAATTATATATGATTAGAAAAGTTAAGGGACATTCAATTATTTAAAAATATCGATACCTAATCCCTAATAAAATTAGGCGAATTGTCTCAATAAGTTTAAATAAGAGAATATTTCCTTCTCCCTTCAATCTTGATTAATTTTAGCATACTCGATTTTAGGTTCTTTCTAGTAGGGTATTTATTTATTTTAAAACATCGGAATAGGACATCTAGTTACTTTAAGATAATCCCTTCTTAATATTTTTAAAATAAATAAATACTACCCTTAATCCAATTATGTAATCGATTGAGTTATGCTTATGAGGCTTTCAGGCGAAATTAATTAGGACTAAAATGAACCAATATGCAAATAACATTCAAAAATAAAAATAAAATAAAAATAGGACTAAAGCACAAACAATCAAACCATCATGCGAAAATTGAAACAAAAATAAAATATACAAGTGACTAAAATAAACATTTTCAATATACTATGATAAAATTACAAGAAATGAAAAATAAATAAAACGTGGGGCTAAATTAAAATAAATTAAAACTAAATAGCCGAATTAAAATAAATCAAAAACACATTCGGGTTCGAAATACAAACATGCAAAAATACATGGGCTATTTCATAAACATTCCAATTTTTCTAACCTAAAATAATACATTCAAAATAAAAAAGGAAAATTACAAAATTAATCCCAAAGCATTTTAAAAAAATCAAACATCCACTACACATAACCAAACTGTAAATACAAGCTAAACATGCAAGGATCATTCGGAAAATAACCCTAAAAATACATAACATGCATAAAAGTGGATAAATCACAAAAATAATCCCTACATGTGACTATTTTGTAAAAAGGCGCTAAACGTTGGGGGAACTTAATGTGCAATTTCCCCTTTTATTTCTTATAAATATCAACCTTTTTCCTTTTTTTTCTTTTTTTTCATTTTAATTAGATTTTAGAGAGATAGGGGAAAACAGACCGGTGGCCGGTGGGTTACCTTCGCCGGCCGCCATGCCGATCGCCATTGATGGCAGATGGCCACCAAATTTCACCAATTGGTCCATATCGATCTCCCCATCTCTGATCTGGGGTTGGTTTCGTGAGAATCGACCCTAAACTCTACGAATTTAGTAAAACCATTCGACCTTCCTAACCCCAATTCACCGTCATTCACCATTGGATTGGGCTGATTTTCAGATATGTCCTTCTTCATCATCTCCTCAACATCTTCACTGTTCAGATTTACGAGATGATCTTCCTAACGCCAACGATGGGCTCGGTCGATTGGTATGGAACCACTCTATCCTTTCTCGTTGGTTTTCCCCCCCGATTTTGTTAGGCTTTGTTTAGTAAGAAAGAAAAAGGAAAAAGATTTTGTTAAAATATTTTTTATTGCTGATAATCGTTCCCTTTTACATTGATTGTTTTCGGGTTATATACCCATTACAAAATATATAAAATAACTTGTTGATTTCTTCTTAGTTTGGTTGTGCCTAATAATGGCTGTTGCAGGGAGTGGTGTGGCATGGTAGATGGTATGGCTGTTGCAGGCAGCAGGGCATGGTGGGAGCTGTTGGTTTGACCTTTTTTAGATGAAAATTGGTGATTACATCTTCCTGTCTTTGCTTGTTCCTGTGAAACAAGAATAGAGCAAAGACGTAAGGCACCAATTTTCATCTGTTTGGTCTATCGTGAAATTTTGAGTTCCAGGTTCTTCTCATTATGAACTTTTCACTCTTCTACAAAGAAACTGCTGAGGTTGAACAAGTTATTCTCATTATGAACTTCTTTTCCCTCATCAGATGAGTTATTCTCATTATGAACTCTCTACTGGAAATGTTGATCCCTCGAGTGATGTGTTGCTGATTCAACTCCATATGCAATGAATCGAGCTAATGTTGAACAAGTTCTTCTCATTTTGAACTTTTCCCCCCTCATCGGATGAGTTCTTTTCATTATGAACTCTCTACTGGAAATGTTGATCCCTCAAGTGAGGTATTGCTGATTCAACTCCACATGCGATGAATCGAGTTAAGGTTGAACAAGTTCTTTTCATTATGAACTTTTTCTCCCTCATTATATTAGTTCTTCTCATTATGAACTCTCCATTAGAAATGTTGATCCCTCAAGTGATGTGTTATTGATTAAAATCCATATGCGATGAATCGAGTTAAGGTTGAACAAGTTATTCTCATTATGAACTTTTTCTCCCTCTGTTGGATGAGTTCTTCTCATTATGAACTCTCCACTGGAAATGTTGATCCCTCGAGTGAGGTGTTGCTGATTCAACTCCATGTGATGAATCAAGCTAAGGTTAAACAAGTTCTTCTCATTATGAACTTCTTCTCCCTCATCAGATGAGTTCTTCTCCCTCATCAGATGAGTTCTTCTCATTATGAACCCTCCATTGGAAATGTTGATCCCTCGAGTGAGGTGTTGCTGATTCAACTCCATATGCGATAAATCAAGCTAAAGTTGAAAGTTGAACAAGTTCTTCTCATTATGATCTTCTTCTCACTCTTTCGGATGAGTTCTTCTCATTATGAACTCTCCATTTGAAATATTGATCCCTCAAGCGAGGCGTCACTGATTCGAAATACCGTGAATAGAGTGATAGGTCAAACAAGTTCATCTCATTATGAACTTCTTCTCCCTCTGTTGGATGAGTTCTTCTCATTATGAACTCTCCATTTGATGTTGATTGGTTTACCCTCTCTTTGAAGAGTTTTAAATATGTAAAAGATTATCATGTGTCAGTGATTTGTATTTAAAGTACTCGAACGTAATGACCCGATGATCCTTAATTTTGCTGAGATCCATTTCTTTTAATGGTGAAAAGTGGACTAATTCTTTGCTGAAATCTTTTTCTTCAACATGGAATTGTGAAACGAAATCATTGCTATCTTTTTTTGTCAAATATTCAACATTTGTGAGGGAAATAAATGAACCAAAAGAAATTTGTTTGAAGATAAACTATCTCAGGTGAGATAAAATTTGTTTCGAGAGAAATGTCTCAAGTGAGACGAAGTTTGATTTAAGAAAAACAATATCAAGTGAGATAAATTTCTTGTTTCAAGTGAAACAATTTCAAATTTTATATTTCAAGGGAAACTTTCTCAAACGAGATAAGTTTGTTTTAAGAAAAACAATCTCGAGTGAGATAAATTTATTATTTCGAGTAAAAATTTCTCAAGCAAGACGAAGTTTGTTTTAAGAAAACGATCTCAAGTGAGATAAAATTTTGTTTTGAGTGAAAACTGTCTCAAGCGAGACGAAGTTTGTTTTAAGGAAAACGATCTCAAGTGAGATAAAATTTTGTTTCGAATGAAACTGTCTCTAGCAAGACGAAGTTTGTTTTTAGAAAAACGATCTCAAGTGAGATAAAATTTTGTTTCAAGTGAAACTGTCTCTAGAGAGATGAAGTTTGTTTTAAGAAAAACAATCTTAAGTGAGATAAAATTTTGTTTCGAGTGAAACTGTCTCAAGCGATATGTTGATCCCTCAAGTGAGGCGTCGCTGATTCGAAATATCGAGAATCAAGTAAAGGAAATGTTGACAACATCCTGCCCGAAGGTCTTATGGAGAGCCTGAAAGACTTAAGCTGATTTGAGCAATATGAAATGTCAACCCCTCTGTTGGGGCATTACTGATTCAAAGTGTTGTGAATCGAGCAAAGGAAATGTTAAAAACATCCTGTCCGAAGGTCTTATGGATGGTCCGAAGTTAAGCTGATTCGAAGTGTTGTGAATCAAGAAATAGGAAATATTAACCCCTCTGGTGGGACGTTGCTGATTCGAAGTGTTGTGAACCGAGCAAAGAAAATGTTGAAAACATCTATCCGAAGGTCTTAAAGATGTCCCAAAGGACTTAATCATCAAAAAACCCTTGAAAATCATGCTTAGTTTCTTAATTGTCAAGGAACCCCTAAAAATTAGGCTTAGCTTTCTTTTAAAACTCATTGAAAATTATCATCAAGAAACCCCTGAAAATCAGACTTAGTTTTTTTCAAATTCATTTGAAAACGTCAAGAAACCCCTAAAATAGGCTTAGCTTCTTTCAAATTCATTTGAAAACATTAAGAAACCCCTAAAAATTAGGCTTAGCTTCTTTCAAATTCATTTGAAAACATCAAGAAACCCTTAAAATTATGCTTAGCTTTTTTTAATTCATTTGAAAATATCAAGAAACCCCTAAAAATTAGGCTTATCTTCTTTCAAATTCATTTGAAAACATCAAGAAACCCCTAAAAATTAGACTTAGTTTTTTTAATTCATATGGAAAAATTAAGAAACCACTGAAAATCAGACTTAATTTCTTTGAAAGCTCATTTAAATAATCAAGAAACTTACGAAAATCGGACTTAGTTTCTTTAAAAGCTCATTTGAAAATCGTCAAGAAACTTATGAAAATATGACTTAGTTTCTTTGAAATTCATTTGAAAACATTAAGAAACCCCTACAAATTAGGCTTAATTTCTTTGAAAGTTCATTTAAAATCATCAAGAAACTTCTGAAGACCAGGCTTAGTTTCTTTAAAACTCATTTGAAAATCGTCAAGAAACATCTAAAAATCAAACTTAGTTTCTTTGAAAGCTCATTTAAAAATAATTAAGAAACTTTTGAAAATCAGACTTAATTTCTTTAAAAACTCACTTGAAAATCGTCAAGAAACTTCTAAAAATCAGACTTAGTTTCTTTGAAAGCTCATTTAAAAATTGTCAAAAAACTTCTGAAAATCATACTTAGTTTCTTTAAAATCTCATTTAGAAATAATCAACAAACTCCTAAAAATCAGACTTAGTTTCTTTGAAAACTCATTTAAAATCATCAAGAAACTTATGAAAATCAGAATTTGTTTCTTTGAAACTCATTTTGAAAAATTTCATGTCAAAAACCTCTGAAAATCAAACTTAGTTTCTTTGAAAACTCATTTAAAATAAGCAAGAAACTTTTGAAAATAAGACTTAGTTTCTTTGAAAACTCATTTTAAAAATACCATGTCAAGAAACCTCTGAAAATTAGACTTAGTTTCTTTGAAACTCATTTTAAAAAATACCATGTCAAGAAACCTCTGAAAATCAGACTTAGTTCCTAAAAAAACACATTAGATGGGTAACATGCCCACTTCAAAAATGATGATTGTTATGTGTATTGGGTTCCTCAATTCTTGAGGTTCTGCAACTCTTAATATAATTCCCTTCATTCGAGGCTTGAATTCTGACTTTTCTTTCTCTTCTTTTCTTGGAAAATATGTAAAATATGCCTTAATGCATGAAATGTAAATGCAATAAATATGTATCTATATGTACTGTATGAGGTTGTTAAATACAAAAATGTTGATCATCAATTCTTATTCTGATCAAAGTGGAGAACTCAATCTTCCTTCACTTGATCAAATTTGAGTGAATTCTGCCTCAATGGAAACTTGTCAGCTTAAGCTTGCATCTTCCTAAGAGTAATTTGATTATCTTGTGCAATCGTGTGTTATCTGTCTTCTATCTTTGGTTCTTCATTATAGTCTTAGAAGAAGTGATCTCATGCGGTCAAGCATATGGTCTTTATGCCTTTTTCTGGCTCTAATTCAATGGTTCTATCAGAAACAATGAGGTAAACTCTTCTTGTCCTCATTCTGCCCTTGGCACTCCCAAACGAGAAAGCTCATTCACCATGTCTGTTTGATTTGAATCTTGTTATCTCAGCGATATGGTTTTGGTAATGCCTCAATGTGGGTACTCATAGCTCTTTTCGTGCCAAAATCTTAATCTCGAATGGTCTCACTCTTGTGTCGCTAATCAACAATCATATGCCATCAACAGAAATGTTATCGAATAATTTAAAGGCTTCTCTTCATGATGCTACAATCAGATATGGACACTTAAGAAGTGATCAATTCTTCTAATAGAAATGTCTTGAGTCTTTTCCATTAGCTGAGATATGTGCCCCTTTTGACTAAGGCTATCATCTACTTCTTGATGAATTAGTGATGATGTCACTAAGAAGTGTTAGAAGTTCTATCCTCTAATCCTTCTAATCTCCCAGACTAATTGCTTTCAAGATTGTGAAATGCTTTATTATTATGACATTGTTTGTTCTTTTTCTCTGATTGAAGAAGAATGAGCCTCACCAGATTCAAGGACCTTTTTCACTTGAGATTGCCCTGTTTGAAAATATTTCTCTTCTTCTTTCAATTTTAGAATTGTGAAAATAAATTGATGAATAAATTTAAAAAATGATGTCATTTGCTTCAGGCTCATAATCAAAATATATTGTAATACAAGAGTTCATTGAATATCAAACAAATCAAATACTCTTTTAATCCTTTAAAAATCATAAACATTTGACTAGTGTAAAGATTAATGATGATATAGGCTTAGGCTGACTTGGGAAGGTAATGCGTTTCAGGTTAATTTGGGGAAGTAACATGTTTCAGGTTAATTTAGGGAGGTAATGTGTTTCAAGTTGGCTTCTTTGGTTGAAATCTTGCATCCTTGATTCCGGTGTTCGTTGATTTGATGCAGTAGTCGTTATTCTTATCTTCTGGAAATGTTCACCAGTTCTCAACCCTCATGAGCACCTTTGGGTTGTGTAGTGCTTTATCAAGATGTATAATATCGTATTCTGTGCAGTGGTTGACAATCTTCGTATTCGAGCCTCCTTTTCAGGTTTTCAACTCGAATTCTCCTTTGGTTTCAAGACGTAATGTAATATTTTACGTCTTGAACCCTCCTTTTATTATTTTTCCCTATCATGCATTAAAGATTTTAGAAAACTATTTTTTTGCAAATAAAATTAACCCTGAGGGGCGGAATAAAATCTAAAGATAATCTCTCCACTTAGAAATCCATATATGATTAGAAGAGACTTTTGTTGAGATAATTGATCGATGAAATAGGCAAGAGGGGGTGAATTAGCAATTAAAAATTTGGTGGAAGCTTTTGTAGAAAATTAAAAATATTTGCACATGAATTTAGAGTGGTTCGACTTTATCAACCAAAGTCTACGTCCACTACCTTAGCTATCCACACTAAGGATTTTCCAACAAATTCACTAATTTGTTCTTTCTTTTGAGGACAAAGAGTAACCTTACAATTCCCTCAAGAATTATACCTCAAATTCTTGAGCACACTCTCTCCCAAAGAGAAATACACAAATTTCACAAACTTACAAGAAAACCTCACAAGGTAAGATGTTTGCACAATTCTAGAACAAAGAAATAACACTCAAGAAAGAATACAATTGAGTATAAGTAGTGTTCTTGAAAGCAAAATGAATATTGAATGAAAAATAGGCTTGAAGTGCTCAAACAATAAGTTTAAGGCTTTCTTTTTGATTCTCTCTTTTCTCTTCTTAATTGTTGTTGATCAATGGCTCCTAAGCTTGTTTAAATACTCCTTGGATCACTTTTGAACGTTGGGGATCATTGGTGAAGTCAATAGAGCCTTTATTGTGTGAAAACAATTATTAAAACAGTTGAGGAGCGTGGGGGGTATCGATACCCCTCCATAGGGTATCTGTACCTATAGTGTAAAATTCAAATATTTAGATCGTTAAGAGACTAGGGGTATCAGTACCAACTGGGGGTACCGGTACCATCCGAGCATTCTGTTTTTCTCGGAACCAAAATTGGCATGGGGGTATCGGTACCATTTGAGGGGTACCTGTACCATCTGGGCAATCTTGTTTTTCTTGAAGCCCTTCTATTAAAAATAATTGTTGGCTCGATTAAGGCTTGAAATACTTTGTAATAGTTAAAAAATATTTTGAGATTAAAACATAATTTTACACTTTAAGTAAGGATTGAATTTGACATTTGAAAAACTTGGAGTAATATTTTGATATTCGAATAATTTAATCGAATATACTTTAAAAATGATTATAAAATCTTAAAATTCAATAAAACTTAATTTTTTTATATCGAAACATCAAAATGTTTTCAACAATCTCCCCCTTTTTGATAAAACAAAACATTTGAGTAATTTTAAGATTTTCTTTGACAAAACATTTTTGAAATTAATTTTTTTAAATTACTCCCCCTTACTATAACATTTCTCTCCCTTTTTGTTAAATCAAAAAGTCTCTATAAACGTTTTTAAACAATGTTTGTTTTTAGGAAAAAACAATTAGCCAATTGATATTTAAAAATTTAAAGCTTAAGATGCTAAGAGCATAATCAAGAGAAAGATTAGCCATTAGTTTCATAAATTAATATTCATAAATAATGTGCAATGGTAAATTGGTCATATTCTAAATGATGTGAATGATACAAAACTAATGAACAATAAGCTCAAATTGAAATTTCAAACTAAACCAAATATATATAAGCATGTAAGAGTAAACATCCAATTCAAACATACATATCATCAAATTCAAAAATTACAATTTAACAACATCAAAGTATTTTAACAATCCAAAACATAAATCCTAAGTTCAATCCAAGTAAAAACATAGTAGACCAAGGCAAGGTCTAATCCATAGGAGGATCGGGAGGAGGATAACATGCTCGCATCTCGAGTGTGAGAGCATCTAAATGATCGTTCATCTCCCGTTGTTGAGCTCCCAAAGCAGTGAGTTGGGAGTATATAGATGCAAACCTTAGATCAAATGTCTCCATAAATGATCTAAAGTATGGAGGCACTTGATCCTCTTGCTGTGCCGACTCATCGACAGGACCTTCATCATCAATATTGTAACAACCCGAATATTTATAAAATAATATTTAATTGAAATTGGAGGTTAATTGTGAAAATTGGTAAATTGTTGGTGACTAAATCAAAATTTATGAGAGTTTATAGGCCATTTTAGAAGTAAAGGAAATCCAGGGACCAAGCCTTGAATTTACCCTAAAACTGTCGGCAGCTTTGGGTGATTATATGCGTGCATTTGGTTCTGATTTTCATAACCAAAATGCTCCCAATTTTCCTTTCCCATACGCCGTTTCCAACTCCGATTTCGACGCCGTCCAAATTTCGATCGTCGTTTTAAAACCACCGTTGTGTTCATCATCGAGCGTGGAACAAATCCTTCAATTTAATTGAAGCGAAACGCTGCCAAACGTCGGAATTTACAGTCAAAGTCTCGACGTGTTTGTTAGCTCTATCGCCAGAAAAATCTTAAATTCACCGCCGATCGTTGCTCCATTTACGACACCTCCTGCACCTTCGTGTTCCTTGTTTCATTTTGAGTCCTCCGGTGTCAACCTTGTTCGCCGTCGACGGCGGCGCATGAGGAGGTGGAGCAGTCAAAGATTCGGCCGAGTTGAAATTGAGCTCTCCGCCGTTCAAAAATTTGAACCAATCTTTGTAAGTATCTCGAAATCGCTTAAAATAATTTTTAGAAAATTTTTTGAAATTTTTAGACCCCCGGAGGAGGCCTCACGCGCTGCCGTAGGGAGAGTGGAGGGCTGGAAACCGGTTTGACCGGTTTTCAATCGGTTCTGATCGGTTTCGACCGGTTCGAACCGGTTTGACCGGTATGAACCGGTTTGACCGTTCTGACCTGACCCGACTGACCAGACCCGACCGTTGACCGTGACCGTTGACCGTTGACTTCCTTTGACCAAAACTTAAAATGGCTTTGACCGACCCTTAAACGACCGTAAATCTTTTCTGAGTATACCTATTCTGATAGTTTTCGACATCCCGAATCCGTTTCCGAAGTTCGTTTCGTCAAATACAAACCCGAAGGCCTCCAAATTGACGATCAAAGTGGTTGACTTTGACCAAGAATCTGAATTTTCGAAAATTCATACTTTATGTTTTTCGACGTCCTGATTCCGATTCCGCAATCCGTTTGGCCAAATTCAGACTCGAAATGCCCCAAAATGATAGTCAAACCCGAAAAATGCTTATATACTTAAGAATTTTAGCTTTGAACAATTAAGTAAGATTTGGGGTTGATTAATTATTTTTGTTTGAAGGTACAAGAGACTCTCCGGATCGTTCGACAGCTCGACCCAGCTCTTCTAGATCAGTTAAACCACGTATACCAGTATTCACCCATTTGAAAACTGTAACAGAGCGTAGTGAAACCAGCAATCAATAGATCTACTATCTGAACCCATTATCGAGGTGTGTTCCTGTTTACTACATAATGGTTTTATATGTTTTGAATTATGGTACATTGAAATCTATGGTTTATTATTTTTGGTACACCGATTTATTGTTGATGATTTATGGACTTTAATGACTGGTATATGGATATTGATTTTGGGATGGATTGAACTACAATTGTATAGATCTAATGAAGCTAATAAACGGGCCTAATGTGACTCTTGAGGGCCCCAAGATGTTTCATTAGGTCAGCTTTCCTTTGCTGTGTGCTTAGGGTAAACTATATGGACTTATTGACTTGGGCTTAAGGATACAAGCTTCATAGCCTATCCTTAAGTCGGCTTTCTTTTTGCTATGTGCATAAATAAGCTATATGGAAAATAATTTTGGGAACTACTGATGGTGTACCAGAAAAGGGTTTAAACTATGATTTTCAAAAGTTAAAATCTTTTACGAATTTGTGAGATTTATTGGACTATGATTTGTTTAATGTACCTATTGTGATTTTATGGTAATGTTGGGACACACTGAGCCTAGCTCACCTTTCGAAAATGTTTTCCCCCTTTCAGATACTGTTGGTTAGATACCTCGGTTCGAGCACTTGGAGGATCAACATATCTCTTGAAGTATATCTGATTGTAATATTTTAAACTTGCAAGTTGACTTTATTCTGGTGACATGGACCTATTTTAAAGTATTGGATTTTATAATGATGATACTTTTGCTATTACTATTCAGTTTATCGTGGTTTTGATTTTTAAGATATGTTTTAAATTAATTTATTACTGATTGGTTTTATATTTAAGAGTTGAGTTTTAAATAGTATAATTTATTATAATTTTATGTCATAAATAATGTGGTTTTACATTGATTGGATAACGGTTTTGGAAAATGTCTTTGTGATCCACTAGACTTAATCGAAATGCATAGGTCGGGTCTAGGGGGTTACAAATATCTAGCATAAGTTGTTAAAGTTATGGATCGTCGTTTGCCACCGGTGCCGGTGGAGCTCGTGAAGAGCTAGCTCCCGGTGTTTGCTTAGAGGATCGAACCCATTGGGTTGTTTCCGTATTCTTTTTCCATCCCATTTCTTTAAAGATGTCAAGTTTATTTGGTTTTTGAGAGGGATGGTTACATCAAGCTGTACTCTAAGCTCGACTTTGATAAACAGATTACTCAGAAGACAACCATAAACTAGAGTTTCACAAAGCTTTTTATTAGGGACAAGGTTTATGGTTTCAACGAGTTCGGAAAATATAATCTGAGGTAGGTTAATTTTCTTATTATTTTGGATACAATGTATCCACAAAAGGTCTAAGGCTCGAAAAGTGGAGTATTTGCCTCCGAATGATCTAAACCACCAAGAGATCATCAGATGAAGAAAATGATATTGGTGATCTAACACACTCGCACTAGACCTAACCTTGTAAGGAGAACCTACCGTTTCCTTTTCATTATATAAGCCGTCATTATCTAATCCAAACATGTTAGCAATGTAGGCCGAGTCAATATGGATGAATCTACCTAGAAGATAGGATCGAATTCCTATTGTCTCAGTTCTAGCTCAGTTTTGAATACAAATGGCATTTGAATAGAAAATTCGAATGAGTTGTTGGTAAGCTACTGGTTCGAGATGAAAGAGTTTATCAAATTTCCAATCTTGAAGAGTAGGAAGATATTTAAAGTTTATTGCTTCCATAGCTCGTGAGAAGGAATATGTTCGACTTGAATTTTGTATGACTCAAAATACTGAGAATACCTAAAGAAGAGATTTTGTCTACGACCAGGTTCGTTAAAGCACGAATTTTGAATAGTCATTTCGGGATCATCAGGATTAGGAATTTGTTGAATAGGAGGTGGATTTAGAGGTGGGTTTGGTGGTTGGTTTGATCGACTAGATGATGACCTATGACGTTTATGGGACATGGTTCAAGAAATCGAAATAGGATAGATACCTACAATTTTAAAACATATGTATGCAATACAATCAATTCCCAAAACTCAAATGAATCCTTAATATTTCAAGGCTCTCTAATAATTATAATGGGCAAATTTTGAAAAACTATGTTTGAAAATAATGTTTGAAAATCAATATATAGTTTTCAAAGATAACATAATTAAATCAAAACACAACAATTTGAAAATCAGTTTTTTAATTAACAAAATTTGATCAAATCTTGTGTTTTTGATGAAATTAGTTGTAAAATCTAGTTTAGAAACATTATATAATCAAAGCCTAATATATAGTTCAATCTAGAACTAACCAAAACTAGTCTAAGTTCAAAAATCAATAAAATAGAGTTTTTAGAAAAGTTACCTTGAAATTTGAAGATTGAGTGGATTTTGATGTTGTTTGCACGAAATTAATGATTCTAGCAGGTTTAGGAGTTGAAAACTGAGTGAAATTCGAATTGAAATCGTTGTTTTTAGACAATGTAGAGATTAAAGGTGAGAGAAGGGGTGCACGGTGTGAGAGAGAGATAAGGAGAGGGTTTAAAAAAAATGGTCTTTTCGGTGTTAATAACCAGAACCCTTGGAGGGTATCAGTACCCTCATTGGGGGTAGTGGTACCCATTCAAGGATGGTATCGGTACCCATTCAAGGATGGTATCGATACCTAGCATGCAAAAATTAAAAAATCTGTATTTAAACATTTAAAATGCTAAAATGATTTGCTCTAGTGGTATTGGAAACTCATATTATGAAATTTAACTATGTTCAATCAATAAAATCTATCCTTAATAAACATATAATTAATTTTCACTAAGAATCATAAACTCCCCCTAAATAATAGCAAAGAATGCAATAAAAATATTATTTTTATAAGCATTTTTTCATTTCTAATTAAAAGTGCTAAACTTATTTTAAACACTAAGTGAAGATAGGTTAGTTAAACCTAATTCTCTCTTAAGTGTCCAAAATCTTTCTTTATCTAAAGGTTTTGTAAAAATATCCGCTAACTGATGTAAAGTGTTAATATATTCTACAACTATATCTTCTTTAGCGACATGATCTCTAATGAAATGATGTCTAATTTCAATATGCTTAGTTCTAGAGTGTTGGATGAGATTTTTAGTGAGACAAATAGCACTATTATTGTCACACTTGATAGGTATGGTACCTACTTTAATTTCATAATCTAAAAGTTGTTGTTTCATCCATAAAACTTGTGCACAACAATTACCGGCTGAAATGTATTCCACTTCAGTGGTAGATAATGCAACACAATTTTGTTTCTTTGAAAACCATGAAATTAGCATATTTCCTAGGAATTGGCAAGTACCGGAGGTGCTTTTCCTATCTATTTTGCATCCTCCATAATCCGCATCAGAGAAGGCATGCAAGCTAAAGCTAGAGTCTCTAGGATACCGAAGTCCTAAACTAGGAGAGTCCTTAAGGTATCTAAAGATTCTCTTAACAGCTAGTAAATGTGATTCCTTAGGGCATGATTGGAACCTATCATTAAACATAATGTCCGGTCTACTTGCGGTTAAATAAAGCAAAGAGCCAATCTTTGACCTATATATTTTAACATCCACACATTTACCTCCTTCATCTTTATCAAGCTTTGTTGATGAGCTTATTAGAGTGGCACGTGGTTTCCTATTTTCCAATCCAAACTTCTTGAGCATATCCTTGACGTATTTTACTTGATTGATGAAGATGCCATATTTTATTTGCTTGATTTTGAGTCCCAAAAAAAATGATAGCACCCCCATCATGCTCATCTCGAATTCACTCTGCATTAGCTTAGAAAATTCTTGGCAAAGAACATCATTAGTAGAACTAAATATTATATCATCAACATAAATTTGAACTACTAATAAATCTTTACCTTTATGCTTTAAAAACAATGTAGTGTCAACCTTCCCTTTTGAAAAACCTTTTTCAATTAAAAAGTTTGACAATCTTTCATACCAAGCTCTAGGAGCTTGTTTTAAACCATAAAGAGCTTTTGTTAATTTAAAAACATGATCTGGAAATTTTGAATCTTCAAAACCAGGAGGTTGTTCCACATACAATTCTTCTTTTATAAAACATTTAAAATGCATTTTTAACATCCATTTGATATAATTTAAATTCATTGAAACATGCAAATGCTAATAACATTCTAATTGCTTTCATCCTAGCTACGGGAGCGTATGTTTCATCATAATATATGCCCTCTTCTTGAGTATAGCCTTGATCAACAAGTCCAGCATTGTTTCTCACTATATTACCGCTTTCATCAAGCTTATTCTTAATTACTCATCTAGTACCTACAGTAGATTTATTAATAGGCCTTTCAACTAATGTCCATACTCTACTTCTCTTAAATTGATTTAACTCTTCTTGCATAGCCATAATCCAATATTCATCATTTAAAGCTTATTTAATATTTCTAGGCTCTATGCACGAGATAAATGCAACATAATTACATATATTTCTAATAGAAGATCGAGTTGTTATCCCTTTAGATGTATCACCTATAATCTCACCATCCTTGACATAGTTGTATTCTCTTAGGTAAGAGACTTCCCTTTCTTCAATGATTGGATTCTTGAGAACATCATGAGTTTCCTCATCTTTTGTTTCTTCCTTTGATGATAATTTTCCAACGTCGTGTCTAACGTCATTTGCTTTTATAATACCTACATCATCATTCACACAAGAATCCTTCCTTAGAAGGGGATTATCATCGAAAACAACATGTATAGACTCTTCTACAATTAAATTTCTTTTATTAAATACCTGATAAGCTTTAGGAATAACCCAGAAAAATTCTTTCATCACTTTTATCATCAAATTTGCCAAGATTTTCTTTACCGTTATTTAAAACAAAACATTTACATCCAAAAGGATGAAAATAGCTAATGTTAGGATTTTTTATTTTTGAAAACTTCATATGGAGTCTTCTTTAAAATAGGCCTAATCATTACTCGATTAATAACATAATAAGCGGTATTTTTGGCTTTCGCCCAAAAATATTTTGGCAAATTATTTTCGCAAAACATGGTTTTAACCATTTCTTCTAAAGTTTGATTTTTCCTCTCAACAACTCCATTTTGTTGAGGGGTTCTAGGTGCTGAAAAATTATGGTTAATACCATTAGAATTAAAAAACTCAATAAATCCAAGATTTTCAAATCCAGTACCATGATCACACCTAACACTAGTTATGGAGTAACCTTTTTCGTTTTGGATTATTTTTGAAAATGTGATGAATTTTTCTAATGTTTCATCTTTAGTACTTAAGAATAGAACCCAAATATATCTAGAATAGTCATCTATAAAAAGCAATATTGTCTTCCACCCAAGCTAATCCTAATTGGCCCAAAAAGATCTATATGAATCAATTGTAATACTCTACTAGTTGATACATCATTAATGGACTTATAGGAAGCTCTTCTATGTTTTCCTTTAGCACAAGCATCATAGATTTTATCATTATCAAATTTCAGCTTAGGCAACCCTCTTACTAAATTTCCTTGAATTAGTCGTTGTAAAACACTCATGCTAGTATGTCCTAGTCTCCTATGCCATAACCAACTATCATGTTCATCCTTAGCAACTAGGCATAAATTAGTCATATTTAATGAATCTAAATGCACCATGTATATATTTCCTATTCTATGACCAACAAGAATAATCTGATTAGATGCAATGTCAATGACTTTACAACCATTAGTTTCAAACAAGACATTGTATCCTTTATCACAAAATTGACTAATACTCAATAGATTATGCTTTAATCAATTCACACATAAAACATCTTTAATTTGTATGGAAGAGGTATTACCTATTGTACCTATACCTTCAATGTGACCTTTTGAATTATCACCAAAAGTCACCTCTCCTCCATTTTTGTCTTTAAACTTGATGAACCGGCTTTTGTCTCCGGTCATGTGTCTTGAGCATCCACTATCAAGGTACCATGAGTTTGAAATTGTTTCTCGTGCCTTGAAGCAATGCTCCATTCCCTACAACCATAGATTAATTTTTTATTTTTGGTACCCAATTTCTTTTTGGGTCCATATTCGTTAGTCTCCAAAATTCTAGTCCCCTTAGGTATCCATTTATGTAGGATATCCTTATATTTAGTAGTAATGAGTTCTTTAGGAACCCATATATTTCTAATGATTTTTTCATTAGAGGTTCTTCGGGGACCTCTATGATTGTAGTTTTTAAAACTTTTTCTAATAAAGTTGGATTTTGAACTTTCTCCATTTTCAAAACGTTTTATTCCAACTTTATCAAAAGAAGCTTTAAGAACATCAATTTTCTTTTGATGATCATCATTGACCTTTGAAAGTAAATTATGCAAATCAGAAATTTCTTTTCAAACTCTTCTAGTTTGATTTGTAAATCTTTAATTTTACTTTCAAGATCATTATTGGTCTTGGATATGAGATTATTTTCATTTTTTAATTTTGAAATATCATTTTTATATTTTAAAAATAATTTCTCATAATCTGAAGCCAACCCAATATATTCCTCTAATAGCTCATCAAATGAATAATCTTCAAAATTAAATGAGCTATAGGTTACATGAGAATCCTCCCCAAATGCCATCAAGCACAAGTTTGCTACTTCTTGTTCCACTTCATCGAACCTTCTTCATCGCTCCATGTAGCCACGTGAGCCTTGTGCTTATTCTTTGATTGACCATTTTTCTTCAATTGTAGGCAATCATATTTGACATGCCCTGACTTTTTGCATTCGTAACAAATGATCGAGTCCTTCTCTTTTGGTTCATTCTTGAAGCCTTCATTTCGTTTGAATTTTCTTCCTCGATTTGGCGTCATCAATTTTCTGAACCGTTGCAAACAATGCCATTTCCTCGTCATCTTCATCCGAATCACTCTCATCCTTTATAGATTTGATAGTAACTCCAACGTTCTTCTTTTCAGTCTCCTTCTTTGGCTCGTCTCTTTTCTCGAGGTCTTCCTCTTCTTTAAGCATTATTTCATACGTGAGGAGAGAACCAATAAGCTCATTGAGGGTTAAAGATTTTAAATTTTTAGCCTCGACGATCGTCGTCTTCTTTGATTGCTAAGCTTTTGGAAGAGAGTAAACTAACTTCCTCACAAGCTTGTCATTTGGAATAATTTCTCCATATGATTTGAGACCATTGGCAATCGTGGATAATCTATCCATCATAGCTTTAATATCTTCATCTGGTTTTATCCTGAAATTTCATACCTATGAGTTAGAAGACTAATTTTAGATTTGTTTACCTCGTTTGTGCTTTCATGAGTGACTTGTAGTTTGTCCCATATCTCCTTGGCAGTTGTACAAGATGAAACTCTCCCGTATTCATCTGGTCCAAGAGCACAAAAAATAATATGGATAACATTTGAGTTGAGCTGGAACATTCTTGTCTCTCATTCACTCCACAATCTTGGATTAGTAGAAGGTTTGATGTATCTATCTTCTATAATATTCCATGCTCCCATGTCACTTTCTTGAATGAAGTACATCATCATATTCTTCCAATAAGCATAATTAGCTCCATTGAAGAAAAAGAGGCTTGTTGATGGGTAATGAATCAAGACCGAAATCGAAGTTTGAAGCATAAACCATTGATGACTTGATTATCGATATAACTTATCCCGAATCGACTCAAGAGGCGATTAAACCTTCAAATGAGTGAGGCTCTGATACCAATTATTGAGTTAATCAATCAATGAAATAGCCAAGAGGGGGTGAATTGGCAATTAAAAATTTGGTGGAAGCTTTTGTAGAAAATTGAAAATATTTGCACATCAATTTAGAGTGGTTCAACTTTCTCAACCAAAGTCTATGTCCACTACCTTAGCTATCCACACTAAGGATTTTCCAACAAATTCACTAATTTGTTCTTTCTTTTGAGGACAAAGAGTAAGCTTACAACTCCCTCAAGAATTATACCCCAAATTCTTGAGCATACTCTCTCCCAAAGAGAAATACACAAATTTCGCAAACTTACAAGAAAACCTCACAAGGTAAGATGTTTGTACAATTCTAGAACAAATAAAGAACACTCAAGAATGAATACAATTGAGTACAAGTAGTATTCTTGAAAGCAAAATGAATATTGAATGAAAAATAGGCTTGAAGTGCTCAAACAATAAGTTTAAGGCTCTCTTTGATTCTCTCTTTTCTCTTCTTAATTGTTGTTGATCAATGACTCCTAAGCTTGTTTAAATAATCCTTGGATCACTTCTAAACGTTGGGGATTATTGGTGAAGTTAATAGAGTCATTATTGTGTGAAAACAATTAATAAAACAGTTGAGGAGTGTGGAAGGTATCGATACCCCTCCATAGGGTATTTGTACATGTAGTGTAAAATTCAAATATTTTGACCGTTAAGAGACTAGGGTTATCGGTACCATCTGGGGGGTACCTGTACCATATGGGCAATCTGGTTTTTCTTGAAGGCCTTCTATTAAAAATAATTGTTGGCTCGATTAAGGCTCGAAATACTTTGTAATATTTAACAAATATTTTGAGATTAAAACATAATTTTACACTTTAAGTAAGGATTGAATTTGACATTTGAAAAACTTGGAGTAATATTTTGATATTCGAATAATTTAATCGAATATACTTTAAAAATGATTATAAAATCTTAAAATTCAATAACATTTAATTTGTTATATCAAAACATCAAAATATTTTCAACAACTTTTCAGGCACGTAATGATGGCCAGGGCTTACGGTTATGAAAGAAAAGGATAAATAGACCCAAACAATTGTTTAAGGGTTATTGAACCAAAGATCAATTTGTTTTGCCATCTTCAATCTTGTCTTGGTCGACTTGAATATGCTCGTGTGCCTTTTATTCTCTTTTTATTTTCCTTTGGTGTTTCATGATCTTCAGGTGAATTGATTTGAGATCTTTGAAGTATTTGATCAATTTTTTTTCTTTCGTTCTTTCCCTTATTTTTCTTTTTTTTCTCTTTTTTTTTTTTTCTTCTTTTTTTTCTTTTTCTCTTTCTCTTTCTCTTTCTTTTTTTTCTTTTTCTTTTCCTTTTTCTTTCTCTTTTTTTTGCTATATATTTTCTTCTTTCTCTCTGTATTATCAACTTGATTTGATCTTCGAGCACTTCGTATTTGGTCTACCTCACGATATCTTGTTATTTCTCACTTTATTTCATCATGACTTGCTTCTGTAACGAAATCTAGATTGATGATCTTCACTCATGCGAGCATATGTCATTCACCTTTTCCCCCCTGTGTGGAGGGTGATCCTTGGTTAGGGTTAAACCAGAAGAAGAAATACTATATGCTTAAAATGGAACAACAAGGGATATATATATATATATATATATATATATTTATTTATTGGAAAGGATAAATGAAACAAAGACATTCATCATCTCATACACGGAAGTCTTTATAAAAGAGGTATCCCTAGGGGAATGAGTATTCATGATTAACCTTATTTATAATGAAAACAATGTAATTAATGCATGATAAAATTATTTCAATTATTCCCTTTATTTTTTTTCTTCTTCCATTTGCACCTGGTATGCCCCAATTATTTGATTTCTCTTGCAAAAACTTAATTTGTAACATTCCATCTTGTTTTTCTTGCAGTAATGGTTCTCATACAGACGACCATCTTGTACTTTATGCCTCCAGGTTTTATTGTGGTTGGGAAAATAATGCTAGTTTTGTGTCTATGAAGGGAAATGTGTGACTTTAAAGTCATAATTCAGAAGAAAAAAAGTAATGTTATGGAAAGGTTATCTTTGTCTAGGAAGGTAAAAATAAAGGTTTTGGTGCCTCAGGGGATAAGGACATGAATTTATTGTTTCGAAGGGAGGTGATGTCAAAATTTGGTCTTTTCATAATGAGCACACACAGTGTAAGGAAATGAGTAAGGGTGTTCAGCTTTGGAGGGAACACGAAAGGTTTAATCTTGCCCCTTGTCAAGGGTCTATAATTAATGAAGTAGTAAAGAACCTTTAATTCATTTGATATTCAAAGAATTACAAGATTAAAAATTGATTTATTGCTCATAGCCTAAAAAACAACATAAGTTCAATTAACAAAATATCTATTGAGGAAAGAAAAAAAGCACGTTCAAATAGGACAAGGCCAGTGCAACAAGGTTTCACGGTGGGTGGAAGAATTTCTTTTTAATTGGCCCCAGAATGTCTCATTATGAGTTAAAGGTCAATGCCATGGGTCAAACAAAATTTGTGCCACGCTTCTCCGGTCCCCCACAAATCTCAATGATGTGCCTTGAACTTTAGACGACGCTAACATCACGTTTTTAGTTCTCAATTCTTTTCTAAGTATGAAGAGATGACTTTAATTTACCTTAAAATATTTCACGGGTTACTCCGAGGATCCATGATTAATGCAGATTGAGATACAATGTATATCATGCAATGTACGATGTATAGATGCTAATGTAAAGATTCGAAGATGCACATGCAAATTCAAAGATACAAAAATGGGAATGCAAAATGTAAAATGTAAATGCAAAAAAAGGAATTGATCCCAAATTAATTTTCATAAAATAACTTCCAAAAAACACACAATGTCTCAATACACTGAGGTAGATGGAAACTACAAATCATGTCATATTGCTCGATTTCATATATCTTCATCGAATGTGCAAGGAAACATCATTCTCCTATTTCCTAGCTTGATGGACAATTCCAACGCTTCGACTTCTTTTCCAGAAATGTATTTGTTGAGCGACCATATGCGACTGACATCATCCACTGTCTCTTGTTGGCTATCATTGTTGCTTGATGACTTCAAACATATTATTTCATTTCCGGTAGTTGTATCAACATCATCGTAGCACCCTTGAAAAGCTTGTTTTACTACATCATTTGACCTTTATGTATTCCAGCTTGATGTACCTCTTCAGCTGTTTTCTGGAACACCTTTTTGGATCATTGATGTGTTTTTGCATTTCTATTCTACCTCTTCGAGTGGCATTGCCATATTGAAAGCCTTCTAATATGACTATTAACTCAGGAATCAATACATTCTATGACATTCTATGTATGAAATATGTGTTAATTTCAAGGTAATTATCCTAGAACAACTTTCAAAGAACTCACAACGTTCCAACATGTAAAAGCAGATAAAAATATTTACCCTTTCGTGTGGCATTGTCGTTTTAAAAGCTTTATAATTTTGATAAATACTGGTGGGTGTCTAATACAACAAATAATAATACTTGCTTTTAGAAATATAAATTGTAGTAGCGTTAAGCAAGGTCGAATCCACAGGGATTGGGTAGACATATTTTAATGAAAATTAAAGCAAAGAAAAGGGGTTTGAAATTGAGAAAAAGAAAAAGAAAAAGAAATTATAATCAACTAAGAATTTAGAGAAATTAATATCAAGTAAATATCCAACTTAAGGTATAATTTCAGAATTGGTTCAGAGAATTGATCATAGATGCAATGATAAAATCTTCTACTTTTCACTAAATTGGTTATGGTTATTGACAAGCTCTAACAACATGTCTCTCCTTAGTTTCTTGATAATCAAGATAACCTCTTTGATTATTTCCCTTGTTAATGAACAACCATAGACAAACGCTTAAGATTTAATCCACCAATAATATTAACCACTAGAGAGACTACCAATTCTAACCAACAAATACACAAGCTCGATTTATTTAGACTAGATTATATACTTTCATAACATAATCAAAAATCAACTATGTTAATTTACCTCTAATATTAGAATGTTTAAACAATTACAGATTTAAAGTTCTAAATGGCAATTTATCAACCTGATAATTGAACAACGAGCCCTTTGCACAATCAATCAAGACAATAATTCTTAATAAAAACAGAAGATATATAAATAACAATGAAAATTATTTAGATCTCATAATCCTTGAAGAACCAAAACTTCAATTATCCTTCAGTTGGAACAAAAGTATTTAGCTACTCATAATTGAAAGAACACCAAAAGAAAATAAAGATGAAGTCTATAAATAATCCTAAAGAAAAGCTTGTTAAACTATGAAAACCCTAATTCCCCTTTTTACAAGGATTACCCTATTCTAGATAAGGAAGTTTCCCCAAAGTAAATCCCACCAAAATAGGGGTTTTAAATACCCTCATCATTTTCTAAAGATAAGAATGATTCAATAGAGTCTTTTAACCGTCATTAAACTCATTTTCCCTTGTAAATTTGTAACCCTAATTTAGGGTTATACAGACTGTTAAGGCATGCCCACGCCTTAACTGCAGACTTCTTCTACGATAGCTCAAGATGAATAAGCAGTGCCCACGCCTTATGCGAAAACCTCTTCTGGTCTTGCCAACTTCTTGAATTTCGATTTTTCCTCCTTAATTTGAAGATTTCGTGAATATTATGCTATTCATTGGATTTTGAACTTGTTTAATCCTAATCTTCAACCTAATCCACAAAATACAAAATATAATCAAAATCCATTATTTAAGCAATTTTAGTTATTTAAGTATGAGGAAAATATCATAGAATATATGACTAATATGCATCTTATCAAATTCCCCCACACTTAAAACAATGTTTGCCCTCAAGCATACAATAGTTCAAATTCATAACTCTTCTCAACATCAATCCTTCTTCTTCCTTTACTTATCCTTCCATAATCAAAATTTTCATGCCTTAAAGACTCAAATCTAGACACAAGTAAGGAACGAGCAATTCATAGAAGAGATTCTCATAAAACAACACACATGAATAATCACTCCATCAATCTTTTTCGAAATCAAAATGTAGTGGGATCAAATACCCTCACATTGGATTCACTCAATACGCTCGAAGTGTTTAGGGTGTTAATAAACTCTCAAACCAAAACATAGAAAGATTTTTACCATAAGTTTGCTAACCTATCATATCCCACCACTAATCAATGAAATGAATGTATAAAAACCTCAGGGTCTTAAATAGGGTGTAATGGGGCTTAAATGAGGTTTGGTAGGAAATGAATTTGAGCTGTTTTATCGAAGGAGTTATACAACCTTATCCACATGGAACTCAATCTCAAATGTTCTCTTCAAGTCACATAACTTTTTTTTTCATTGCACAATCTCTCTTTCTTCGTTTCCTTTGCACGATTTTTTCTTTTTTTATTTTTTTCAAATGAAAGAGATTGCAACTCGAATCACTATATTCCAACATCTTCCGATCTTCTCAACATAATTTGAAATTTCCATGTGAAGAAGCTCATAAAATCCTCTAATTCAAGGTTCAAAAGAGGGGAAATTAACAAAAAGGATTTGATATTTTCTTGTACCATGGTTAATTTCGAACAAAAAGTCTCAGACCCAAAATTGGCTTTCTAAGGATGAGAATTAGGGTAGGCTCTTTATGAAAGCTAAAATGGTTTCACCTAAATTCCCTTATCATTCTTGATGCATCTAATTCTAAAATGTGATCTTCGACATGTATAGCAAAGCAAGTTCTAGAAAAATTAACTATGTATGGCAATCACTCAATCAAGAAATGGAGCATGCTGAAAATGAGTGCTCATTGGTCCAAAAACTCGCATAAAGGGTAAACATGTATCAAATCCCACACATTTTTCATTCAATCGGTCATCAAGAGTAATCAATTAATGTTTAGCAAATAAGAATTCAACTACTCAAGCTAATCTCCTATTATGCTTCAACTTAATTCGATAATTCAAAACAATCCAAATCATGTAAGGACAAACATCGAAAGAATCTGGAATATCGAAGAGAAAAATCACAAACAAGAACTAAAGCATACTTGCTTTTTTTCCCCAAAAATTGAAGCAAAATTATGTTCAAAGCAAAACCATATATGAAGCACTCTCCCCCACACTTAATCCATACATTGTCCTCAATGTATCAAAAGTAGATGCTCAAAAACCATAAAAGAATAATAGTGGAAAACTCCCCTAAAAATATTGAGTATCAACCACGATATCTGTCATGAGATGGGGGTGAAGGTGTTGTGCGTCGGTTGGGTTGGTTCGTGGAGCGTACGTGGAGGGCATTGGAGCAGGGAGGACGACTGGTGGCACGCGTTCTTCTGAAGGGGTAGAGAAAATAGAGAAAAGATAGGACACATTTAAATTTTAAAAAGTTTATTTGAATTTTGCTTCCTAACCTAGAAGTGGTGTTGAGTTTCGACGTGGGCGTCTTATACAAAAACATCTTTTGGATAGTGAGATATTTTAGGAATAATTCTACTTTTGTAAGGTGTGCCCACGTGTTACAAAAAATCATTTTCTGACCTAAAGAAGAAAACAAGATTAATTGTACTCTGAAAAATCAAAAATAAAAAGAACAAAAATAGAAATTGAAAAGGAAAAATTGGGTTGCCTCCCAAGATCGCCTTTCTTTAACGTCTTCGGCTAGAGGTCGTAGCTTCTCAATCATCCTAAGTTAAGTACTCCAAAATGGTTTGACCAACAATATGCACCTGAGAACCTTCATAAAAAGGTTTCAAACGATTATCATTGACCTTAAATATTTGACCTGTATCCAAACTTTATATTTCAACAATAGAGAAATTTTTCCTGGAAATCATATATTAAATCATAGAAATATAATAATATATAAAAAAACATATGATCATTTGTTTTTTACGATTTATTATTTTATGTTTTACTCTAAAAAAAACTTTGAATGTGAGATAATCATATAGAATAATGTCAATAAAATAAAAAAAAATCTATAAATTGCATTATTTAATAAGGTTGTTATATTATCTTATTTTTTAACATTAAGTGACATAATTTTATGACATCTTTTAAAATCATCATATAAAAAAGAGAGATAAAAACAAGTGACAAATAATTGATTTCGTCATGCTAAAACTATTTTTTGTGACAATAATAAAATGTCACTTTTAGCGTCTTATAAAATATGACAAATTAAATTGTCACGAATAAAACTTATTAGTGATAAATGTGTAACGCCACTAATTCAAATTGAATCGTCATTATAATAAATCGTCACTAATACATGTTTTTCATTGGAGACGATTTTACAACGTCATTATTTTATCTAAATGTCATTAAAAGGTTTACCACCAAAAAATTTGGTGGGAAGATTTTGGCGCCAAACTTATAAATACAAAAATCAATGACCCTTTTTAAAATTGTCATAAAAGATATACTATTAATTAATAAATATGATGAAAATAAAAAATGTCACATTATAGTATGTTTTGTGATGATATATGTAACGTCATATAGAAATTTTGTCATAAATTGACAAATTTGTTGTAGTGTGATCATGGAAGGTTTTGATCTTTTCCTTGTAGATTCTCGAGCTCTCATAAGCTTCATTACGAATTTCCTCTAGCACTTGCAGTTGTAATTTCCTTTGAACATCTGACTCATCCAACTTTGGTGCATGCACAAGAGAAGGAAGAAGTTTGGTGTGAGAAAAAGGTAACTCAATATAAGATACATTATGCCTCATGGTTTTGAGTGATTATATTTCTTGGATTGCATCTTACAAATCAAGATCCAACACAAACTTTTTCATGATTCCCTGCAATCCTTCAGAAATGAAATTCATATTGAGTGCAATTTTCAACTTGTCTTCATCATTTAGATCAAAAGTTTCTTGCGCTAGAGGGTCAATAACATCCATGACAAAAATAGAGGACACATCAGTAGGATATCTCATGGCATCATAAATATTGAATTTAATAATTTCACCTTCAAATTCCATGGTAAGTGTACCATCATTTACATCAATTTTTGTCCTATATGTTTTCAAAAATGGTCTTCCTAACAAAATTGATGTTGATTTAGAAGAATCATCTTGTTGCATATCAAGCACATAAAAATCTGCAGGAAAAACCAATTAATTAACTTGCATCAAAACATCCTCTAAAACTCCCTTAGGATATACATTAGATCTATCAACAAGTTGAATAATCACTCATGTCTCTTTCAAAGGACCAACATTCAAATATGAGTAAATAGAAAGAGGCATGAGATTTATTGAGGCTCCTAGATCTAACTTTGCTCTCTCAATCCTAACATTACCGAGTTTACAAGGGATAGTAAACATACCTGGGTCCTTGTACTTGGGGGGTAGATTTTTCTGGAGGACAACTGAAACATTCTCCTCCATACTTACCTTTTCATTAACCTTGAGCTTTCTCTTGTTGGTGCACAATTCTTTAAGAAATTTAGCATATCGAGATACTTGTTTAATTGCATCAAGTAAAGGAATATTTACCTCGATCTTGCGAAATGTCTCAAGAATTTCTTTTTCTTCTGCTTCTTTCTTAGACTTAGCGAATCTAACGAGAAAATGAGGATTTGTTACCAATGCCTTCGATTGTTTGCTTTCGAGTCCTTTTAGTTGATCTTTTTGAGTTTGGGGAGCAACAACATCCTTTTCAGTTTCTTCCTCTAAGACTCTTCCATGTGCCAATAGACTAGGTTCCTTCAACTCCTTCCCACTTCTCAATATGATTGCACTAGGATTTTGCTTAGGATTAACAATGGTTTGTGAAGGTAGCTTACCTTGGGACTCTAACCAACTCACGGAAGATGCCAATTGACTCATTTGATTCTTCAAATTTTGTATGATTGTTCTTGTCTCTTGTTGAAATTGTTGTGTATTAGTTGCAAGTTATTTGATAATTTGACATACCTGGCTTTGAAGAAGACTGCTCAGGTGGAAAATGCTGGAACTGTGATGGTCTTGGTCCATAGCTAAGGTTAGGGTGATCCATCCATCCTGGATTATAGGTATTTAAGTAAGGATCATACTTCCTTTGCGGCGGGCCTGGAAACCTTCCAAATGTATTGGCGTGCTCATGAGAATCATCTTGAAGTGTAGGGCATATATTAGTTGGATGACCAATCGCATCACATATCCCACAAGATTTCACTCGCTGCGTGTTTCCTACAACTATTTTTGAACAAGGGAAGTGAGATGCGATAATTGATGTTCAATGGAGGACACACCTACCTCATTCACCCTTCTTGAAGATATGTCTTGCCTAAAGCCAAATTGATGTGAATTGGCGGCCATGATGGAGATCAATACCCTAGCATCGCGAGGAGTCTTATTCACTATGGCACCTCCACTAGCTGCATCCATCATCTTCCTCTCCATGGGTTGTAGTCCTTCATAGAAATATTGGATGAGAAGTTGCTCAGAAATCCCATGTTGAGGGCAGCTAGCACATAGTAGTTTGAATCAGCTACAAACGTATAAATAAAGACAACACATGTGACCCTTCGAGCCAATGGTTCAAACTCGTGGATAGCACAAGGAGCAGCTCAAGCGTTTAGTTTTATCGACCGTCTGGTTTTAGTTTTATCCGTTTCGGAATGTATAGGAATTAGATAGGCAACGATCATAGAAAATCCAATTAATTTTATCAATAAAGGAAATTGTTTTCTCTTTTACATAGATTAATCAAAACTCAAGCAACTTCACCTGAATAAATCAAACGACGAAGAAAATAATTCAAGCCAAATTGAATTTTATTCAAGTGTACACGACCAAGATTTTTATGCCTTGCGATATATGCTACAAACCTGTATTCAAATCATTCAATATTTTAGTCATAATCTCTTCCGATAATGGAGCAGAGAGACCTTCCTTGGAGTCGAAACTGGCCAAAGGACTTTCCGAACTCGATATACAATTCCTCGCGAACCCCCCTCCGATTACTCAAATAGTCTCGGGTCGACTATTTTGCGGACTCCGCCGTTCGTCTAAACTTAATAGCATCTTTGTTTAAATATATAAACGATAATGGAGGCATGTCCGAGATACGTATATGCACAAAATTTGATATGTTAATGGAAGCTTGATTCTGTTTCAAGTCTACCATTTTTTATGTTTGTGGGCTTGTGATCTATATCTTCATTCTCAATGGCATAATTGTGTGGCAATACTGTTGTGTTTGTGCTATCCAAACTGATGCGAGTTGCGATGATAATACACGGGAAGGGGAAATGATGAAAGCTGCAGTGTACCATGAACTAGCTACACGTTCATCAGGTTAAACGGCTGTAACTCGTGTCAAGAATGTAATCCTTGGATAACTACCGAGACGTTCTCATGACCTTCTTGCCGACAATTGGCGTACTTTGACTTCATATCGACCCTGACTGTTTATCGAACTTTCTCGTGTAATCCTGTAACCTTGCTTGTTTCGATACTTGGGTAGGAGGATTTGGACTCTAAAGTTACCTTTTATAGAAAGGTTTGGCTACTCTGGGCTACCACCATTGCGTTTTTGCCTCAACCATGTTTTTTCATCAGGTCACCTGTTTCAGTTTCCGGTATAATAGTAGTTTAAATGCTATTAATCGATTCAATTATTCAGAATTCAATATCATATTATGATTAAGCAAGAGTTTAAACGTGTCACAAAGCTTCAAGGGCAGTACTTCATGGAGAGCAAGAGGATACAAATATTCATGCGTGTTTAGTAATGTTAAGCCAATGTCTTGGTTATTTGATGTTTTCGAACGTTTTGCAGACTACAGTGATCAACTCAAAGCTTCGTGATCATCCTGTTTTGCAGTGATCATCCTTGAGCTCCAGATCAGTTGCACTCCGAGGAAACATCGATGGCCGGTGAGCAGTCAAAGAAGCCGTGTGGTTGCATTGTAGAGAGCAAGGGTGGGTTAGCTTCAAAAGCCACGCTTTTATCGACCAAGTTGTAAAGCTACTATTTCGTGTTGTTTTCCCCGTTTCCACGTAACATTTTCGATTGCAAGCGGAAGCGGCGACAAGAAATCTTATTATTGCAAGAGTTGGAGCGTAATGACCCGAGCCGGGCTATCTATTTCGAACATTTTGTTTAGCATGCAAACCTATCACCCGAGCCGGGCTATCCATTTCGTGCATTTTTGTTTAAAAGTCAATCCCATCACGATAGCGAACGGTGTCGTAAGGGAGCATTGGGTCGACATTTTTAGACTAGATAAAACGGTAGTTTAACAACGGAGGACGACATCATAATCAATCGGAAAAAGATTGTATCGGAAACTTAATTGATGAGCCACATGCCTCAGACCACGACTAACATCAATGTAAGCAAGAGAACGTATTACCAGGCCCCCTCCCTAGGAGCGAAACTGATTCGGAAATTCCATTGAAATTAACAAAAATATATGTCATCTTATTCTACAATTTTTGCCATCATTTCTTATGCATTGTTCTTCTCGTTTATTTTGGAATGGTTTTTTGTTTGAAGCAAGATGATTAAGCTACGGATTTTCTGGTACGATCTGAAATCCCTGTCGAACAAAAAATAAAACACGCTTTTGTCCAGTTAGTAGAGAGCAAGGATGTTAAACTTATTTTAAAGGTGTTTATTTCACGATAACTTGGTTATTAAACATCGAATTTTAAGCATATCTTGTAAAAGAGGTGACGACGAAATGAATAATACACTTTCCAACACACTAACCAGCGAAAAACCAATAAGTATGAATTGAAGAGAACATAAATTAAAGACTAAACAACAGATGTTATCATTGAACCAAACAATAGATGTACAATAAACAGTAGTGAAGTAAAGTGCAAATCCAAATTAATATTTTATTCCAAGTAATCACAAAGGTGGTCAGAGTTGAACTGTGTACTTATACCGTTTTGGGATGTCCAAATCAATATTTTATGATTACAGATAATATATCTTAATAAATAAATATGTTAGAGTTTAATTAGAATAGGGTTGTGCTTTTGTAATTACAAATAATTAACAAGTGTATTTAGAATAGGTCTCTACTTTTACACCACTATATAAACAAGCCACCCAAGTAACTTCTCCTTCAAAGTCCCAAGTAACTTCTCCTTCAACGTCTACTCTCCTTCAAAGTCAAAACAAAAGTAGCATGGCAAGTTTTGTTTCCTCGGCTATTCTCCTCCTCTTCATGTTCTTTCCCATCGTCATGCCCCTACCCCTGTCAACGAATTCACGTTGGATTGTTGATGAGGGAGGACGACGTGTGAAGCTGGCGTACGTGAACTGGTCGGCTCACTCGGAACTGATGGTTTCCGAAGGGCTCAGCAAGCAGCCTATGGATACGATCGCCAAACGGATTGCGTCGATGGAATTCAACTGCGTCAGGTACACTTGGCCGGTCTATCTGATCACCAATGACTCCTTAACATCCCTTACCGTTAGACAGTCGTTTCAACTACTCGGCTTCGTTGAATCCATCGCTGGAATTCAAGCCAACAACCCTTCGATCATCGATGTTCCCCTCATCAAAGCTTACCAGGTATCACAGATTTTTCAACTCTCCTATTAGAATTGAATAAACAACATGTCTCAAACTTAATATACGGCATTGATTTATTGATTGGTGTTTTTATTCCAGGCAGTGGTGTCAAGCTTAGGGGAAAACAATTTGATGGTCATACTTGACAACCACATCAGCAAACCCGGTTGGTGCTGCAATAATTTAGACGACAACAGTTTCTTCAGTGACAAGTACTTCAACCCGGATCAATGGATCACCGGGCTGACTCGGATGGCCACCTTATTCAACGGTGTCACCAACGTGGTCGGCATGAGCTTGAGGAACGAGCTAAGAGGCCCGAACAGAACGTCAACGACTGGTACAAGTACATGCAGAAAGGAGCCGAAGCAGTGCACTCGGCAAACCCGGATGTCCTCGTTATACTTTATGGATTTGATTTCGATAGAGACTTGTCATTCATCAAGACTCAATCCGTAAAACTCACGTTCAGTGGGAAACTAGTATTCGAGGCGCACTGGTATGGATTTTTCGATGGGCCATGAAAATGGGTGACCGAAAACCCAAACGAAGTTTGTGGCAGAGTTGCGACTTACATGTTGAAGACGTCTGGGTATTTGGTTGATCAATGATACCCGTTGTTCATTAGCGAGTTCGAGATTGACCAAACAGGAGCCAATATCAATGGCAATAGGTACTTGAGCTGCTTCTTGGGCTTGGTAGCTGAGCTTGACCTGGATTGAGCCTTGTTGACACTCACCGGGAGCTACTATGTGAGAGCAGGAGTTGTCGGGTTAAACGAGTACTACGGAGTCTTGGATTATAACTGGTGTGCACCCAGAAATTCGAGCTTCATTCAAAGAATTTCAGCTCTCCAAGCTCTTTTCCGAGGTAAGTCAACGTGTATTAGTTTCTTTTTATTCGAGATTGATGATGTCAACCGAAATTTTGATGCAAATCTTTTGTTATTCCGCAACGACATATGCAGGTCCAGGTTTGTCGGAAGCCAAACCGCACAATGTTATCTTCCACCCCTTAACAGGGCTCTGTATCACAAGGAAACCATTTGCCCACCGGTTGCGGTTAGGTCCCTGCTCCGAGTCCTACGCTTGGAGTTATTCCCCCCATAAGACTTTACTAGCAACAAGGACGCATTTATGTTTACAAGCTGGTGAATCTGGGACATCGGCGAAGCTCGGCATCTTCTGCACCGGCTCGAATTCAAAGTGGGAGATGATATCAGATTCCAAGATGCATATCTCGGCTAAACTCAGGGATGGAAAATCTTTTTGTCTCGATGTAGCGTCGGACAACATATCATAACAAGCAGCTGCAAATGTATAAATAAAGACAACACATGTGACCCTTCGAGCCAATGGTTCAAACTCGTGGATAGCACAAGGAGCAGCTCAAGCGTTTAGTTTTATCGACCGTCTGGTTTTAGTTTTATCCGTTTCGGAATGTATAGGAATTAGATAGGCAGCGATCATAGAAAATCCAGTTATTTTTATCAATAAAGGCAATTGTTTTCTCTTTTACATAGATTAATCAAAACTCAAGCAACTTCACCTGAATAAAATAAACGACGAAGAAAATAATTCGAGCCAAATTGAATTTTATTCAAGTGTACACTGTTGGGGAAATCGAGTTATTTCCCACACGAACGTAGTTTCAAAATTGATCTAAAATATCAATATCAAAACCACCAAAGGTTGCACAGCAGATAAACCTGTCAAACTATTGAATGTTGAAACACAATGGAAAAAACCGAATAAAAACAATAAAGAAGAGAACACACCAAATTTATGAGGTTCGACGAGAATATCGTCTACTCTTCGGGCACCACACCGGATGATAACTTCACTATATCGCCAATATTACAACAAATGGAATTCTTTAGAATTCCCAAAGTGAGAGAATGAAGAATACAAGAGGAATAGAGAACTTGCTTTGGGATGATTTTTAATAAAATACTTAGGCCTATTTATAGTTGAGTTTTAAGGACTAAACTTATAAATAACCAAATATTTTAGGGATCAAACATGAAAAATAAGTTGGCCACCTACCAAATAATTTTCCAATGTGTACGAGTTAGCCACCAAATATGAAATTCTCATATTCAAAGTTTGGCCGCCAACCAAGTTGAAATTTCCAACTTGCCAACTTAATTTTAAGCCAAATCTAACAAATCTCCACCTTGGCTTGAAATTACCAAGCCTACTCAACTTCTTCAACTCCCCAAATTTGTAGTGCCTCTAATTCCGCTCACAAGCGCCACACACCCGAAGGTGTTCATACTTTCAGGATGTTAATCAAGTTCAAACAATGATTGAACTTGATTACTGTTACCACCTTGGTCATCATATTTGCAGGATTTTCTGATGTCACAATTTTCTGAAGTAGAATCTTTCCTTCTTCAAAGATCTCCCGCACAAAGTGATACCTCACGTCGATATGCTTAGTACTTGAATGGTAGACTTGATTTTTCGCTAAGTGAATAGCGCTCTGACTATCACAATAGAGACTAATGTGACTTTGAACAACTCCCAAGTCTTCCATCAACCCGTTAAGCCAAATTGCTTCCTTTACAGCCTCTGAAACTGCCATGTATTCTGCCTCTGTAGTAGACAAGGACACCGTAGATTGCAATATAGACTTCCAACTTACTGGGGCTTTAGCAAGAGTAAACAAATACCTAGTAGTGACGCTTATCCAAATCACCAGCATAATCGGAATCAACATATCCAACCACACATTGACCAAGTGCTTCATCTTGTTCAAAATCTAAACCAACATCCACAGTTTGTTGGAGATACCGTAGAATCCATTTCACAGCTTGCCAATGTCATTCTCCAGGATCATGCATGTACCTGCTCACAACTTCAACTGCTTGTGAAATATCAGGACGCGTACACACCATTGCATACATCAAGATCCCAACTGCATTAGTATATGGAACTTTTGCCATATACTCTCGTTCTTTGTTAGTTTTATGAGATAACTGAGAACTAAGTTTCAAATGAGAAGCCAGTGGGATATTTACATGTTTGGTATTTTCATTCATGTCAAAACATTGTAATACCTTTCTCAGATACTGCTTCTATGTTAAACAAAGCTTCACTCTCTATCTATCTCTATTTATCTCTATACCAAGAATCTTCTTGGCCTCACCAATATCTTTTATCTCAAACTCTTGATTCAACCGAGCCTTTAATTTGTCTATCTCCTTTTGACTCTTCGAAGCGATCAACATATCGTCAACGTACAAGAGAAGATAAATGAAATATCCATCTTTGAGCTTTTGCAAATACACATAATGATCATATTTTCTTCTAGTGTAATTTTGCCTCCTCATAAAGCTATCAAATCGCTTGTACCACTGCCTCGGAGATTGTTTCAATCCATATAGCGATTTGTTCAGCTTACAAACCCATTTCTCAAAACCACCATATTTGTATCATTCTGGCTGAGTCATATAGATCTCCACTTCTAAATCACCATGCAAGAAAGCCGTCTTTACATCAAGTTAAGCTAGCTCCAAATTCAACTGTGCTACCAAGGCCAACAATATTCTAATGGAGGAATGCTTCACAACAGGGGAAAATACTTCATTGTAGTCGATTCCCTCCTTTTGAGAGTAGTCTTTAGCTACCAATCGTGCCTTGTAGTGAACATATTTCTTGCTATGAGATCCATCTTTCTTTGCAAATACCCACTTGCATCCAATTGCTCTTTTACCTTTCGGTAATTGAGCCAGTTTCCAAGTGTTGTTCTTTTGGAGAAATTGCATTTCTTCATCCATGGCACTTTTCCACTTATCACTTTCCAAGCTTTGTATTGATTCTTGGTAAGTGATAGGGATATCATCATCAAGAACTGGAAGAGCATAGGCCACCATATCAATAAATCGAGCAGGTCTACAAATTTCTCTCATTGTCCTCGTAACTACAAGTGGTTCTGGTGTCTCCAATGGTTCTTGGGTTTGAACCTCTTCATATTCTGATTCTTATATTGGAGTTGGAGAATCAACTGCATCAACTTCTGGGATCATCGTCTGATGAAACTCCAACTGTTTTGGAGTATGCTCCACCTGCTACAGAGTACTACTTGTCTGGACAGCTTCATTTGTTACCTTCTTTACTAAGGCAAATTCATCAAAGGTAACATCTCTGCTACAATTTATCTTCTTGGTGTCTAAATACCAAAGGTGGACTCCCTTCACTCCATGAGTGATTCCCATAAAGAGAGCCTTCTTTGCTCTTGGATCAAGCTTGGATCCCTTCACATGATAATAAGTAGTGGATCCAAATACATGTAAGGAATCATAATCAGTAGCAGATTTTCCAGACCATACCTCCAATGGTGTTTTCCTAATATCATTGATGACGGTAGACGATTGATGAGATGGCCTGCATATGTCACAACCTCAGCCCAAAATGTCTTGCCTAACCTAGTATTAGACAACATACATCAAACTTTCTCCAATAGTGTTTGATTCATACGCTCTCCCACCCCATTCTGTTGTGGTGTATTTCAAACAGTGAAGTGTCAAACAATACCATACTCATAGCAAACGTCAAAGAATGGGTCACTTTTATATTCCCCTCCATTGTCCGTTCTAAGACGTTTGATCTTTCTACCAGTCTGGTTCTCGATCATATTTTTCTATTTCAAGAAAATTCGAAGCACTTCATCTTTAGGATTCATCGGATACACCCAAACTCTTCTGGAAAAGTCATCTACAAAAGTTACAAAATAATGGTTTCCTCCCAAAGGCGATGTCTTTGAAGGACCCCATACATCTAAGTGAATATAATCCACAATACCTTTTGTATTATGTATAGTGGTTCCAAACTTCACTCTCTTCTGCTTTCCCAGAACACAATGCTCGCAAAAGTTCAATTTGCAAGCCTTTGCACCTTTCAACAATCATTTATTTGCCAGAATTTGCAAGGATATTTCTCCATCATGTCCCAACCGCATATGCCACAACTGGGTTGCGTCCAAATCATCACCTCCAGAAGCTGCTGCAACTGCTCCAATAATTGTACTACCTTGGTAGTAATACAAATTATTTTTCCTGATGCCCTTCATCATCACAAGTGCGCCATATGTGACTTTTAAAACTCCATCTCTCATAGTGACTACTGAGCCTTTGGATTCTAAGGCTCCCAACGAGATGAGATTTTTCTTCAAACTAGGCACGTATCGGACATCCGTCAGAACTCTGGTTGATCCATTTTGATTCTTCAATCAAATTGAACATATCCAAATAGTTTTACAGGCATTGTTATTGCCCATATAAACAACTCCTGCATTTAATTCTACTAAATCAGAAAACCACTCCCGATTAGGGGACATATGATAGGTGCAACCCGAATCTAATATACATTCATCTGAATGGAATGTTGTTGATGATGGAACCAATGATATGTCAGAATCATTTGCATCATGCTCTGCAACACATGCATCTAGAGCAACTTTTCCTTTCTACTTCAACTTTGGACAATCTTTCTTCCAATGGCCTTTCTCATGAAAAAAGGCACATTCATCTTTTCCTAGTTTGGACTTCGACTTTGATCTGCCTCTCCACTTTGGCTTTTAACTTTTTGAGCGACCTCTTGCCACCATGGCTCTGTTGCTTCGTACTTTCTCTCCTTCTTGGTTTTCTTCCTGAGCTCATAACTATACAAAGCATCAGTTACATCTTTAAGGGTAACATTATCCTTACCATGAAGTAACGTTGTCTCAAGGTGTTCAAATTCATCTGGAAGAGATGACAACAAAATCAAGGCCAAATCTTCATCTTTGAAGGTTTCATCCATGCCTAATAAGTCTGCCACTAGCTCATTAAACGCAGTGATGTGTTCATTCATACTGGTGCCTGGTTGATAATCAAATCTGAACAATCTTTTCTTCATGTGGAGACGATTCTGAGAGCTTTTCTTTAGGAATTTTTCCTCCAATGCTTTCCACATCTTACTTGAAGAAATCTCGTTCTTGTAGCCATACTTCTGCTCCCTGGAAAGACAAGATCGAATCGTGCTGCATGCCAAACGATTGATTGTTCCCCATTCTTTCTCCTCCATATATTCGGGATTTTCTTCCTCAATGGCGATGTCTAGACCTTGTTGGAATAAAGCGTCTAACACCTCGCCTTGCCGCATGCCAAAATGGCCGGATCCAACGAACAACTCCACCAAGAAATATGCATTTGATATCATCCTCCTCACCGGTACAGATGAAGAGCTTGATGTCTCAACTGATCTGTATTTTGGCATTTTAATTTCAACAAACAATATTCAATATCACGAATTGTACCTTTTTCATCAACAGAACCATCAGGATAACCTCAACTGAAGCTCTGATACCAATTATTGGGAAAATCAGGTTATTTCTCATACGAACGTAGTTTCAAAATTGATCTAAAATGTCAATATCAAAACCACCAAAGGTTGCACAGCGGATAAACCTGTTAAACTATTGAATATTGAAACACAATGGAAAAAACCAAATAAAAACAATAAAGGATATAACACACCAAATTTATGAGGATCGACGAGAATATCGTCTACTCCTCGGGCACCACACCGGATGATAACTTCACTATATCGCCAATATTACAACAAATGGAATTCTTTAGAATTCCCAAAGTGAGAGAATGAAGAATATAAGAGGAAGAGAGAACTTGTTTTGGGATGATTTCTAATGAAATACATAGGCTTATTTATAGTTGAGTTTTAAGGACTAAACTTATAAATAACCTAATATTTTAGGGATCAAACATGAAAAATTATATTGGCCACCTACCAAGGAATTTTCCAATGTGTACAAGTTAGCCACCAAATATGAAATTCTCATATTCAAAGTTTGGCCACCAACTAAGATGAAATTTCCAATAAGTTGGCCACCAACCAAGATGAAATTTCAAACTTGCCAACCTAATTTCAAGCCAAAATCTAACATACACGAACAAGATTTTATGCCTCGCGGTATATGCTACAAACCTGTGTTCAAACATTCAATATTTCAGTCATAATCTCTTTCGGTAAAGGAGCAGAGGGACCTTCCTTGGAGTCAAAACTAGCCAAAGGACTTTCCGAGCTCGATATACGATTCCTCGCGAACCCCCTTCTGATTACTCAAATAGTCTCGGATCGACTCTTTTGCGGACTCCGCCATTCGTCTAAACTTAGCGACATCTTTGTTTAAATATATAAACGATAATAGAGGCATGTCCGAGATACGTATATGCACAAAATTTGATATATTAATGGAAACTTGATTCTGTATCAAGTTTACCATTTTTTATGTCTGTGGGCTTGTGATCTATATCTTCCTTCTTAATGGCATAATTGTGTGGCAATACTGTTATGTTTGTGCTATCCAAACTGATACGAGTTGCGATGATAATACACAAGAAGGGGAAATGATGAAAGCTGCAGTGTACCATGAACTAACTACACGTTCATCAACTTAAACGGCTGGAACTCGTGTCAAGAATATAATTAGTGGACAACTACCGGGACGTTCTCGTGACCTTCTTGTCGATAATTGGCATGCTTTGACTTCATATCGACCCTGACTGTTTACTGAACTTTCTCGTGTTATCCTGTAACCTTACTTGTTTCGATACTTGGGTAGGAGGATTTGGACTCAAAAGTTACCTTTTATGGAAAGGTTTGCTACTCTGGGTTACCACCATTGCGTTTTAGCCTCAACAATGTTTGTTCATCAAGTCACCCGTTTCAGGTTCCGGTATAATAGTAGTTTAAAAGCTATTAATCGATTCAATTATTCAGAATTCAATATCATATTATGAATAAGCAAGAGCTTAAATGTGTCACAAAGCTTCAAGGGCAGTACTTCATGGAGAGCAAGCAGATACAAATATTCATGCGTGTTTAGTTATGTTAAGCCAATGGCTTGGTTATTCGATGTTTTCGAACATTTTGCAGGCTGCAGTGATCAACTCAAAGCTTCGTGATCATCCTGTTTTGTAGTGATCATCCTTGAGCTCCAGATCAGTTGCACTCCGAGGAAACATCGATGGCCGATGAGCAGTCAAAGAAGCCGTGTGGTTGCATTGCAGAGAGAAAGGGTGGGTTAGCTTCAAAATCCATGCTTTTATCGACCAAGCCGTAAAGCTACTATTTCGTGTTATTTTCCCCGTTTCCACGTAATGTTTTCGATTGCAAGTGGAAGCGGCGACAAGATATCTTATTATTGCAAGAGTGGGAGCGTAATGACCCGAGCCGGGCTATCTATTTCGAGCATTTTGTTTAGCATGCAAACCTATCACCCGAGCTGGGCTATCCATTTCACGCATTTTTGTTTAACATTCAATCCCATCACGATAGCGAACGGTGTCGTAAGGGAGCATTGCGTCGACATTTTTAGACTAGATAAAACGGTAGTTTAACAATGGCGGATGACTTCATAATCAATAAGAAAAAGATTGTATCGGAAACTTAATTGATAAGCCACATGCCTCAGACCACGACTACCATCAATGTAAGCAAGAGAACGTATTACCAGGCCCCCTCCCTAGGAGCGAAACTGATTCGGAAATTCCACTGAAATTAACAACAATATATGTCATCTTATTCTACAATTTTTGCCATCATTTCTTATGCATTGTTCTTCTCGTTTATTTTGGAATGGTTTTTTTTTGAAGCAAGATGATTAAGCTACGGATTTTCTGGTACGATCTGAAATCCCTGTCGAACAAAAAATAAAACACGCCCTCTTTTGTCCGGTTAGTAGAGAGCAAGGCTGTTAAACTTATTTTAAAGGTGTTTATTTCACGATAACTTGGTTATTAAACATCGAATTTTAAGCATATCTTGTAAAAGAGGTGACGACGAAATGAATAATACACTTTCCAACACACTAACCAGCAAAAACCAATAAGTATGAATTGAAGAGCACATAAATTAAAGACTAAACAGCATATGTTATTGTCACACCCTTGGAACTTAAACACCTCGAACGTGCGACCTTAGTTGCCTTCTCTGTGATTGCGGCTAAGTCAGCCTGAAAACAACCCAAGCAAAGATGCTTAGATTTCCAACGGAAGCAAAAACAATAGAACTTAGCACAAAAAGAAAGACAAGAGAACTTTGAGAGAATGCTCTGTGATTTCTCAAAATGAAGAAGTGAGTACAAATGAGGAGGAGATGCCTCTATTTATAGTGGAAGCTCCATTCAATGAACGACTAAGATCTAAGTACATCGACGGCCTAGATTAAATACAATCTCCTAAATCTCACAAATCAAGGGATTGTGATTACAAATCTCTCTTAAGTAAGGAAACTCTATCAAACTAGCTATATGTTGCCTTAGATAAAAGATTACGAAGTTTATGGAAAGAATCATGAGGATTTTGCATTAAACCAAGGATTCTTCTGCCATAAACGTGCAAGGCTCTTCATCTCCATAGAATGGGCCAGTCTTCATGGGTCCAGAAAGGTCCAACACGCCACATAAGTGCTCTTGGCCTACTCCTCGTGTGTTGACCCCGGTTGTGGGCTCGCGGTCCGTGACATCCTCCCCCACTACTTTCGATGACGTCCTCGTCACTCGTCTGGCATGAAACTGGTCTATCATCGTCTTGAAATTCCAAAGTCCCTCGGCATGCTCCCAACTCCCTTCACACTCGGGTTGTCCCTTCCATAGAACAAAGTATTCATGCCTTGGGCGGTGTCCTGGTCATCGAATAACTCTTTCTTCCTGTATGTCTTGGATCTCCTTATCATAGGAGACCGCAACTCTGACTGGCGCTCGGTGGGACTTGCCTCGATCTGGATCCTCTGCATCCTGATGGTACGGTTTGAGTAGACTCACATGGATGACGGGATGCGCTCGGATGGTTGGAGGCAACTCCAACTTGTAGGCCATGGTGCCTACCCACTTCACAACTCGGAACGGACCCTCATACCTCTGCACAAGTCCCTTGTGCACATCTGCATGGCGTAAAATGTTGGCCAGTTTCATAAGGACAAGATCGCCAACTTCAAAGTTCACGTCCCTACGCTTTCGGTCGGCCCATTTCTTGGTCCGCTTCCCCGCCTTGTGTAAACAAGCTCGGGCTAAGTCATGCTGCTCATGCCACTCCTTGGCAACATTGTGTGCTGATGGATTTGGCCCCTCATACTTGGTAACAACCGTGTTGGGTGTCAACGGTTGTTGCCCGGTCACAATCTCGAATGGACTCTGGTTTGTCGCCTCACTCCGTTGTAAGTTGTAGGAAAACTGAGCCACATCCAACAACTTTGGCCAGTCGCGTTGGTTGGCACTCACATAGTGCCTCAGATAAATCTCCAACAAAGCATTCACTCGCTCGGTTTGCCCATCGGTTTGTGGATGAACTGCGGTGGAAAAGTTCAAGCTTGATCCCATTAGCTTGAACAACTCTGCCCAGAACCTTCATGTGAACCGTGTGTCTCGGTCACTAATGATGGTTTTCGGCATCCCCCAAAACTTCACCACGTGTTTGAGGAATAGTCGAGCCGCCTCCACGGCTGGACACACCTTAGACGCTGGAATGAACGTCGCATACTTTGAAAACCTGTCAACCACAACCATTATACTTGAAAATCCATCAGTCTTGGGCAAACCAATGATAAAATCCATAAAAATACTCTCCCATGGGCGCTCAGGAATGGGCAAAGGTTGCAGTAGTCCCGCCGGTTTCTTTGCCTCAATTTTGTCTTGTTGGCACACAAGACAAGTCTTCACATAGGCTTGTACATCTTTGGCCATGTGTGGCCAATAGTACTACTCCGAAAGTAGTGCCAAGGTTTGATCAACTGCCGGATGTCCTGCTCACTTGGAATCATGGCATTCCTTCATGAGCTCATTGTGCAGCTTCCCATATCGAGGCACAAAGAGACGATGTCCTCGATAATAAAGCAACTCTCCCTCGAGCCAAAACTCCCTGGTTCGCCCCTCCTTAGCTCCATCAATGATTCTCTCGGCCACAGGGTCATGGGGCAACCCTTCTTTGATCCTCTCGAGCAAAGTACCTTCCACAGTCTCAATGGCATATCTCCGGCTTAAGCCATCCGCAACACAGTTCACCTTCCCTGGCTTGTACTCCATGGAAAAGTTGAACTCGGCAAGAAAACTCTTGCCAACGAGCCTGCTTGGGAGAGAGCTTCTTTTGGGTGAGAAAATAACTATTTGTAACATTATTGGTAAATACCACAAACCTGGAACCAAGCAAATAGTGTCGCCAAATGCGCAAGCAGTGCACCACTGCAGTCATCTCCTTCTCATGAACCGAGTACCTCCTCTCGGTCTCATTGAGCTTCCGGCTCTCATATGCAACCGGATGTCCCTCTTGCATAAGGACTCCACTAATGGCAACATCGGATGCATCGGTGAAAACAACAAAAGGCTTGGTGTAATCTGGCAACACCAACACGGGCTCATTCACCATGGCTTCCTTGATCTTTTCAAAAGCCTCCTGGCACTCCGTGCTCCATTCCCACACCTTGTCCTTTTTGAGTAACTCGATCAAAGGTGTGGAAATCTTGGAATAGCCCTTCAAGAACCGTTGGTAGTAGTTGGCTAGTCCCAAGAATGCTCTCAACTCGATCGCCTTGCTGGGTGGCTTCCACTCAACAATAGCCTGAATCTTGTCCCTATCCATTTGGAGTTTGCCCCTCCTCCAACAACATGGCCTAGAAACGGCACTTCCTTCTACACAAACGAGCACTTTTCCTCCTTGACATAGAGCTCATTCTCCCGTAAGACTTGGAATACCCTTCTCAAGTGCTCAACGTGTTCCTCCAAGGTCTTACTATACACCACAATGTCATCAAGGTAAACTACAACGAAATGGTCAAGAAAGGGTTGTAGTACCTTATTCATCAATGTACAGAAGGTAGCCGGGGCATTTGTGAGGCCAAAGGGCATCACTAGGAACTCATATGAACCATAGCGCGTCACACAAGTAGTCTTTGGTTCATCGCCTTCGACTATCCTGACTTGGTAGTATCCCGACCGCAAATCTAACTTGGTGAACCACCTTGCACCACCAAGTTGATCAAACAAGTCGGCAATCAATGGGGATTGGGTACTTGTTCTTTACAGTGAGCTTGTTCAAAGCTCGATAATCGATGCACATTCAGAGGGAGCCATCATGCTTCTTCTGGAATAGCACCGGTGCACCAAAGGGTGCCTTCGACGGTCGGATATACCCCGCATCTAGGAGCTCTTTCAACTGTCTGCGAAGCTCCTCTAACTCCGGTGGGGCCATACGGTATGGTGCCTTGGCGGGTGGCTCTGCATTCGGCACGAGCTCAATCTTGTAGTCCACCTCTCTCTTTGGTGGCAAACACTTTGGTAACTCTGTTGGCATCACATCCCTAAACTCCGCCAACACTCGTCCCACTTCAGTCAGGACTTCCTCAGTCATTGTGGGCTCAGTTTCCACCAATAAAGCCACAAAGGTGGGTTCCTCCCTGCGCACCCCCTTTGAGAACTGGTTTGCGGACAACATCTTGGCATCAGCTTTGGACTCTCGACTACCCAGAACAATGCATTGGTGCTTCGGATCACAAATTACTAGGCAATCGGCAAATGGCAAGGGGAATGCATTAATCTGATCAAGGAAACTAATCCCAATAACAAAGTCGAAGTCATCAAGTGGGATTACCTTTATGGACTCCTTCCCGGTCCATCCTCCAATGCTAAGCTTGATTCCTCTTGCTTCCCTAACAATCAGAACTTCATTGAAATTGACGGTTTTGATGAACCCACTTGTCTTCTCCACGCGAAGATCAAATTTCATGGCAGCTTGTTCGGATAAGAACAACTCTGAGGCACCTCTGTCTACTAGTGCACTCATCTTTTGGCCTGCCACGGTGATGTTCACGTACATCAGTCCCTTCTTCTTACGACCCTTCTTGATCTCCATGGAACTAATGATGGAACCAAGCTTCAAGGTCTCCTTCTCTTCCCCATCATTCTCCTTGATGGCAGCAACTTTCACAAGCTGAGGACAATCCCTCTTCATGTGATTTCCACCACAGTTGAAACACGATAGATCACCCTTCTTCTCCCAAGGATTGGAGAGCTTTTTTGGTCTATCATTCTATTTCCCATTACCCCCGGCTGGCTTGTTGAAGCCTCATTTGGCATTCTCTCCCCCACCATTACCTTTGGGTTTTGGCTTTGGTTTGACAGAGTCGGTTTTCTTCACTTCAAACGGGGCAATGGCCTCGGCTTCATCCAATGCCTTGGAGAGAGTTTTTACTCCTCTCCTCTGGATCTCCAACTTGGCCCAACGTTGTAGTCCATCCATGAATGCAAAGAACCCTTCTGACTCACCCAAGTCGGGAATTTGCATCTTGATCTCAGTGAAGTTCTTAACATACTCCAAGATTGTACGGTCATGCTTCAACTACTTCAGTTTTGCTCGAGCCTCGAGCACAGCATTCTTCGGGTAGAAATGCTCTTTGAGTTCGCCCACGAACTCCTCCCATGTCCCGACCGAATCCGTCATCTCGGAACACCTGTGTCGCCACCATAACATAGCAGCATCAGCAAGATAATTTGAAGCAACATTTACCTTGGTGGCATCATCCCCGATGCCCATGCCTCGGAAGAATTGCTCCATGCCCCAGATGAAATTCTCCACATCTTGGGCAGTTCGACTCCCCTTGAACTCCTTCGGCTTAGGTATGTCGATCCTGGGTCTTGGTGCCTGTGCCTCCCCAGTCACTCCATTCAACACTGCAGCCTTGTAGACAAGCAGCTCTCTCTTGAGCTCCTTCATCTCCCGCATCATTTCGGCCCTCATAGCCAAGTACATGTTCTCGAGACCTCGGGTACGCTCATCCACCGTCTCTGTCAGGTCGTAGATGAGTGTTTGGGTTTCTTCGCGAAGCACATCCTCCACAGACTCCAGTTTCTCTAGGCAAGATTCAACTGAGTCTTGAGTCTCCTGGACTTCGTTATATCGATCTTCAACCTACCAACCCTTTGCTCAAATGATGCCACAACATCCTTCGAGCTTCCACGCTTCTTCGTCGCAACAGCACGAGTCTCCATCACTTCACTGGCTGCTGGGATCTCGTCATTGTTGTGTTGTGCCATTTCTCGCAAAACCTGGCTCTGATGCCACTTGTCATGCCCTTGGAACTTAAACACCTCGAACGTGCGGCCTTAGTCGCCTTCTCTGTGATTGCGGCTAAGTCAGCCTGAAAACAACCCAAGCAAAGATGCTTAGATTTCCAACGGAAGCAAAAACAAGAGAACTTAGCACAAAAAGAAAGACAAAAGAACTTTGAGAGAATGCTCTGTGATTTCTCAAAATGAAGAAGTGAGTACAAATGAGGATGAGAGGCCTCTATTTATAGTGGAAGCTCCCCTCAATGAACGGCTAAGATCTAAGTACATCGACGGCCTAGATTAAATACAATCTCCTAAATCTCACAAATCAAGGAATTGTGATTACAAATCTCTCTTAAGTAAGGAAACTCTATCAAGCTAGCTATATGTTGCCTTAGATAAAAGACTACAAAGTTTATGGAAAGAATCATGAGGATTTTGCATTAAACCAAGGATTCTCCTGCCATAAACGTGCAAGGCTCTTCATCTCCATAGAATGGGCCAGTCTTCATGGGTCCAGAAAGGTCCAACACGCCACATAAGTGCTCTTGGCCTACTCCTCGTGTGTTGACCCCAGTTGTGGGCTCGCGGTCCGTGACATTATCATTGAACCAAACAATAGATGTACAATAAACAGTAGTGAAGTAAAGTGCAAAACCAAATTAATATTTTATTCCAAGTAATCACAAAGGTGGTCGGAGTTGAACTGTGTACTTATCCCGTTTTGGGATGTCCAATTAATATTTTTGATTACAGATAATATATCTTAATAAATAATATATTAGAGTTTAATTAGAATAGGGTTGTGCTTTTCTAATTACAATAATTAACAGTGTATTTAGAATAGGTCTCTACTTTACACCACTATATAAACAAGCCACCCAAGTAACTTCTCCTTCAAAGTCCCAAGTAACTTCTCCTTCAACGTCTACTCTCCTTCAAAGTCAAAACAAAAGCAGCATGGCAAGTTTTGTTTCCTCGGCTATTCTCCGCCTCTTCATGTTCTTTCCCATCGTCATTCCCCTGCCCATGTCAACGAATTCACGTTGGATTGTTGATGAGGGAGGACGACGTGTGAAGCTGGCGTACGTGAACTGGTCGGCTCACTTGGAACTGATGGTTGCCGAAGGGCTCAGCAAGCAGCCTATGGATACGATCGCCAAACGGATTGCGTCGATGGGATTCAACTACGTCAGGTACACTTGGCCGGTCTATCTGATCACCAATGAGTCCTTAGCATCCCTTACCGTTAGACAGTCGTTTCAACAACTCGGCTTCGTTGAATCCATCGCTGGAATTCAAGCCAACAACCCTTCGATCATCGATGTTCCCCTCATCAAAGCTTACCAGGTATCACAGATTTTTCAACTCTCCTATTAGAATTGAATAAACAACATGTCTCAAACTTAATCTACGGCATTGATTTATTGATTGGTGTTTTTATTCCAGGCAGTGGTGTCAAGCTTAGGGGCAAACAATTTGATGGTCATACTTGACAACCACATCAGCAAACCCGGTTGGTGCTGCAATAATTTAGACGACAACGGTTTCTTCGGTGACAAGTACTTCAACCCGGATCAATGGATCACCGGGCTGACTCAGATGGCCATCTTATTCAATGGTGTCACCAACGTGGTCGGCATGAGCTTGAGGAACGAGCTAAGAGGCCCGAAACAAAACATCAACGACTGGTACAAGTACATGCAGAAAGGAGCCGAAGCAGTGCACTCGGCAAACCCGGATGTCCTCGTTATACTTTCTGGATTTGATTTCGACAGAGACTTGTCATTCATCAAGACTCAATCAGTAAAACTCACGTTCAGTGGGAAACTAGTATTCGAGGCGCATTGGTATGGATTCTCCGATGGGCCACGAAAATAGGTGACCAGAAACCCAAACGAAGTTTGTGGCAGAGTTGCGACTTACATGTTGAAGACGTTTGGGTATTTGGTTGATCAAGGACACCCGTTGTTTATTAGCGAGTTCGGGATCGACCAAACAGGAGCCAATGTCAATGGCAATAGGTACTTGAGCTGCTTCTTGGGCGTGGTAGCTGAGCTTGACCTGGATTGGGCCTTGTGGACACTCACCGGGAGCTACTATGTGAGAGCAGGAGTTGTCGGGTTAAACGAGTACTACGGAGTCTTGGATTATAACTGGTGTGCACCCAGAAATTCGAGCTTCATTCAAAGAATTTCATCTCTCCAAGCTCCTTTCCGAGGTAAGTCGACGTATATTAGTTTCTTTTTATTCGAGATTGATGATGTCAACCGAAATTTTGATGCAAATCTTTTGTTATTCCGCAACGACATATGTAGGTCCAGGTTTGTCAGAAGCCAAACCGCACAATGTTATCTTCCACCCCTTAATGGGGCTCTGTATCACAAGGAAACCATTCGCCCACCAGTTGCGGTTAGGTCCCTGCTCCGAGTCCTACGCTTGGAGTTATTCCCCCCATAAGACTTTACTAGCAACAAGGACGCATTTATGTTTACAAGCTGGCGAATCCGGGACATCGGCGAAGCTCGAAATCTACTGCACCAGCTCGAATTCGAAGTGGGAGATGATATCGGATTCCAAGATGCATCTCTCGGCTAAACTCAGGGATGGCAAATCCGTTTGTCTCGACGTAGCGTCGGACAACACTATCATCACAAGCAGCTGCAAATGTATAAATAAAGACAACACATGTGACCCTTCGAGCCAATGGTTCAAACTCGTGGATAGCACAAGGAGCAGCTCAAGCGTTTAGTTTTATCGACCGTCTGGTTATAGTTTTATCCGTTTCGGAATGTATAGGAATTAGACAGGCATCGATCATAGAAAATCCAGTTAATTTTATCAATAAAGGCAATTGTTTTCTCTTTTACATAGATTAATCAAAACTCAAGAAACTTCACCTGAATAAATCAAACGACGAAGAAAATAATTCGAGCCAAATCGAATTTTATTCAAGTGTACATGACCAAGATTTTTATGCCTCGCGGTATATGCTACAAACCTGTGTTCAAATCATTCAATATTTCAGTCATAATCTCTTCCGGTAATGGAGCAGTGGGACTTTCCTTGGAGTCGAAACTGGCCAAAGGACTTTCTGAGCTCGATAAACGATTCCTCGCGAACCCCCCTCCGATTACTCAAATAGTCGGATAGACTCTTTTGCGGACTCCGCCGTTCGTCTAAACTTAGCGACATCTTTGTTTAAATATATAAACGATAATGGAGGCATGTCCGAGAAACGTATATGCACAAAATTTGATATGTTAATGGAAGCTTGATTCTGTTTCAAGTCTACTATTTTTTATGTCTGTGGGCTTGTGATCTATATCTTCCTTCTCAATGGCATAATTGTGTGGCAATACTGTTGTGTTTGTGCTATCCAAACTGATGCGAGTTGCGATGATAATACACAGGAAGGGGAAATGATGAAAGCTGCAGTGTACCCTGAACTAGCTACACGTTCATCAGGTTAAACAGCTGCAACTCGTGTCAAGAATGTAATCCTTGGACAACTACCGGGACGTTCTCGTGACATTCTTGCCGACAATTGGCGTGCTTTGACTTCATATCGACCCTGACTGTTTACCAAACTTTCTCGTGTAATCCTGTAACCTTGCTTGTTTCGATACTTGGGTAGGAGGATTTGGACTCTAAAGTTACCTTTTATAGAAAGGTTTGCTACTCTGGGCTACCACCATTGCGTTTTTGCCTCAACCATGTTTGTTCATCAGTCACCCGTTTCAGTTTCCAGTATAATAGTAGTTTAAATGCTATTAATTGATTCAATTATTTAGAATTCAATATCATATTATGATTAAGCAAGAGTTTAAACGTGTCAAAAAGGTTCAAGGGCAGTACTTCATGGAGAGCAAGCGGATACAAATATTCATGCGTGTTTAGTAATGTTAAGCCAATGGCTTGGTTATTTGATGTTTTCGAACGTTTTGCAGGCTGCAGTGATCAACTCAAAGCTTCGTGATCATCCTGTTTTGCAGTGATCATCCTTGAGCTCCAGATCAGTTGCACTCCGAGGAAACATCGATGGCTGGTGATCAGTTAAAGAAGCCGTGTGGTTGCATTGCAGAGAGCAAGGGTGGGTTAGCTTCAAAAGCCACGCTTTTATCGACCAAGCCGTAAAGCTACTATTTTGTGTTGTTTTCCCCCGTTTCTACGTAACGTTTTCGATTGCAAGCGGAAGCGGCGACAAGAAATCTTATTATTGCAAGAGTGAGAGCGTAATGACCCGAGTCGGGCTATCTATTTCGAGCATTTTGTTTAGCATGCAAACCTATCACCCGAGCCGGGCTATCCATTTCACGCATTTTTGTTTAACATTCAATCCCATCACGATAGCTAACGGTGTCGTAAGGGAGCATTGCGTCAACATTTTTAGACTAGATAAAACGGTAGTTTAACAACGGCGGACGACTTCATAATCAATCGGAAAAATATTGTATCGGAAACTTAATTGATGATCCACATGCCTCAGACCACGCTACTATCAATGTAAGCAAGAGAACGTATTACCAGGTCCCCGCCCTATGAGCGAAACTGATTCAGAAATTCCACTGAAATTAACAATAATATATGTCATCTTATTCTACAATTTTTTCCATCATTTCTTATGCATTGTTCTTCTCGTTTATTTTGGAATGGTTTTATGTTTGAAGCAAGATGATTAAGCTACGGATTTTCTGGTGCGATCTGAAATCCCTGTCGAACAAAAAATAAAACACGCCCTCTTTTGTCCGATTAGTAGAGAGCAAGGCTGTTAAAATTATTTTAAAGGTGTTTATTTCACGATAACTTGGTTATTAAACATCGAATTTTAAGCATATCTTGTAAAAGAGGTGACGACGAAATGAATAATACACTTTCCAACACAATAACCAGCGAAAAACCAATAAGTATGAATTGAAGAGCACATAAATTAAAGACTAATAGCAGATGTTATCATTGAACCAAACAATAGATGTACAATAAACAGTAGTGAAGTAAAGTGCAAAACCAAATTAATATTTTATTCTAAGTAATCACAAAGGTGGTCGGAGTTGAACTGTGTACTTATCCCGTTTTGGGATGTCCAAATCAATATTTTATGATTACAGATAATATATCTTAATAAATAAATATGTTAGAGTTTAATTAGAATAGGGTTGTGCTTTTGTAATTACAAATAATTAACAAGTGTATTTAGAATAGGTCTCTACTTTTACACCACTATATAACCAAGCCACCCAAGTAACTTCTCCTTCAACGTCTACTATCCTTCAAAGTCAAAAAAAAGCAGCATGGCAAGTTTTGTTTCCTCGGCCATTCTCCTCCTCTTCATGTTCTTTCCCATCGTCATGCCCCTGCCCCTGTCAACGAATTCACATTGGATTATTGATGAGGGGGGACGACGTGCGAAGCTGGCGTGCGTGAACTGGTCGGCTCACTCGGAACTGATGGTTGCCGAAGGGCTCAGCAAGCAGCCTATGGATACGATCGCCAAACGGATTGCGTCGATGGGATTCAACTGCGTCAGGTAAACTTGGCCGGTCTATCTGATCACCAATGACTCCTTAGCATCCCTTACCGTTAGACAGTCGTTTCAACGACTCGGCTTTGTTGAATCCATCGCTGGAATTCAAGCCAACAACCCTTGGATCATCGATGTTCCCCTCATCAAAGCTTACCAGGTATCACAGATTTTTCAACTCTCCTATTAGAATTGAATAAACAACATGTCTCAAACTTAATCTACGGAATTGATTTTTTTATTGGTGTTTTTATTCCTGGCAGTGGTGTCAAGCTTAGGGGAAAACAATTTGATGGTCATACTTGACAACCACATCAGCAAACCCGGTTGGTGCTGCAATAATTTAGACGACAACGGTTTCTTCGGTGACAAGTACTTCAACCCGGATCAATGGATCACCGGGCTGACTCGGATGGCCACCTTATTCAACGGTGTCATCAACGTGGTCGGCATGAGCTTGAGGAACGAGCTAAGAGGCCGGAAATAGAACGTCAACGACTGGTACAAGTACATGCAAAAAAGAGCCGAAGCAGTGCACTCGGTAAACCCCGATGTCCTCGTTATACTTTATGGATTTGATTTCGACAGAGACTTGTCATTCATCAAGACTCAATTCGTAAAACTCACGTTCAGTGGGAAACTAGTATTCGAGGAGCACTGGTTTGGATTCTTCGATGGGCCGCAAAAATGGGTGACCGGAAACCCAAACGAAGTTTGTGGCAGAGTTGCGACTTACATGTTGAAGATGTCTGGGTATTTGGTTGATCAAGGATACCCGTTGTTCATTAGCGAGTTCGGGATCGACAAAACAGGAGCCAATGTCAATGGTAATAGGTACTTGAGCTGCTTCTTGGGCGTGGTAGCTGAGCTTGACCTGGATTGAGCCTTGTGGACACTCACTGGGAGCTACTATGTGAGAGCAGGAGTTGTCGGGTTAAACGAGTACTACGGAGTCTTGGAATATAACTGGTGTGCACCCAGAAATTCAAGCTTCATTCAAAGAATTTCAGCTCTCCAAGCTCCTTTCCGAGGTAAGTCAACATATATTAGTTTCTTTTTATTCGAGATTGATGATGTCAACCGAAATTTTGATGCAAATCTTTTGTTATTCCGCAACGACATATGCTGGTCCAGGTTTGTCGGAAGCCAAACCGTACAATGTTATCTTCCACCCCTTAACGGGGCTCTGTATCACAAGGAAGTTATTCGCCCACCGGTTGCGGTTAGGTCCTTGCTCTGAGTCCTACGCTTGGAGTTATTCCCCCCATAAGACTTTACTAAGAACAAGGACATATTTATGTTTACAAGCTGGCGAATCCGTGACATCGGCGAAGCTCGGCATCTTCTGCACCGCCTCGAATTCGAAGTGGGAGATGATATCGGATTCCAATATGCATATCTCGGCTAAACTCAGGGATGAAAAATCCTTTTGTCTCGATGTAGCGTCGGACAACACTATCATAACAAGCAGCTGCAAATGTATAAATAAAGACAACACATGTGACCCTTTGAGCCAATGGTTCAAACTCGTGGATAGCACAAGGAGCAGCTCAAGCGTTTAGTTTTATCGACTGTCTGGTTTTAGTTTTATCCGTTTCGGAATATATAGGAATTAGATAGGCAGCGATCATAGAAAATCCAGTTATTTTTATCAATAAAGGCAATTGTTTTCTCTTTTACATAGATTAATCAAAACTCAAGCAACTTCACCTGAATAAAACAAACGACGAAGAAAATAATTCGAGCCAAATTGAATTTTATTCAAGTGTACACTATTGGGGAAATCGAGTTATTTCCCACACGAACGTAGTTTCAAAATTGATCTAAAATATCAATATCAAAACCACCAAAGGTTGCACAGCAGATAAACCTGTCAAACTATTGAATGTTGAAACACAATGGAAAAAACTGAATAAAAACAATAAAGAAGAGAACACACCAAATTTATGAGGTTTGACGAGAATATCGTCTGCTCCTCGGGCACCACACCGGATGATAACTTCACTATATCGCCAATATTGCAACAAATGGAATTCTTTAGAATTCCCAAAGTGGGAGAATGAAGAATACAAAGGGAAGAGAGAACTTGCTTTGGGATGATTTTTAATGAAATACTTAGGCCTATTTATAGTTGAGTTTTAAGGACTAAACTTATATAACCTAATATTTTAGGGATCAAACATGAAAAATAAGTTGGCCACCTACCAAAATTTTCCAATGTGTACGAGTTAGCCACCAAATATGAATTCTCATATTCAAAGTTTGGCCGCCAACCAAGATGAAATTTCCAACTTGCCAACTTAATTTCAAGCCAAATCTAACAAATCTCCACCTTGGCTTGAAATTACCAAGCCTACTCAACTTCTTCAACTCCCCAAATTTGTAGTGCCTCTAATTCCGCTCACAAGCGCCACACACCCGAAGTGTTCATACTTTCAGGATGTTAATCAAGTTCAAACAATGATTGAACTTGATTACTGTTACCACCTTGGTCATCATATTTGCAGGATTTTCTGATGTCACAATTTTCTGAAGTAGAATCTTTCCTTCTTCAAAGATCTCCCGCACAAAGTGATACCTCACGTCGATATGCTTAGTACTTGAATGGTAGACTTGATTTTTCGCTAAGTTAATAGTGCTCTAACTATCACACAATAGACTAATGTGACTTTGAACAACTCCCAAGTCTTCCATCAACCCGTTAAGCCAAATTGCTTCCTTTACAGCCTCTGAAACTGCCATGTATTCTGCCTCTGTAGTAGCAAGGACACCGTAGATTGCAATGTAGACTTCCAACTTACTGGGCTTTAGCAAGAGTAAACAAATACCTAGTAGTGACGCTTATCCAAATCACCAGCATAATCGGAATCAGCATATCCAACCACACATTGACCAAGTGCTTCATCATGTTCAAAAAACTAAACCACAACCATAGTTTGTTGGAGATACCGTAGAATCCATTTCACAGCTTGCCAATGTCATTCTCCAGGATCATGCATGTACCTGCTCACAACTCCAACTGCTTGTGAAATATCAGGACGCGTACACACCATTGCATACATCAAGATCCCAACTGCATTAGTATATGGAACTTTTGCCATATACTCTCATTCTTTGTTAGTTTTATGAGATAACTGAGAACTAAGTTTCAAATGAGAAGCCAGTGGGATATTTACATGTTGGGTATTTTTATTCATGCCAAAACATTGTATACCTTCTCGATACTGCTTCTGTGTTAAACAAAGCTTCACTCTCTGTCTATCTCTATTTATCTCTATACCAAGAATCTTCTTGGCCTCACCAATATCTTTTATCTCAAACTCTTGATTCAACTGAGCCTTTAATTTGTCTATCTCCTTTTGACTCTTCGAAGCGATCAACATATCATCAAAATACAAGAGAAGATAAAAGAAATATCCATCTTTGAGCTTTTGCAAATACACACAATGATCATATTTGCTTCTAGTGTACTTTTCTCCTCATAAAGCTATCAAATCGCTTGTACCACTGCCTCGGAGATTGCTTCAATCCATATAGCGATTTGTTCAGCTTACAAACCCATTTCTCAAAACCACCATCTTTGTATCCTTCTGGCTGAGTCATATAGATCTCCACTTCTAAATCACCATGCAAGAAAGTCATCTTTACATCAAGTTAAGCTAGCTCCAAATTCAATTGTGCTACCAAGGCCAACAATATTCTAATGCAGGAATGCTTCACAACAGGGGAAAATACTTCATTGTAGTCGATTCCCTCCTTTTGAGAGTAGTCTTTAACTACCAATCGTGCCTTGTAGCGAACATCTTTCTTGCTATGAGATCCATCTTTCTTTGGAAATACCCACTTGCATCCAATTGCTCTTTTACCTTTCGGTAATTGAGCCAGTTTCCAAGTGTTGTTCTTTTGGAGAAATTGCATTTCTTCATCCATGGCACTTTTCCACTTATCACTTTCCAAGCTTTGTATTGCTTCTTGGTAAGTGATAGGGATATCATCATCAAGAACTGGAAGAGCATAGACCACCATATCAATAAATCGAGCAGGTCTACAAATTTCTCTCCTTGTCCTTGTAACTACAAGTGGTTCTGGTGTCTCTAATGGTTCTTGGGTTTGAACCTCTTCATATTCTGATTCTTATATTGGAGTTGGAGAATCAGCTGCATCAACTTTTGGGATCATCGTCTGATGAAACTCCAACTGTTTTGGAGTATGCTCCACCTGCTGCAGAGTACTACTTGTCTGGACAGCTTCATTTGTTACCTTCTTTACTAGGGCAAATTCATCAAAGGTAACATCTCTGCTATAATTTATCTTCTTCGTGTCTAAACACCAAAGGTGGACTCTCTTCACTCCATGGGTGATTCCCTTTGTAACATCCCAAAATACGGGTTAGTGACTAAATAAAAGTTCAGAGTTTGGTGATTTAAGTAGGATATTTGTATAGTCCGATAATTTGTTCGGAAATATTTCCTGAAAGTTTTAGTAATTATCCAAAGAATTAAAGGGCAAAATGGTCATTTAACCATTAAATGATTAATTTGTGTTATGTTGAGATATATACGGGGGAAAGGGATAAGAAGAATATAATTTTCTCCTCTTTGTTCTTCCATACGAGAGAAAGCCATAGAAAGGTAAGGGTTTTCTGATTTGTTGGTTATTTGTTAAATTAAAGGTTAGGTTTTGATCATTAGATGATAACTAAGCTTAAGGAAAGCTTAAGTTGTCTTATAATCAAAAGAGAAGAAGTTATAAGAGATTTAAGAAAACGAGTTTTTTATATGAAATCTTGAAATAGAGTTGATAAGTTGAATTTGAAGTTAAATTTGACTTGTCATCATGCTAATTAAGGAATATGAAGTGTTAGAATTGTATTTAGAACATATTGAAATTTGAGTATGATTCTTGAATTTCATATGAAGAATAGGATTTTGAAGTTATAGATGATTTTCATGGATATAAGTTGGTTTAAGTAATGGTAGTTGAGTTTAATGACATGATAGGGGTTTAAATAGAAGAATTAAGTGAAATTGATGATTTTCGGGCTTAAAATACAATTTCTAGGCATAGGGAACCGATACCCTATGAAGGGGAATCGATTCCCCTTCTAGAACGGGAAAATTTCCAGTATGTCCAGGGGGTATCGATTCCCCCTAAAGGAAAAATGAAATTGGGTTCAATAATCTGGCTTAAGTTGTTAACATCAAGTTTAAGGTTTAGGCTTCTTATAGTTGTTTTGAAATGTTATATTTATGTAGATATTGAGCCTAAACAAGTTCCAGAATAATCAAGGATTATAATAGAATCAAAGCAAAAGGTGAGTGCAATTTTAATTGTACTTATATTATGAACATTGGCTTGCGATGAGCTAGTGATGGAGTTACTATGGTAAAAAGTGACTCTTAAAATGTTAATTGATTTGTGATTCTTATATATGCATGAATACATGAAATGGGTATAGGTTATTATATATGTTATGATAGCATAGACATAGAGCATGAAACATAAGATATATGATATGATATACATGATTATATGCATATGTGATATATGCTATGAGACATGATCAATGTGAAATGAGATAAGTTATGTGAATATATGAAATGATATATTAATATGCAATACATGATACATGTGATATGATATGAAATACATGGTTACACATACATGTGGTATGTGACAGAAAAGAAAGAACAAGTGATGAGAAAAGTATTCATCGTAAATGCCCATAGTATATGATACGAGAGCTATAGGTATAGTTGGTATGCCAAGAGTCGAGGGTATTGTAGTCCTTCGGGACTTAGTACTTCGGGACCTAGTGGTCCTACGGGACATATATAGCAGTCCTTCGGGACGAATACTGAACAAATGTTCGGTGCCCAATGAGGGAATTTATACGAGCTGTGGTGACAGCATTGGTGCACAACCTCAATATACTCACATACCTCTATTCTCAATAATATACATGGGCAACAACAACGACAATTGAAATATAAATTAAAGTGAAAGTGATGCATAAAGGTAAGTTTCATGTGTGCATGACTTGGTTATATATGTCATAGGAAATATATCCATGCATATTGAAATATCATGATCAAATGGTAAGAATGCATATTCATGAAACTATTGTTACATGTTTGTTTATTGCCTCACTAAGTCTATGACTTAGCGTGTAAGTGATTTACACGTAGGTACCAAGAAACATGAAGAGCAAGAATAGAAGTGGCAAGGATAGTATTTTTACTAGAAGATCATATCAGAAGTAATCGACAAAGTTTGTATTTTGTTGTGTATAGAGTGTTGGCATGTAATAAGTCGTTAATTATGAGCACTCTGATCGAGTTTGTATTTTGTAGTCTCTTCTATGTAAATTAAAGTATTTTGTTTTAAATAAAGTTTTAAATTTCCCAGGAATTTTCTTTAAGTGTCAAGGTTTTAAAAGTTAATGTGACACCTTGGACTCGTATTCGGGTCGGGTACGGGTTGGGGTGTTACAGTTAATGGCATCAGAGCTAAGGTTTAGTCGATTCTCGGTATAAACCGGAGTCTAGAGTGTTTTATAAGGTATACATGCCAACAAAATAGTGAAAACTTCTGATCTGATGGAATAATAAGTATATTGTTGTGCTAATAGAACTATATGATTGTATTTTTATAGATATCCGGACAATGTAGTTCTAGAAATGAAACGGGAGATGATATACCTGTTGAAAGCAGTAATTCACCTGCCCTGGCCAGGCAAAGTGAAGAACAGACACCCTCTGGAGTGCCTGTGAATAATCAAGATGTATTCTTTAAAACTTTAGACGCGGTATTGACGCGTTTTCAACCTCCTGTTACTTCAACTACAAAAATGAATGTTGCAAAAGAGTTGAAGGGTTTAGGAGCTCCAGAGTTTAAAGGGGAAGCTTATGAAGGTCCTGTTACTATGGACCTTTGGTTTAATGATGTGAAAATCATGCTTGAGGGACTTCATTGTTTCGATGCTGACAAGTTGGATGGAGTCGTCTCCTTGCTTCGAGGGCAAGCGAGAATTTGGTGGACCAACGTTACATTGAGAATGTCTGATGATCAAGTAACTTGGTCTTTGTTTTTAGAAGAATTCAAACATAAGTACATTGGAGATCAATTTGTTCGACAAATGAAGCAAGAGTTCATGAATCTGAAACAATGGAATCGCACTATATATGAGTACGAGTGTGAATTCAATAAGTTGAGCCGCTTTGCTGCCGAGCTTGTTCCTACTGAGAAGGATGCTTGTGAGTGGTTCGTAGAGGGGTTACGTCCTCGGTTGAAGGAGATGTTGATTGTATTGAATATATCCTCATTTCAAGAGGTAGTCAATCGTGCCAAAGCTTTGGAAAGAGCTCAGAATGAGAGATTTGAAAATTCAAGGACTCAAACAGTCAAGAGAACGGGTGCTTCTTCGAGTTCCACACCGCCAAAAAGAGGTAGAGATGCTGGTTCTCAATCTCAAGCTAAATTGGAGTTAGTGGTATCCTCAACTAGAGGATTAAATCCGATGAAAGGAAGACAAACTCAGTCAGCAGGATATGGAACTGGGAGATTTAACCAGAGTCAAGACAGACAATGGCCACATTGTGGAAAAAATCATTCTGGGATATGTAAAAGGATTTCTGGAGCTTGCTTTAGATGTGGGGAGACCGGAAATTTTGTTCGGGATTGTCCTAGAGAAGTCGATGAATCTGCACAGCCAGAGAGGTCTATTTCTTCAGGCCAAAGGGAAAGAGGTAGAGACAGAGGAAGAAATCAGTCAGATTCCTCAGCTCAACAAGAGATACGTTCCACTGCTCAAGTGTATAATCTCAGGACCAATGAAGATCGGGATGATCCGGAAATTATAACAGGTACCTTTATGCTGTTTGATAAACATGTTATGGTATTGATCGATCCGGGGTCTACATATTCATACATTACTAGTAAGTTAGTGAGAGAATTGAGCATTCCGTTAGAAGCTACTAGTAATGAAATGATAGTGATGAATCCATTAGGGCACAGTGCTCGGGTAAATAGGGTGAGTCGAGGGTGTCCCATACGAATTCAGGGAATTGAATTCCCTGCTAATTTGATGAAATTACCTTTTGAAGAATTTGAAGTGATACTGGGAATGGATTGGTTATATCGTTATTATGCTAATGTCGATTGTAGACTGAAAAGAGTAACATTGAGAAGTCCAAAAGAGGTAGAAATCGTGGTGCTTAGTGAAGGGTGGAATCCATTGGCGAATGTAACCTCAGTGATGACGGTAAAAAAGTTACTGTTACATGGATGTCAAGGGTTCATTGCTAGTGTGTTGGATGTAAGAGCCAAAGACAAAGAGATGGAAGAAATTCCTATCGTTAGAGAGTTCTCTGATATATTCCCTGCAGAATTGCCAGGTTTACCTCCGGACAGAGAGGTAGAATTTCAGATTGAGATAATACCGGGAACAACGCCCATTGCAATGGGGCCACACAGAATGGCTCCAAAAGAGTTGCAAGAGTTAAAGATTCAATTACAAGAATTGCTGGACAAAGGTTTTATTAGACCAAGTGTATCACCTTGGGGAGCTCCAGTTTTGTTTGTTAAGAAGAATGACGGTTCAATGCGTCTCTGCATTGACTACAGGCAACTCAATAAAGTGACTATCAAGAATAAATATCCACTTCCTCGAATCGATGACTTATTTGATCAATTAAAGGGAGCTTCAATGTTCTCAAAAATCGATCTATGTTCGGGTTATCATCAATTAAAGATTTAAGAGAACGATGTTCCAAAGACGGCGTTTAGAACAAGATATGGTCACTATGAGTTTATTGTAATGCCGTTTGGAGTTACGAATGCACCAGCTGCTTTCATGGATTTAATGAATAGAATTTTTCAATCCTATTTGGATCAGTTCGTAGTGGTTTTCATTGATGATATTTTAATATATTCAAAGTCAGAGGAAGAGCATAGTTCTCATTTGAGGACTGTCTTGCAAAAATTACGAGATAAGAAGCTTTATGCTAAATTCTCTAAATGTGAATTCTGGTTGAATGAAGTGACATTTCTTGGACATGTAATTTCTGCAGAAGGAGTTCGAGTGGATCCTCAAAAGATTAAAGCTATTCTGGAGTGGGAAGTTCCAAGGAATGTGTCAGAAGTCCGAAGTTTTCTGGGGTTAGCTGGTTATTATCGAAGGTTTGTTAAAAACTTTTCAATAATAGCATTACCCCTAACTAAGCTATTGAGAAAGGAAGTAAAATTTACTTGGACTCAAGAATGCTAAGAGAGTTTTGAAAAGTTAAAGAAGATTTTGACAGAAGCTCCAGTATTAGTTCAACCTGAGTCTGGCAAGGATTTTGTAGTGTATAGTGATGCGTCTCATAATGGCTTGGGATGTGTGTTAATGCAAGAAGGCAAGGTGGTGGCCTATGCTTCACGACAATTAAAGCCGCATGAGAAGAATTATCCGACACACGATCTGGAGATGGCTGCAGTAGTGTTTGCTCTTAAGATCTGGCGTCACTACTTGTATGGTGAAAAATGCTACTTGTATACAGATCACAAGAGTTTAAAGTACTTGATGACCCAGAAAGAGGTTAACTTAAGACAGAGAAGATGGGTAGAATTTCTCAAGGATTATGATGTTGTGATTGATTTTCATCCTGAAAAAGCAAACGTGGTAGCAGATGCCTTAAGTTAAAAGACGTTTGCAGCCTTACGAACTATGGATGCTAAACTATCATTAGGCGGAGATGGTGCAATTTGTGCGGAATTAACTATCAAACCATCATGGTTAGATCGAATTAAAGAATTGTAAGCCAAAGATGAAAAGTATTCAAAGAAGTTGCAGCAAATAAAGAATGGAGAATGTACAGATTATGAGATGAAAACTAATGGGAACTTATATTATCAATGGAGGCTAGTGATTCCAGATGTTAATGAATTAAAGAATGATTTGTTAACGGAAGCTCATTATAGTCCATTGACAATGCATCCGGGAGGGAACAAAATGTATATGGATCTTAAGAGTCGATATTGGTGGCCGGGAATGAAGAAAGACATTTCGAAATTTGTATCAAAGTGTTTGACTTGTCAACAAGTCAAAGCTGAACATCAAGTTTCGTTAGGATTGTTACAACCAATTTCAATTCCTCAATGGAAATGGGAAAATATAACGATGGATTTTGTGACGGGTTTGCCTTTAACTCTGAACAAAAAGGATTCAATCTGGGTAATCGTGGATAGATTGACTAAGTTAGCCCATTTTATTCTAGTACGAACTGATTTCTCCATGGATAGGTATGTTGAACTGTATATTAGAGAGATTATACGGTTGCATGGTGTACCTATTTCCATAGTTTCTGATCGGGATCCTAGATTCACATCACGATTTTGGAAGTCATTACATAGAGCATTGGGAACTCGGTTAAACTTCAGTACAGCGTTTCATCCTCAAACCGATGGTCAATCCGAGCGAACTATTCAAATTCTGGAGGATATGCTAAGAGCTTGTGTTATTGAATACAAAGGATCGTGGGAAAGGTATTTACCACTTGCTGAATTTGCGTACAATAATAGTTATCAGTCAAGCATCAAAATGGCTCCCTATGAAGCTCTATACGGAAGAAGATGTCGTACGCCCTTGAACTGGTATGAACTTAAGGATCGAGAAGTTTTTGGTCCTGAGTTGATTCAGGAAATGGAAGAGAAAGTCCAAGTAATTCAGAATAATCTGAAAGGTGCAGCTGATAGACAGAAATCATATGATGATTTAAAAAGGAAAGAAATTGAGTTTTAAATCGGAGATAAAGTGTTCTTGAAAGTGTTTCCGTGGAAAAAAGTATTGAGATTTGGACGTAAAGGAAAATTGAGTCCTCGGTTTATTAGACCATATGAAATCGTTAAGAGAGTAGGACCAGTGGCATATCAATTAGCTTTGCCACCTGAAATGGAGAAAATTCACAACGTCTTTCATGTCTTCATGCTTAGGAAATATCGATCAGATCCATCTCATATAGTGACTACCGAAGAGATCGAGGTTAAATCAGATTTGACTTATGAGGAAGAACCTGTTCAAATATTGGCTCACGAAGTCAAGCAATTAAGGAACAAGACTATTCCATTAGTCAAAGTGTTGTGGAGAAATCACAAGGTGGAAGAAGCGATGTGGGAACGTGAAGAAGACATGAAGATTTAATATCCCTATCTCTTTGTACAATGAAAATTCGAGGACGAATTTTTTTAAGGGGGAGAGATTTGTAACATCCCAAAATACGGGTTAGTGACTAAATCATAAAACTTCAGAGTTTGGTGATTTAAGTAGGATATTTGTATAGTCTGATGATTTGTTCGGAAATATTTCCTGAAAGTTTTTAGTAATTATCCAAAGAATTAAAGGGCAAAATGGTCATTTAACCATTAAATGATTAATTTGTGTTATGTTGAGGATATATACGGGGAAATGGATAAAGAATATATCTTCTTCTCCTCTTTGTTCTTCCATACGAGAGAAAGCCATAGCAAAGGTAAGGGTTTTCTGATTTGTTGGTTATTTGTTAAATTAAAGGTTAGTTTTGATCATTAGATGATAACTAAGCTTAAGGAAAGCTTAAGTTGTCTTATAATCAAAAGATGAAGAAGTTATAAGAGATTTAAGAAAACGAGTTTTTATATGAAATCTTGAAATAGAGTTGATAAGTTGAATTTGAAGTTAAATTTGACTTGTCATCATGCTAATTAAGGAATATGAAGTGTTAGAATTGTATTTAGAACATATTGAAATTTGAGTATGATTCTTGAATTTCATATGAAGAATAGGATTTTGAAGTTATAGATGATTTTCATGGATATAAGTTGGTTTAAGTAATGGTAGTTGAGTTTAATGACATGATAGGGGTTTAAAATAGAAGAATTAAGTGAAATTGATGATTTTCGGGCTTAAAATACAATTTCTGGGCATAGGGAACCGACACCCTATGAAGGGGTAGAACGAGAAAATTTCCAGTATGTCCAGGGGGTATCGATTCCCCCTAGGGGGTATCGATTCCACCTAAAGGAAAAATGAAATTGGGTTCAATAATCTGGCTTAAGTTGTTAACATCAAGTTTAAGGTTTAAGCTTCTGATAGTTGTTTTGAAATGTTATATTTATGTAGATATTGAGCCTAAACAAGTTCCGGAATAATCAAAGGATTATAATCGAATCAAAGCAAGGCTAAGGTGAGTGCAATTTTAATTGTATTTATATTATTGAACATTGGCTTGCGATGAGCTAGTGATGGAGTTACTATGGTAAAAAGTGACTCTTAAAATGTTAATTGATTTGTGATTCTTATATATGCATGAATACATGAAATGGGTATAGGTTATTATATATATGTTATATGATATGCATAGATATAAGAGCATGAAACATAAGATATATGATATGATATACATGATTATATGTATATGTGATATATGCTATGAGACATGATCAATGTGAAATGAGATAAGTTATGTGAATATATGAAATGATATATGAATATGCAATACATGATACGTGTGATATGATATGAAATACATGGTTACACATACATGTGGTATATGACAGAAAAGAAAGAACAAGTGATGAGAAAAGTATTCATAGTAAATGCCCATAGTATATGATACGAGAACTATAGGTATAGTTGGCATGCCAAGAGTCGAGGGTATTGTAGTCCTTCGGGACGTAGTCCTTCGGGACGTAGTGGTCCTATGGGACATATATAGCAGTCCTTCGGGACGAATACTGAACAAATGTTTGGTGCCCCATGAGGGAATTTATACGAGCTGTGGTGACAGCATTGGTGCACAACCTCAATATACTCACATACCTCTATTCTCAATAATATACATGGGCAACAACAACGACAATTGAAATATAAATTAAAGTGAAAGTGATGCATAAAGGTAAGTTTCATGTGTGCATGACTTGGTTATATATGTCATAGGAAATATATCCATGCATATTGAAATATCATGATCAAATGGTAAGAATGCATATTCATGAAACTATTGTTACATGTTTGTTTATTGCCTCACTAAGTCTATGACTTAGCGTGTAAGTGATTTACACGTAGGTACCAAGAAACGTGAAGAGCAAGAATAGAAGTGGCAAGGATAGTATTTTTACTAGAAGTTCAGATCAGAAGTAATTGACAAAGTTTGTATTTTGTTGTGTATAGAGTGTTGGCATGTAATAAGTCATTAATTATGAGCACTCTAATCGAGTTTGTATTTTGTAGTCTCTTCTATGTAAATTAAAGTATTTTGTTTTAAATAAAGTTTTAAATTTCCCGGGGAATTTTCTTTAAGTGTCAAGGTTTTAAAAGTCAATGTGACACCTCGGACTCGTATTCGGGTCGGGTACGGGTTGGGGTGTTACATCCATAAAGAGAGCCTTCTCTCGGATCAAGCTTGGATCCCTTCACATGATAATAAGTAGTGGATCCAAATACATGTAAGGAATCATAATCAGTAACAGGTTTTCCAGACCATACCTCTAATGGTGTTTTCCTCCTATCGTTGATGACAGAAGACGATTGATGAGATGGCCAGCATATGTCACAGCCTCAGCCCAAAATGTCTTACCAAACCCAGTATTAGACAACATACATCGAACTTTCTCCAATAGTGTTTGATTCATACGCTCTCCCACCCCATTATGTTGTGGTGTATTTCTAACAGTGAAGTGTCGAACAATACCATACTCATAGCAAATGTCAAAGAATGGGTCACTTTTATATTCCCCTCCACTGTCCGTTCTAAGACGTTTGATCTTTCTACTAGTCTAGTTCTCGATCATATTTTTCTATTTCAGGAAAATTCGAAGCACTTCATCTTTAGGCTTCATCGGATACACCCAAACTCTTCTGGAAAAGTCATCTACAAATATTACAAAATAATGGTTTCCTCCCAAAGACGACGTCTTTGAAGGACCCCATACATCTAAGTGAATATAATCCACAATACCTTTTGTATTATGTATAGTGGTGCCAAACTTCACTCTATTCTGCTTTCCCAGAAAACAATGATCGCAAAAGTTCAATTTGCAAGCCTTTGAACCTTTCAACAATCATTTCTTTGCCAGAATTTGCAAGGATATTTCTCCACCATGTCCCAACCGCATATGCCACAACTGGGTTGCGTCCAAATCATCACCTCCAGAGGCTGCTGCAACTGCTCCAATAATTGTACTACCTTGGTAGTAATACAAATTATTTTTCCTGATGCCCTTCATCATCACAGGTGCGCCATATGTGACTTTTAAAACTCCATCTCTCATAGTGACTACTGAGCCTTTGGATTCCAAGGCTCCCAACGAGATGAGATTTTTCTTCAAACTAGGCACGTATCAGACATCCGTCAGAACTCTGGTTGATCCATTTTGATTCTTCAATCAAATTAAACCTATCCAAACAGTTTTACAGGCATTGTCATTGCCCATATAAACAACTCCTGCATTTAGTTCTACTAAATCAGAGAACCACTCCCGATTAGGGGATATATGATAGGTGCAACCCGAATCTAATATCCATTCATATGAATGGAATGTTGTTGATGAAGGAACCAATGATATGTCAGAATCATTTGCATCATGCTCTGCAACATATGCATCTAGAGCAGCTTTTCCTTTCTACTTCAGCTTTGGACAATCTTTCTTCCAATGGCCTTTCTCATGAAAAAAGGCACATTCATCTTTTCCTAGTCTGGACTTCGACTTTGATCTTCCTCTCCACTTTGGCTTTTGACTTTTTGAGCGACCTCTTGCCACCATGGCTCCGCTGCTTCGTACTTTCTCTCCTTCTTGGTTTTTTTCCTGAGCTCATAACTATACAAAGCAGCAGTTATATCTTTAAGGGTAACATTATCCTTACCATGAAGTAACGTTGTCTCAAGGTGTTCAAATTCATCTGGAAGAGATGACAACAACATCAAGGCCAAATCTTCATCTTTGAAGGTTTCATCCATGCCCAATAAGTCTGGCACTAGCTCATTAAACGCAGTGATGTGTTCATTCATACTGGTGTCTGGTTGATAATCAAATCTGAACAATCTTTTCTTCATGTGGAGATGATTCTGAGAGCTTTTCTTTAGGAATTTTTCCTCCAATGCTTTCCACATCTTACTTGAAGAAGTCTCGTTCTTGTAGCCATACTTCTGCTCCCTAGAAAGACAAGATCGAATTATGTTGCACGCTAAACGATTGATTGTTCCCCATTCTTTTTCCTCCATATATTCGGGATTTTCTTCCTCAATGGTGATGTCTAGACCTTGTTGGAATAAAGCGTCTAACACCTTGCCTTGCCACATGCCAAAATGACCGAATCCATCGAACAACTCCACCAAGAAATATGCATTTGACATCATCCTCCTCACCGGTACAGATGAAGAGCTTGATGTCTCAACATGAAAAATAAGTTGGCCACCTACCAAAGAATTTTCCAATATGTACAAGTTAGCCACCAAATATGAAATTCTCATATTCAAAGTTTGGCCACCAACCAAGATGAAATTTTCAATAAGTTGGCCACCAACCAAGATGAAATTTCAAACTTGCCAACTTAATTTCAAGCCAAATCTAACATACACAACCAAGATTTTATGCCTCGCGGTATATGCTACAAACCTGTGTTCAAATTATTCAATATTTCAGTCATAATCTCTTCCGGTAATGGAGCAGAGGGACCTTCCTTGGAGTTAAAACTGGCCAAAGGACTTTCCGAGCTCGATATACGATTCCTCGTGAACCCCCTCCGATTACTCAAATAGTCTCGGATCGACTCTTTTGCGGACTCCGTCGTTCGTCTAAACTTAGCGACATCTTTGTTTAAATATATAAACGATAATGGAGGCATGCCCGAGATACGTATATGCACAAAATTTGATATATTAATGGAAACTTGATTCTGTATCAAGTTTACCATTTTTTATGTCTGTGGGCTTGTGATCTATATCTTCCTTCTCAATGGCATAATTGTGTGGCAATACTGTTGTGTTTGTGCCATCCAAACTGATGCGAGTTGCGATGATAATACACAGGAAGGGGAAATGATGAAAGCTGCAGTGTACCCTGAACTAGGTACACGTTCATCAGGTTAAACGACTGCAACTCGTGTCAAGAATGTAATCCTTGGACAACTACCAGGACGTTCTCGTGACCTTCTTGTCGATAATTCGTATGCTTTGACTTCATATCGACCCTGACTGTTTACCAAACTTTCTCGTGTAATCCTGTAACCTTGCTTGTTTTGATACTTGGGTAGGAGGATTTGGACTCAAAAGTTACCTTTTATGGAAAGGTTTGGCTACTCTGGGCTACCACCATTGCGTTTTAGCCTCAACCATGTTTGTTCATCAAGTCACCCGTTTCAGTTTCCGGTATAATAGTAGTTTAAAAGCTATTAATCGATTCAATTATTCAGAATTCAATATCATATTATGAATAAGCAATAGCTTAAATGTGTCACAAAGCTTCAAGGGCAGTACTTCATGGAGAGCAAGCGGATACAAATATTCATGCGTGTTTAGTTATGTTAAGCCAATGGCTTGGTTATTCGATGTTTTCGAACATTTTGCAGGCTGCAATGATCAACTCAAAGCTTCGTGATCATCCTGTTTTGCAGTGATCATCCTTGAGCTCCAGATCAGTTGCACTCCGAGGAAACATTGATGGCCGATGAGAAATCAAAGAAGCCGTGTGGTTGCATTGCAGAGAGCAAGGGTGGGTTAGCTTCAAAAGCCACGCTTTTATCGACCAAGCCGTAAAGCTACTATTTCGTGTTGTTTTCCCCGTTTCCACGTAACGTTTTCGATTGCAAGCGGAAGCAGCGACAAGAAATCTTATTATTGCAAAAGTGGGAGCGTAATGACCCGAGCCGGGCTATCTATTTCGAGCATTTTGTTTAGCATGCAAACCTATCACCCGAGCCGGGCTATCCATTTCGCGCATTTTTGTTTAACATTCAATCCCATCACGATATCGAACGGTGTCGTAAGGGAGCATTGGGTCGACATTTTTAGACTAGATAAAACGGTAGTTTAACAACGGAGGACGACTTCATAATCAATCGGAAAAAGATTGTATCGGAAACTTAATTGATGAGCCACATGCCTCAGACCACGACTAACATCAATGTAAGCAAGAGAACGTATTACCAGGCCCCCTCCCTAGGAGCGAAACTGATTCAGAAATTCCACTGAAATTAACAACAATATATGTCATCTTATTCTACAATTTTTGCCATCATTTCTTATGCATTGTTCTTCTCGTTTTTTTTGGAATAGTTTTTTTGTTTGAAGCATGATGATTAAGCTACGGATTTTCTGGTACGATCTGAAATCCCTGTCGAACAAAATATAAAACACGCCCTCTTTTGTCCGGTTAGTAGAGAGCAAGGCTGTTAAACTTATTTTAAAGGTGTTTATTTCACGATAACTTGGTTATTAAGCATTGAATTTTAAGCATATCTTGTACAAGAGGTGACGACGAAATGAATAATACACTTTCCAACACACTAACCAGCGAAAAACCAATAAGTATGAATTGAAGAGCACATAAATTAAAGACTAAACAGCAGATGTTATCATTGAACCAAACAATATATGTACAATAAACAGTAGTGAAGTAAAGTGCAAAACCAAATTAATATTTTATTCCAAGTAATCACAAAGGTGGTCGGAGTTGAACTGCGTACTTATCCCGTTTTAGGATGTCCAAATCAATATTTTATGATTACAGATAATATATCTTAATAAATAAATATGTTAGAGTTTAATTAGAATAGGGCTGTGCTTTTGTAATTACAAATAATTAACAAGTGTATTTAGAATAGGTCTCTACTTTTACACCACTATATAAACAAGCCACCCAAGTAACTTCTCCTTCAAAGTCCCAAGTAACTTCTCCTTCAACGTCTACTCTCCTTCAAAGTCAAAACAAAAGCAGCATGGCAAGTTTTGTTTCCTCGGCTATTCTCCTCCTCTTCATGTTCTTTCCCATCGTCATTCTCATGCCCCTGTCAACGAATTCACGTTGGATTGTTGATGAGGGAGGACGACGTGTGAAGCTGGCGTGCGTGAACTGGTTGGCTCACTCGGAACTGATGGTTGCCGAAGGGCTCAGCAAGCAGCCTATGGATACGATCGCCAAACGGATTGCGTCGATGGGATTCAACTGCGTCAGGTACACTTGGCCGGTGTATCTGATCACCAATGACTCCTTAGCATCCCTTACCGTTAGACAGTCGTTACAACGACTCGGCTTCGTTGAATCCATCACTGGAATTCAAGCCAACAACCCTTCGATCATCGATGTTCCCCTCATCAAAGCTTACCAGGTATCATAGATTTTTCAACTCTCCTATTAGAATTGAATAAACAACATGTCTCAAACTTAATCTACGGCATTGATTTATTGATTGGTGTTTTTATTCCAGGCAGTGGTTTCAAGCTTAGGGGCAAACAATTTGATGGTCATACTTGACAACCACATCAGCAAACCCGGTTGCTGCTGCAATAATTTAGACGACAACGGTTTCTTCGGTGACAAGTACTTCAACCCGGATCAATGGATCACCGGGCTGACTCGGATGGCCACCTTATTCAATGGTGTCACCAACGTGGTCGGCATGAGCTTGAGGAACGAGCTAAGAGGCCCGAAACAGAACGTCAACGACTGGTACAAGTACATGCAGAAAGGAGCCGAAGCAGTGCACTCGGCAAACCCGGATGTCCTCGTTATACTTTCTGGATTTGATTTCGATAGAGACTTGTCATTCATCAAGACTCAATCAGTAAAACTCACGTTCAGTGGGAAACTAGTATTCGAGGCGCACTGGTATGGATTCTCTGATGGGCCGCGAAAATGGGTGATCGGAAACCCAAACGAAGTTTGTGGCAGAGTTGCGACTTACATGTTGAAGACGTCTGGGTATTTGGTTGATCAAGGACACCCGTTGTTCATTAGCGAGTTTGGGATCGACCAAACAGGAGCCAATGTCAATGGCAATAGGTACTTGAGCTGCTTCTTGGGCGTGGCAGCTGAGCTTGACCTGGATTGGGCCTTGTGGACACTCACCGGGAACTACTATGTGAGAGCAGGAGTTGTCGGGTTAAACGAGTACTACGGAGTCTTGGATTATAACTGGTGTGCACCCAGAAATTCGAGCTTCATTCAAAGAATTTCAGCTCTCCAAGCTCCTTTCCGAGGTAAGTCGACGTATATTAGTTTCTTTTTATTCGAGATTGATGATGTCAACCGAAATTTTGATGCAAATCTTTTGTTATTCCGCAACGACATATGTAGGTCAAGGTTTGTCGGAAGCCAAACCGCACAATGTTATCTTCCACCCCTTAACGGGGCTCTGTATCACAAGGAAACCATTCGCCCACCGGTTGCGGTTAGGTCCCTGCTCTGAGTCCTACGCTTGGAGTTATTCCCCCATAAGACTTTACTAGCAACAAGGACGCATTTATGTTTACAAGCTGGCGAATCCGGGACATCGGCGAAGCTCGGCATCTTCTGCACCGGCTCAAATTCGAAGTGGGAAATGATATCGGATTCCAAGATGCATCTCTCGACTAAACTCAGGGATGGCAAATCCGTTTGTCTCGACGTAGCGTCGGACAACACTATCATCACAAGCAGCTGCAAATGTATAAATAAAGACAACACATGTGACCCTTCGAGCCAATGGTTCAAACTCGTGGATAGCACAAGGAGCAGCTCAAGCGTTTAGTTTTATCAACCGTCTGGTTTTAGTTTAATCCATTTCGGAATGTATAGGAATTAGATAGGCAGCGATCATAGAAAATCCAGTTAATTTTATCAATAAAGGCAATTGTTTTCTCTTTTACATAGATTAATCAAAACTCAAGCAACTGAATAAATCAAACGACGAAGAAAATAATTCGAGCCAAATCAAATTTTATTCAAGTGTACATGACCAAGATTTTTATGCCTCGCGGTATATGCTACAAACCTGTGTTCAAATCATTCAATATTTCAGTCATAATCTCTTTCGGTAATGGAGCAGTGGGACTTTCCTTGGAGTCGAAACTGGCCAAAGGACTTTCTGAGCTCGATATATGATTCCTCGCGAACCCCCTCCGATTACTCAAATAGTCGGATAGACTCTTTTACGAACTCCGCCGTTCATCTAAACTTAGCGACATCTTTGTTTAAATTTATAAACGATAATGGAGGCATGTCCGAGAAACGTATATGCACAAAATTTGATATGTTAATGGAAGCTTGATTCTGTTTCAAGTCTACTATTTTTTATGTCTGTGGGCTTGTGATCTATATCTTCCTTCTCAATGGCATAATTGTGTGGCAATACTGTTGTGTTTGTGCTATCCAAATTGATGCGAGTTGCGATGATAATACACAGGAAGGGGAATGACAACTGTCGTTTCGGATGTCAAAATAATTCCTTATTCTCAATCAATAAATTAAGGAAATGCGTAGCAAGGAGAAGTAAGGGTCGATTCCACAGGGACTTAGAAAATTATAAATTTCTGTCTGAATTATTTATGCCAGGCGTGAAACAGTAAAAATGGAGGGATTTTAGTAAAAGATAATAAAGTGATTAAATAAAAGTAATTAAAGTAAAAATAAGAAGATGAAGATTGTGAATAAATACGGTACAAGTAGCCTCAAGCTTCGCTTTGATTCAATTTCCTTTAGATCATCGAATAAGATTTTTCTCTACGGGATTCACGTCGGTTACTTTGTCTACAAGGGCTATCCTTGTGACTCTATCTTGTATACCGAATACCCAAGGCAATCTTTGATTTCGGCTTCGGTAGTTGATTCTAACAACATCTATTGTCGTAGATCAAATACCGTTTAAGTTCGTGGCGACCGACTCGGATTGTTGTTTCTATAACCGTCAATTCCGATCTCAATTCCCTCTTGGCGAAGCTATCTCGCCAAGTGTGTTCCCAGGAAGTCGAATTGCTTTCTATAAGCCGAATCTTCCTCCCACACGTTTAATCGCAACAACTTCTTGACCAAAGTCAATCTTCAATTTTTGAAAACTGTTTTGATTTTGAAAAAATAAGCGCAGAGATTGAGAGAGAGATTTCGAAGATATTAAGGGACCGTTTCAATTCTCCCGTTGGAATTGAATCATCGCGACAGCTCTCGGCTTATGAAAAGTTTAGCTAAGCATGACAAAAGTCATACTTAGCATAAAAATAAAACTTGAAAATAAAGAAAAATAAAAAGAACATGAAAAGGAAAAGAGAAAACTTTTATAAAAACTAGAGAGAAAAGAAGAATGTATTCTGAATGATGAGTTTAGGCTTACCCCAAGTGGGTATTTATAGCCTCTCAAAGCCTAAAGGATAAACAAAGAAAATAATAAAATAATACAAAAGATAATTGTTTTTAAATTTAAATTCAAACTTAAACTAGTCTCCTAATGCAACTCTGCTCGTCAATCTTCTAGAAGGCATGCAGACGAAGTCTCCTAGAAACCGCCGCTGACTGGACCTTCTAGAAACTGCCATGTCAGACCGCGTCGTGCCCAGAGTCGTGCCCATGTCTCCAGCCGTGACCAAATAATAAAAAAAAATGCAGAATTCACCCGTTTTATCACCAATTCTGGAAAGTAAGGACCTCCACGAAAATAGACATAACACAACCAAATCAGCAACAATAACTTCACAAAATCGAAGAAATAACGAACAGATATTAACGATTCTGAACACTCATCAAATTCCCCCTCACTTATCTCATGCTTGTCCTCAAGTATGATTAACCAAATCAGTCAAAAACTTCATTAAACGTTCTTTGTCAAGTTTCATATTCAAGGAAGCAAGGTAGAGACCACAATAACTATTGAAGTCAAGAAATCAATCAACTGAACATCACCAATTGAAACAAGTCAAGTGCAATTGTAATATCCATTCATTCATAAATCTCAATGCTCATAACTCAATACCTTACCGGGATTCACTCAAATCACTCAATGTGTTTGGGGTAAAGAAACGCTCAATGTTAGAATCGACACGATATTACCATAAGCCTGCAAGTAAATCAAATCTCCACTACTAATAAGAACAAGATGCATAAATCAAAGGGTCTTTTATTGGTTGTAACGTGGCTTAGGTAAAGGTGGGGAAAAGGCTAAATATATGGCTAAAATTCAAGGCAAGGAACTAACAAATAATAATCTCAACTCCATCAAACATTAAGCACAACAAGATAAAAAGACGACATATCAAACAACAATTTTCTCGTCGAAATGCATTTTTTCTTTTTCACACTTTTGTTGTTTTGTTTTCCATTTTTTCTTTCATGTCTTTTTTTTTCGAACAGTTTTTTTTTTTTCGAACTGCTATTTTTTTTCAACATTTTTTTTTGTGATGGAGAATACAATGGTAAAATTATTCACTTGCCCTGAAAAAGGTAGAAAAGAGGGATAAAATAAAAAGGCTCGGGTTTATGAATATGGTGGAAACAAAGAAATGGAAATAGGCTCAAAAGTGGTTAACTAAGGGAAAATATGCATGGGTAGGCTATTTAGTGGGGAAACGGAATGGTTAATCCTAAGATGCCCAAATCAATTTTAAGCATCATGTTCATGTGTAATCTCGACAGTATTTAACATGCAGGTTCTAGAATGCCAATGTCAAATTCGACACACTCGATCAAACAAAATGAGAGCGAAAATGATATGCTCGTAAAGGCTCAAATCTCACCAAATTGTTTTCATGCATTGAGCTAATCATATTTCAACCAAAAAATCATGGAATATCACAAAAATACCAACTTATCACAATCCATGCTATCCATTATCAAGAATATCATAAACTAAATAATCATGTGTTCCCAAACAAGCATAGCATTCCAAAAATTTTCAACAAGACAAAGATAATTAATGAAATTTCTGACCAATTCAACCAATACATATTAGATTCAAAGCATAAAGATAAGCGAAATGAAATTCAATCCTACACTCTACTCCCCCTCACTTAAAGCGTTTTGCCTCAAAACGAATAATTAAAGTGCAAGAGAAGGAATAGAGGACTCCCCTGAACTAGTGTCGACTGCGGCCACGGCCTCGGCCGCGGTGAGAGGTGCTAGGACGGAGGTATGAGAGAATTTCTATGATGTTCGTCTCGATAGAGTGGAGGCGGTCGTGAACTTCATCCATTTGTGACTGCATATCTGGGCGTGGTGCTGCAGGAGGCGGCGCTGGTGTGTTTCGACGAATGAAGACTCGGTCGGTGCGAGGAGTGAGGACACCCGGTGGAATGAAGTAAGGTGTAGTTGGGGTTTCGGCAAGTAGGCCCATTGAATCCAAGCAACGCTCATCTAAATCATCTGTAGAAAAAGCATAAGTAAAACGTGTTACATCAAAGTGAGCGATGCGAGAAGCTAAATGTGTAATGTAAGGGCCAAGGATAAGTGGGCGGTTGGATCGGATAACGATCTCAAAAGCCCGAGAAAACCAAAATCCTAGGTTCACATGCTCACCGGAGGACATGCACCATAAAAAGAATAGCTCGACTCGGCTTAAGGAGGACGATGAGTCATTCCGGCCAGAATAGTTGTAAGCGAGGAAGCGATGGATATAGCGCAAGGCCGGGTCATGGATAAGGTGGGCTCGCGTCGAGCGGGCGTTGAATGGTTGTTCAGCTAAACCTGTGAGCACCTCATAAGCCGTATCGGCATCGAAACTCTGTGGAATCTCAAGTAAAGCGGTTAGATACGAATGACTCGTGACATCCGTCACGAATCCCATAGCAAGATTAAATTCTGATATAGACATTGAAAAGTAAGACCCACACAGTCGGAACGAGACAACATCAGGTGAACTAATATTAAGCAGGCGTTGGGGCGAAAAATTAAAAGTGGCATAAAATTCAAACACAAGTTCATAAAACGTTCCACAGTTAATCATCGGAAAAAGTTCCCAACCAATGGCAACAAAGTATGCATGAACAGACTCACGTAAATGCAATGTTTCTAGAGTACGCGTCGGAATATATTTAGCAACACGGAAAGGGCGATGTCTTACCGATTCGAAACGTACCAGTTCGTCATTGGAGAATTGTAAATAGCCGTGCAGCATCTCCTCAAGGGGAACTGCGTATGATCAGCCCCGACGGTTGCGCTCTGGGTTTTCGTGGGTTGGTGGCGGGTTGTCTGGCACATCCTCCGAGCTAGGTTGATGGGTGTGCGAAGCATCACGGTCGTGGTGTGGCCGAGAGCTGGACGTCGCGGGTGAGGGATCTGGGGGTGGAAATCTGGCAGTGAAGTCCTCTGTAAAACCATAGACAGGGTGGTACATTAGCAAAGGTTGAATCGATACGGGGCTAGAGTTTACCTCGGGAGCAGTATCCGACGCAGCCGAGTGCATCGAGTATGACGGGAATGCCGTCCGTCGCGAGTGAGATGACGATGCTTCAGTCGGCAGGGAATGAAACGACGGGGACGTAGATCGTGGAGGGGATGGGCGAAGAGATGTGCTCGGTCCGGGACGTAAGGAGGCGGTCGGCACAAAAGACGAGTGATACGGGGATATCGGCACTTGGCCATGACATTGCGTCGGTTGAGTCAGAGAAGGCGGAGGAATGGAGTCAGAGTCGCTCGGTAATTCGACTAACGCCAGCGCGTTTGAACGGCGTCGTCCTCCTAGGACGGTGGGCGGAAAGGCGTTGGCGTTCTCGGGTCGGTTTCGTGTGCGCACCATAGTGGATGGAGGGGATGAAACACGTTAGCAAGGCATAGATGCCGCCGGTGGTGAGTAGAAGGAAGGCGATGGTTTCGTGCTTTGGGAGGGGAGCGATCGGGGATGGGGGAGATGAAGAGAGTTGGGTTAAGTTTGGCTCTGCCGTGCGTTGGGGGTGGGTGTTTGAGTTGGAATGAAATATGAGGTTTTGTTTTTAATGATAAAGTGTTTTGAAAATTGAAAAAGGTAGATGAAAGTTGATAGGGTGGGGTCCACGGTATAGTAAAATAAAAAAGGATGAGAAGGGATTGGGGTGATAGGCGGCAGGAAGATAACAAAAAGGGAAAAGAGAAAATTGAGGTTTTGCTAACGTGCGCCGGTCCCTTCTATGAGTTTTGCTAACGTGCGCCGTTAATGGAACGGTGCGCACAGCTGGGCCTCTCATCTTTTCTTGCTTTGTTCGACTATTTACTGCTCAAAAAACTCTGAAATTAGCACTGTTCGAATCATAATCTTGCAAATCCTCGTAGTTTAAGTTTGAATAAAAATATTTGATTCCTGCAAAATAAAAATAAAAATTAAATTAAACATGCTTGAATGAATAAAAATAAAATGAAACAAAAAGTAAAGATAAATAAAAAAATATGACGAAATTGAAAACAATGGGTTACCTCCTATGAAGCGCTTTATTTAACGTCATTAGCTCGACGACCTGGTTCAGACTACAAGTTCTTCCAAGTTGAGATCTTCAATTAAGCAAACTTCGCTATTCGCATAATATGGCTTAACCCTGTGTCCATTGACTTTAAACCGAGTGCCCGAATTATCTTCAATTTCGACTGCGCCATGAGGAAATATTCCAGTTACTGTATAAGGTCCGTTCCATTTTAACCGAAGTTTACCTACAAAAAGTTTTAATTTTGAGTTAAAAAGAAGAACTTTTTGCCCGATAGAAAAAGATTTAGAAACAATTTTTCGATCATGAAATTCTTTTGTTTTGTCCTTATATATTTTTGCGTTGTCGTAAGCATCTCTTCGAATTTCCTCAAGCTCTTGTATATGTAACTTCCGTGTTTCGCCAACCGCTTCTAGCTCCATATTACACTGTTTTACGGCCCAATACGCCTTGTGTTCTAACTCGACAGGTAAATGGCACGGCTTACCGAACACAAGGTGGTATGGTGACATGCCAATAGGTCCTTTGTATGCAGTCCGATAAGCCCACAGAGCGTCAATCAATTTCAAGCTCCAATCCTTACGATTTGGCTTAACTATTTTCTCAAGAATCATCTTGATTTCTCGGTTTGAAACTTTCGCTTGTCCGTTCGTTTGCGGATGATAAGCCGTAGCAATTCTATGATTCACTCCATGCTTCCTCATAAGCACATCAATTACTCGATTGATGAAGTGTGTGCCACGATCGCTTATTATCGCTCTCGGTGTACCAAACCTGGAAAAAATACAATTCTTTAGAAATTGAACAGTAGTTTTAGCATCGTTGTTGCGAGTGGCCTTAGCCTCTACCCACTTCGAAACATAATCAACCGCAAGAATTATATAACAATTGCCAAAAGAATAAACAAATGGACCCATATAGTCAAGTCCCCAAACATCGAATATTTTGCATATATGTATAGGATTAAGGGGCATTTCGTTTCTTCGACTCAAATTACCTGCACGTTGACAATTATCACAAGTTTTGCAGAATAAGTAGGCATCACGGAAAATATGAGGCCAAAAGAATCCGCATTCCAAGACTTTATGAGCAGTTCGTTTCGGTCCAAAGTGTCCACCACACGAATAAGAATGACAAAAATTTAATATTGAGCTTACCTCGCTTTCAGGAACACATCGACGAATTACATGGTCTGAACAATGCTTCCAAAGATATGGATCATCCCAAATGAAGAAACGAGATTCTCTCTTAACGCGGTTTACTTCGGCTCTCGTTAAATCAGATGGTACCTTCCCTGTAGCTAAGTAATTAACTATATCTGTGAACCAAGGTATTGATGTTTGCGCCATCATCAAGATTTCCTCCGGGAATTCTTCACGAATGGGAGAATCAACCGCAGTGATTGGAAGCCGGCTTAAGTGATCGGCTACTAAGTTCTCACATCCTTTCTTGTCCTTGATTTCCAAATCAAACTCTTGGAAGAGTAAGATCCAACGGATTAGTCGTGGTTTCGCCTCCTTTTTGCTGAGCAAGTACTTCAAGGCTGCATGATCGGAGAAAACAATAACTTTAGTGCCAAGAAGATATGATCGAAATTTATCTAATGCAAAAAAAATGGCAAGTAATTCTTTTTCGGTTGTTGAATAATTCCGTTGTGCGGAATACAGGGTGTGGGATGCATAAGCGATAACGTGAGGTTCTTTCCCGATCTTTTGTCCAAGCGCAGCCCCAACGCTTCCATCCGAAGCATCACACATAACCTCAAAGGGAAAGTCCCAATTTGGCGGTTGGACTATGGGTGCCGACACTAACTTTTCCTTCAATACGTCGAACGATTGTTGGCATTTTTGGTCAAAATTGAAGATTTTATCCTTCTGTAATAGCTTGCACAATGGTTGTGCCACTTTAGAGAAGTCCTTAATGAATCTCTGGTAAAAACCTGCATGACCAAGGAAAGAACGAATTTCCCTCACCGAAGTGGGGTAAGGAAGTGAACGTATGATATCCGTTTTCGCCTTATCTACCGCAATTCCTTTGGACGAAACAACATGTCCTAGAATCAAACCTTTATCAACCATAAAGTGACACTTTTCATAATTCAAAACAAGGTTAAATTCTAGGCACCGACGCAACACATTTTTCAAATTTAATAGACATTCCTTGAATGAATTACCGTAAACAGTGAAGTCGTCCATGAAGACCTCAATACCTTTCTCAAAAAAATCAGAAAAAATACTAATCATACACCTTTGGAATGTAGCAGGTGCATTGCAAAGTCCGAAAGGCATACGTCGATAGGCGAAGGTACCGAAGGGGCACGTGAATGTCGTTTTTTCTTGATCTTCAGGTGCTACTGGAATTTGAAAGAAACCTGAAAATCCATCAAGACAACAATAATGAGATTTACCGGCTAATCGTTCTATCATTTGATCTATAAATGGAAGAGGAAAATGGTCTTTTCGAGTTAATGAATTCAACTTCCTGTAATCGATGCAGACTCTCCACCCATTTTGAACTCGTGTTGGTACAAGTTCTCCTTCAGAATTTTCAACCACAGTAACTCCAGTTTTTTTAGGAACTACATGTACCGGACTTACCCACTTGCTATCCGAAATTGGATATATAATATCTGCATCTAGGAGTTTTTGTATCTCCTTTTTTACCACTTCCATTATTGGTGGATTCAGCCGGCGTTGACCCTCACGTGTTGGTTTTGCGCCTTCTTCGGTTTTAATTTTGTGCATACAAGTAGATGGACTCAAACCTTTTATGTCAGCGATGGTCCATCCTATAGCCCCCTTGTTTTGGCGCAAAACCATGATCAAGTCTTTTTCCTCCTCCTCGGATAACCCTTTTGATATGATTACTGGCAGAGTGTTGTTTGGTCCGAGGAAGGCGTATTTCAAGTGGTCAGGTAACTGTTTAAGTTCAACTTCGGGTGCCTGCAGAACGGAAGGTAAGATTTTAGAAGAAATCAAATTCAATTATGTATGATCATAATTCACGTTCTCATCCTGACCCTCCAGCTCCCTGCATATATCAAAAGAGAAATTAGTTTTTAAAATTTCATCAGCCAAAGGATCAATTGAGTCGACAGAATTTAAACTTTCCACTTTATCAGGATATCTCATTGCCTTATATACGTCAAATTTAACGATCTCACCGTCAAACTCCATAGTTAAAATTCCGCTTCTCACGTCAATTTTTGTGTGTATAGTGCTCAGGAAAGGGCGCCCCAAAAGAATATCGGACGATGTGTTCGTGCGTTCATTCTCCATGTCGATTATATAAAAATCAGCGGGAAATATCAAGTCGTTTACTTCCACCAATACATTCTCCAAGAGTCCTTCAGGATAGATTACTGATCTGTCGGCAAGCTGTATCGAAATCTTTGTATCCTTCAAAGGATCGTTAGTGACCATTTTATAGACATATAGAGGCATTACATTAATTGATGCACCAAGGTCACACATAGCTCGTTTAATCTCAACCTTACCAATTTTACAAGGGATTGCAAACATACCTTGGTTCTTCAGATTGGGCAGTAACTTTCGTTGGAAAACGGCTGAGACGTTCGCTCCTAAGCTTACTTTCTCGACTCCGGTAAGCTTCCTCTTTGTCGTACAGAGATCCTTCAAAAATCGGGCATACCTTGGAACTTTTCGGATAACCTCAAGGAGAGGTATATTAACCTCCACTTTTCGAAGTACGTCTAATATTTCCTTTTCTTCGGTTTTTTTATCCTTTTTAACTAACCTTGATGGAAAAGGTAGTGGCACGTCATAGGGAGATGGCGTCGGATCGTCCACTTGTTCTTCTTCATTCTTATTCTGGGATCCTGCATCATTGGTCTTCTTTTCTTTTTGGATTGCTTGGTCCGATGGGATAGGTGGCGCTACTACTGTACCACTCCGAAAGGTGATGGCGCTAACGTTTTCCTTCGGATTCACTTCAGTTTGAGACGAAAGTTTACCTTGTGACTCTAATCTCCCAACGGTTTGAGCCAGTTGGCTCAATTGCTTGTCCATCTCTTGGAAGTGGGCTTCATTTCAGGTCTGGAATTTCTCCTGGGATAGTGCTAACCTTTCGACAATCGATTCTAGTGATGTCTTCTGCGGCTGTTGTTGTGGTGGAGGTCTCGCTTGATAGCTTTGATTCGGTCTCGGGTTCTACGCATAACTGAAGTTCGGGTGATCCCTCCATGCTGGGTTGTATGTATTACCATAAGGATTATAAGCTTTTTGGGGAGGTCCCGGGAAGTTTCTGACTACGTTGACTTGAGATGTTGCATCGTCTTGAATCAGTGGACAACCGTCTGTTGGATGATCAGGTAGTGCACATATTCCACATAATCGGTTTTGTCCTGTCTTTCCTGCAACAAGAGAGTTTACGACTTCAATTAACTTATCTATTTTACTTTCCAAGGAAGATGAACTTATCTCATGAACCCTTCGAGAAGGTTCATTATTTGCGCGGAACTGTTGGGAATTTGCAGCCATCGTCGATATTAAGTCTCTAGCCTCGGTAGGAGTCATATTCACCAAGGCTCCACCGCTAGCAGCATCGATCATCTTCATTTCCAGGGGAGATAATCCTTCATAGAAGTATTGAATGAGTGTTTGTTCGGTTAGCCCATGTTGTGGGTAGCTAGAACACAACTTCTTAAACCGCTCCCAGTAGTCGTAGAGCGACTCTCCATCAAGTTGCTTGATTCCAAGTATTCTCCTTCGTAGTTCACTTACTTTTGCTACAGGGAAAAACCTGTCAAGAAAAAGACGAGTCATATTAGCCCATGTAGTAACAGAATTAGGAGGAAGATAAAATAACCACTCCTTAGCCGAGTCGGCTAAGGAAAAAGGGAAAGATCTAAGTTTTATTTGGTCATCGGTTACTCCCTGTGGTGTCATGCTAGAGCAGACCATGTGAAATTCTTTGAGATGTTTGTGTGGATCCTCGTTTGGCAATCCGCGGAATGTAGGGAGGAGATGAATAAGGCCAGTTTTCAATTGGTATGGAGTTTCGCCTTGGGGAAAATTAATTCACATAGGTCCTTGTTCAGTGGGTGCCACAGCTAACACCCGAATAGTAGGTTCGGCCATCGGATTTGTATTACCTGAATTTGATCTTTCTTCTGGATCTAATTGTTGTCTCCTTCTTTCCCGAAGTGTCTGTGCGTGGAGTCTCCTAGCTTCAGCTTCGATCTCCGGGTTGTACTCCACTAATGTGCCCGGATTAGTCATGGTCATAAATAAAAAACAAACAAAAATTAGTAACTTTGGCGAAGTCCCCGGCAACGGCACCAATTTGACAACTATCGTTTCGAATGTCAAAATAATTCCTTATTCTCAATCAATAAATTAAGGAAATGCGTAGCAAGGAGAAGTAAGGGTCGATTCCACAGGGACTTAGAAAATTATAAATTTCTGTCTGAATTATTTATGCCAGGCGTGAAACAGTAAAAATGGGAGGATTTTAGTAAAAGATAATAAAGTGATTAAATAAAAGTAATTAAAGTAAAAATAAGAAGATGAAGATTGTGAATAAATACGGTAAAAGTAGCCTCAAGCTTCGCTTTGATTTAATTTCCTTTAGATCATCGAATAAGATTTTCTCTTCGGGATTCACGTCGGTTACTTTGTCTACAAGGGCTATCCTTGTGACTCTATCTTGTATACCGAATACCCAAGACAATCTTTAATTCAGGCTTCGGTAGTTGATTCTAACAACATCTATTGTCGTAGATCAAATACCGTTTAAGTTCGTGGCGACCGACTCGGATTGTTGTTTCTATAATTGTCAATTCCGATCTCAATTCCCTCTTGGCGAAGCTATCTCGCCAAGTGTGTTCCCATGAAGTCGAATTGCTTTCTATAAGCCGAATCTTCCTCCCACACGTTTAATCGCAACAACTTCTTGACCAAAGTCAATCTTCGATTTTTGAAAACTGTTTTGATTTTGAAAAAATAAGCGCAGAGATTGAGAGAGAGATTCCGAAGATATTAAGGGACTGTTTCAATTCTCCCGTTGGAATTGAATTATCGCGACAGCTCTCGGCTTATGAAAAGTTTAGCTAAGCATGACAAAAGTCATACTTAGCATAAAAATAAAACTTGAAAATAAAGAAAAATAAAAAGAACTTGAAAAGGAAAAGAGAAAACTTTTATAAAAACTAGAGAGAAAAGAAGAATGTATTCTGAATGATGAGTTTAGACTTACCCCAAGTGGGTATTTATAGCCTCTCAAAGCCTAAAGGATAAACAAAGAAAATAATAAAATAATACAAAAGGTAATTGTTTTTAAATTTAAATTCAAACTTAAACTAGTCTTCTAATGCAACTCTGCTCGTCAATCTTCCAGAAGGCGTGCAGACGAAGTCTCCTAGAAACCGCCGCTGACTGGACCTTCTAGAAACTGTCAACTCAGACCGCGTCGTGCCCAGAGTCGTGCCCATGTCTCCAGCCGTGACCAAATAATAAAAAAATGCAGAATTCGCCCGTTTTATCACCAATTCTGGAAAGTAAGGATTTGCACGAAAATAGACATAACACAACCAAATCAGCAACAATAACTTCACAAAATCTAAGAAATAACGAACATATATTAACGATTCTGAACACTCATCAGGGAAATGATGAAAGCTGTAGTGTACCCTGAACTAGCTACACATTCATCAGGTTAAACGGCTGCAACTCGTGTCAAGAATGTAATCCTTGGACAACTACCGGGACGTTCTCGTGACCTTCTTGCCGACAATTGGCGTACTTTGACTTCATATCGACCCTGACTGTTTACCAAACTTTCTCGTGTAATCCTGTAACCTTGCTTGTTTCGATACTTGGGTAGGAGGATTTGGACTCTAAAGTTACCTTTTATAGAAAGGTTTGGCTACTCTGGGCTACCACCATTGCGTTTTTGCCTCAACCATGTTTGTTCATCAGGTCACCCGTTTCAGTTTCCGGTATAATAGTAGTTTAAATGCTATTAATTGATTCAATTATTTAGAATTCAATATCATATTATGATTAAGCAAGAGTTTAAACGTGTCACAAAGGTTCAAGGGCAGTACTTCATGGAGAGCAAGCAGATAGAAATATTCATGCGTGTTTAGTAATGTTAAGCCAATGGCTTGGTTATTTGATGTTTTCAAACGTTTTGCAGGCTGCAGTGATCAACTCAAAGCTTCGTGATCATCCTTGAGCTCCAGATCAGTTGCACTCCGAGGAAACATCGATGGTCGTGAGCAGTCAAAGAAGCCGTGTGGTTGTATTGCAGAGAGCAAGGGTGGGTTAGCTTCAAAAGCCAAGCTTTTATCGACCAAGCCGTAAAGCTACTATTTCGTGTTGTTTTCCCCGTTTCCACGTAACGTTTTCGATTGCAAGCGGAAGCGGCGTCAAGAAATCTTATTATTGCAAGAGTGTGAGCGTAATGACCCGAGCAGGGCTATCTATTTCGAGCATTTTGTTTAGCATGCAAACCTATCACCCGAGCCGGGCTATCCATTTTGCGCATTTTTGTTTAACATTCAATCCCATCACGATAGCGAACGGTGTCGTAAGGGAGCATTGGGTCGACATTTTTAGACTAGATAAAACGGTAGTTTAACAACGGCAGACGACTTCATAATCAATCGGAAAAAGATTGTATCGAAAACTTAATTGATGAGCCACATGCCTCAGACCACGACTACCATCAATGTAAGCAAGAGAACGTATTACCAGGCCCCCTCCCTAGGAGCGAAACTGATTCGAAAATTCCACTGAAATTAACAACAATATATGTCATCTTATTCTACAATTTTTGCCATCATTTCTTATGCATTGTTCTTCTCGTTTATTTTGGAATGGTTTTTTGTTTGAAGCAAGATGATTAAGCTACGGATTTTCTGGTACGATCTGAAATCCCTGTCGAACAAAAAATAAAACACGCCCTCTTTTATCCGGTTAGTAGAGAGCAAGGCTGTTAAACTTATTTTAAAGGTGTTTATTTCACGATAACTTGGTTATTAAACATCGAATTTTAAGCATATCTTGTAAAAGAGGTGACGACGAAATGAATAATACACTTTCCAACACACTAACCAGCGAAAAACCAATAAGTATGAATTGAAGAGCACATAAATTAAAGACTAAACAGCAGATGTTATCATTGAACCAAACAATAGATGTACAATAAACAGTAGTGAAGTAAAGTGCAAAACCAAATTAATATTTTATTCCAAGTAATCACAAAGGTGGTCGGAGTTGAACTGTGTACTTATCCCGTTTTGGGATGTCCAAATCAATATTTTATGATTACAGATAATATATCTTAATAAATAAATATGTTAGAGTTTAATTAGAATAGGGTTGTGCTTTTGTAATTACAAATAATTAACAAGTGTATTTAGAATAGGTCTCTACTTTTACACCACTATATAAACAAGCCACCCAAGTAACTTCTCCTTCAAAGTCCCAAGTAACTTCTCCTTCAACGTCTACTCTCCTTCAAAGTCAAAACAAAAGCAGCATGGCAAGTTTTGTTTCCTCGGCTATTATCCTCCTCTTCATGTTCTTTCCCATCGTCATTCCCCTGCCCCTGTCAACGAATTCACGTTGGATTGTTGATGAGGGAGGACGACGTGTGAAGCTGGCGTGCGTGAACTGGTCGGCTCACTCGGAACTGATGGTTGCCGAAGGGCTCAGCAAGCAGCCTATGGATACGATCGCCAAACGGATTGCGTAGATGGGATTCAACTGCGTCAGGTACACTTGGCCGGTCTATCTGATCACCAATGACTCCTTAGCATCCCTTACCGTTAGCCAGTCGTTTCAACGACTCAGCTTCGTTGAATCCATCGCTGGAATTCAAGCCAACAACCCTTCGATCATCGATGTTCCCCTCATCAAAGCTTACCAGGTATCACAGATTTTTCAACTCTCCTATTAGAATTGAATAAACAACATGTCTCAAACTTAATCTACGACATTGATTTATTGATTGGTGTTTTTATTCCAGGCAGTGGTGTCAAGCTTAGGGGAAAACAATTTGATGGTCATACTTGACAACCACATCAGCAAACTCGGTTGGTGCTGCAATAATTTAGACGACAACGGTTTCTTCGGTGACAAGTACTTCAACCCGGATCAATGGATCACCGGGCTGACTCAGATGGCCACCTTATTCAACGGTGTCACCAACGTGGTCGGCATGAGCTTGAGGAACGAGCTAAGAGGCCCGAAACAGAACGTCAACGACTGGTACAAGTACATGCAGAAAGGAGCCGAAGCAGTGCACTCGGCAAACCCGGATGTCCTCGTTATACTTTCTGGATTTGATTTCGACAGAGACTTGTCATTCATCAAGAGTCAATCCATAAAACTCACCAGTGGGAAACTAGTATTCGAGGCGCAATGGTATGGATTCTCTGATGGGCCGCGAAAATGGGTGACCGGAAACCCAAACGAAGTTTGTGGCAGAGTTGCGACTTATATGTTGAAGACGTCTGGGTATTTGGTTGATCAAGGACACCCGTTGTTCATTAGCGAGTTCGGGATCGACCAAACAGGAGCCAATGTCAATGGCAATAGGTACTTGAGCTGCTTCTTGGGCGTGGCAGCTGAGCTTGACCTGGATTGGGCCTTGTGGACACTCACCGGGAGCTACTATGTGAGAGCAGGAGTTGTCGGGTTAAACGAGTACTACGGAGTCTTGGATTATAACTGGTGTGCACCCAGAAATTCGAGCTTCATTCAAAGAATTTCAGCTCTCCAAGCTCCTTTCCGAGGTAAGTCGACGTATATTAGTTTCTTTTTATTTGAGATTGATGATGTCAACCGAAATTTTGATGCAAATCTTTTGTTTTTCCGCAACGACATATGTAGGTCCAGGTTTGTCGGAAGCCAAACCGCACAATGTTATCTTCCACCCCTTAACGGGGCTCTGTATCACAAGGAAACCATTCGCCCACCGGTTGCGGTTAGGTCCCTGCTCCGAGTCCTATGCTTGGAGTTATTCCCCCCATAAGACTTTACTAGCAACAAGGACGCATTTATGTTTACAAGCAGGTGAATCCGGGACATCGGCAAAGCTCGGCATCTTCTGCACCGGCTCGAATTCGAAGTGGGAGATGATATCGGATTCCAAGATGCATCTCTCGGCTAAACTCAGGGATGGCAAATCCGTTTGTCTCGACGTAGCGTCGGACAACACTATCATCACAAGCAGCTGCAAATGTATAAATAACGACAACACATGTGACCCTTCGAGCCAATGGTTCAAACTCGTGGATAGCACAAGGAGCAGCTCAAGCGTTTAGTTTTATCGACCGTTTGATTTTAGTTTTATCCGTTTCGGAATGTATAGGAATTAGATAGGCAGCGATCATAGAAAATCCAGTTAATTTTATCAATAAAGGCAATTGTTTTCTCTTTTACATAGATTAATCAAAACTCAAGCAACTTCACCTGAATAAATCAAACGACGAAGAAAATAATTCGAGCCAAATCGAATTTTATTCAAGTGTACATGACCAAGATTTTTATGCCTCGTGGTATATGTTACAAACCTGTGTTCAAATCATTCAATATTTCAGTCATAATCTCTTTCGGTAATGGAGCAGAGGGACCTTCCTTGGAGTCAAAACTGGCCAAAGGACTTTCCGAGCTCGATATACGATTCCTTGCGAACCCCCCTCCGATTACTCAAATAGTCTCGGATCGACTCTTTTGCGGACTCCGCCGTTCGTCTAAACTTAGCGGCATCTTTGTTTAAATATATAAACGATAATGGAGGCATGTCCGAGAAACATATATGCACAAAATTTGATGTTAATGGAAGCTTGATTCTGTTTCAAGTCTACCATTTTTTATGTCTGTGGGCTTGTGATCTATATCTTCCTTCTCAATGGCATAATTGTGTGGCAATACTGTTGTGTTTGTGCTATCCAAACTGATGCGATTTGCGATGATAATACACAGGAAGGGGAAATGATGAAAGCTGCAGTGTACCCTGAACTAGCTACACGTTCATCAGGTTAAACGGCTGCAACTCGTGTCAAGAATGTAATCCTTGGACAACTACCGGGACGTTCTCGTGACATTCTTGCCGACAATTGGCGTGCTTTGACTTCATATCGACCCTGACTATTTACCGAACTTTCTCGTGTAATCCTGTAACCTTGCTTGTTTCGATACTTGGGTAGGAGGATTTGGACTCTAAAGTTACCTTTTATAGAAAGGTTTGGCTACTCTGGGCTACCACCATTGCGTTTTTGCCTCAACCATGTTTGTTCATCAGGTCACCCATTTCAGTTTCCGGTATAATAGTAGTTTAAATGCTATTAATTGATTCAATTATTTAGAATTCAATATCATATTATGATTAAGCAAGAGTTTAAACGTGTCACAAAGGTTCAAGGGCAGTACTTCATGGAGAGCAAGCGGATACAAATATTCATGCGTGTTTAGTAATGTTAAGCCAATGGCTTGGTTATTTGATGTTTTCGAACGTTTTGCAGGCTGCAGTGATCAACTCAAAGCTTCGTGATCATCCTTGAGCTCCAGATCAGTTGTACTCCGAGGAAACATCGATGGCCGTGAGCAGTCAAAGAAGCCGTGTTGTTGCATTGCAGAGAGCAAGGGTGGGTTAGCTTCAAAAGCCACGCTTTTATCGACCAAGACGTAAAGCTACTATTTCGTGATGTTTTCCCCGTTTCCAAGTAACGTTTTCGATTGCAAGCGAAAGCGGCGACAAGAAATCTTATTATTGCAAGAGTGGGGGCGTAATGACCCAAGCCGGGCTATCTATTTCGAGCATTTTGTTTAGCATGCAAACCTATCACCCGAGCCGGGCTATCCATTTAGCACATTTTTGTTTAACATTCAATCCCATCACGATAGCGAACGGTGTCGTAAGGGAGCATTGGGTCGACATTTTTAGACTAGATAAAACGGTAGTTTAACAACGGCGGACGACTTCATAATCAATCGGAAAAAGATTGTATTGGAAACTTAATTGATGAGCCACATGCCTCAGACCACGACTACCATCAATGTAAGCAAGAGAACGTATTACCAGGCCCCCTCCCTAGGAGCGAAACTGATTCGGAAATTCCACTGAAATTAACAACAATATATGTCATCTTATTCTACAATTTTTGCCATCATTTCTTATGCATTGTTCTTCTCGTTTATTTTGGAATGGTTTTTTGTTTGAAGCAAGATGATTAAGCTACGGATTTTCTGGTACGATATGAAATCCCTGTCGAACAAAAAATAAAACACGCCCTCTTTTATCCGGTTAGTAGTGAAGTAAAGTGCAAAACCAAATTAATATTTTATTCCAAGTAATCACAAAGGTGGTCGGAGTTGAACTGTGTACTTATCCCGTTTTGGGATGTCCAAATCAATATTTTATGATTACAGATAATATATCTTAATAAATAAATATGTTAGAGTTTAATTAGAATAGGGCTGTGCTTTTGTAATTACAAATAATTAACAAGTGTATTTAGAATAGGTCTCTACTTTTACACCACTATATAAACAAGCCACCCAAGTAACTTCTCCTTCAAAGTCCCAAGTAACTTCTCCTTCAACGTCTACTCTCCTTCAAAGTCAAAACAAAAGCAGCATGGCAAGTTTTGTTTCCTCGGCTATTCTCCTCCTCTTCATGTTCTTTCCCATCGTCATTCCCCTGCCCCTATCAACGAATTCACGTTGGATTGTTGATGAGGGAGGACGACGTGTGAAGTTGGCGTGCGTGAACTGGTCTGCTCACTCGGAACTGATGGTTGCCGAAGGGCTCAGCAAGCAGCCTATGGATACGATCGCCAAACGGTTGCTGCTGCAATAATTTAGACGACAACGGTTTCTTCGGTGACAAGTACTTCAACCCGGATCAATGGATCACCGGGGTGACTCCGATGGCCACCTTATTCAACGGTGTCACCAACGAAAATGGATGACCGGAAACACAAACGAAGTTTGTGGCAGAGTTGCGACTTTTATGTTGAAGACGTCTGGGTATTTGGTTGATCAAAAATACCCGTTGTTCATTAGCGAGTTCGGGATCGACCAAACAGGAGCCAATGTCAACGAAAATAGGTACTTGAGCTGCTTCTTGGGCGTGGCAGCTGAGCTTGACCTGGATTGGGCCTTGTGGACATTCACCGAGAGATACTATGTGAGAGCAGGAGTTGTCGGGTTAAACGAGTACTACGAAGTCTTGGATTATAACTGGTGTGCACCCAGAAATTCGAGCTTCATTCAAAGAATTTCAGTTCTCCAAGCTCCTTTCCGAGGTAAATCGACGTATATTAGTTTCTTTTTATTCGAGATTGATGATGTCAACCGAAATTTTGATGCAAATCTTTTGTTATTCCGCTACGACATATGCAGGTCCAGGTTTATCGGAAGCCAAACTGCACAATGTTATCTTCCACCCCTTAACGGGGCTCTGTATCACAAGGAAACCATTCGCCCACTGGTTGCGGTTAGGTCCCTGCTCCGAGTCCTACGCTTGGAGTTATTCCCCCCATAAGACTTTACTAGCAACAAGGATGCATTTATGTTTACAAGCTGGAGAATCCGGGACATCGGCGAAGATCAGCATCTTCTGCACCGGCTCGAATTCGAAATGGAGATGATATCGGATTCCAAGATGCATCTCTCGACTAAACTCAGGGTTGGCAAATCCGTTTGTCTCGACGTAGCGTCGGACAACACTATCATCACAAGTACCTACAAATGTATAAATAAAGACAACACATGTGACCCTTCGAGCCAATGGTTCAAACTCGTCGATAGCACAAGGAGCAGCTCAAGCGTTTAGTTTTATCGACCGTCTGGTTTTAGTTTTATCCGTTTCGGAATGTATAGGAATTAGATAGGCAGCGATTATAGAAAATCCAGTTAATTTTATCAATAAAGGCAATTGTTTTCTCTTTTACATAGATTAATCAAAACTCAAGCAACTTCACCTGAATAAATCAAACGACGAAGAAAATAATTTGAGCCAAATCGAATTTTATTCAAGTGTACACTGTTGGGGAAATCGGGTTATTTCCCACACGAAGGTCGTTTCAAAATTGATCTAAAATGTCAATATCAAAACCACCAAAGGTTGCACAGCGAATAAACCTGTCAAACTATTGAATATTGAAACATAATGGAAAAAACCGAATAAAAACAATAAAGGAGAGAACACACCAAATTTATGAGGTTCGGCGAGAATATTGTCTACTCCTCGGGCACCACACCAGATGATAAATTCACTATATCACCAATATTACAACAAATGGAATTCTTTAGAATTCCCAAAGTGGGAGAATAAAGAATACAAGAGGAAGAGAGAACTTGTTTTGGGATGATTTCTAATGAAATATTTAGGCCTATATATAGTTGAGTTTTAAGGAGTAAACTTATAAATAACCTAATATTTTATGGATCAAACATGAAAAAAAAGTTGGCCACCTACCAAAGAATTTTCCGATGTGTACAAGTTAGCCACCAAATATGAAATTCCCAATAAGTTGGCCACCAACCAAGATGAAATTTCCAATAAGTTGGCCACCAACCAAGATGAAATTTCCAACTTGCCAACTTAATTCCAAGCCAAATCTAACAAATCTCCACCTTGGCTTGAAATTACCAAGCCTACTCAACTTCTTCAACTCCCCAAATTTGTAGTGCCTCTAATTGCGCTCACAAGCGCTACACACTCGAAGGTGTTCATACTTTTAGGATGTTAATCAAGTTCAAACAATGATTGAACTTGATTACTGTTACCACCTTGGTCATCATATCTGCAGGATTTTCCGATGTCGCAATTTTCTGAAGTAGAATCTTTCCTTCTTCAAAGATCTCCCACACAAAGTGATACCTCACGTCGATATGCTTAGTCCTTTAATGGTAGACTTGATTTTTCGCTATGTGAATAGCGCTCTAACTGTCACAATAGAAACTAATGTGACTTTGAACAACTCCCAAGTCTTCCATCAACCCGTTAAGCCAAATTGCTTCCTTTACAGCCTCTGAAACTGCCATGTATTTTGCCTCTTTAGTAGACAAGGCCACCGTAGATTGCAATGTAGACTTCCAACTTACTGGGGCTTTACCAAGAGTAAACAAATACCCAGTAGTTGATCGACGCTTATCCAAATCACCAGCATATCCAACCATACACTGACCAAGTGCTTCATCCTGTTCAAAAACTAAACCAACATCCATGGTTTATTGGAGATACCGTAGAATCCATTTCAAAGGTTGCCAATGTCCTTCTCCAGGATCATGCATGTACCTACTCACAACTCCAACTACTTGTGAAAAGTCAAGACGCGTACACACCATTGCATACATCAAGCTCCCAACTGCATTAGAATATGAAACTTTTGCCATATACTCTTGTTCTTTGTTAGTTTTAGGAGATAATTGAGAACTAAGTTTCAAATAAGAAACCAGTGGAATACTTACATGTTTGGTATTTTCATTCATGCCAAAACATTGTAATACCTTTCTAAAATACCGCTTCTGTGTTAAACAAAGCTTCCCTCTCTGTCTATCTCAGCTTATCTCCATACCAAGAATCTTCTTGGCCTCACCTAGATCTTTTATCTCAAACTCTTGATTCAACTGAGCCTTTAATTTATCTATCTCCTTTTGACTCTTCGAAACGATCAACATATCGTCAACGTAAAAGAGAAGATAAATGAAAGATCCATCTTTGAGCTTTTACAAATACACACAATGATCATATTTGCTTCTAGTGTACTTTTACCTCCTCATAAAGCTATCAAATCGCTTGTACCACTGCCTCGGAGATTGCTTCAATCCATAGAGCGATTTGTTCAGCTTACAAACCCATTTCTCACAACCACCATCTTTGTATCCTTCTGGCTGAGTCATATAGATCTCCTCTTCTAAATCACCATGCAAGAAAGTCGTCTGTACATCAAGTTGAGCTAGCTCCAAATTCAACTGTGCTACCAAGGCCAACAATATTCTAATGGAGGAATGCGTCACAACAGGGGAAAATACTTCATTGTAGTCGATTCCCTCCTTTTGAGCGTAGCCTTTAGCTACCAACCGTGTCTTGTAGCGAACATCTTTCTTGCTATGAGATCCATCTTTCTTTGCAAATACCCACTTGCATCCAATTGATCTTTTACCTTTCGGTAATTGAGCTAGTTTCCAAGTGTTGTTCTTTTGGAGAAATTGCATTTCTTCATCTATGGCACTTTTCCACTTATCACTTTCCAAGCTTTGTATTACTTCTTGGTAAGTGATAGGGATATCATCATCAACAACTGGAAGAGCATAGGCCACCATATCATTAAATTGAGCATGTCTACGAATTTCTCTCCTTGGTCTTGTAACTATAAGTGGTTTTGGTGTCTCCAATGGTTCTTGGGTTTGAACCTCTTCATCTTCTGATTCTTCTATTGGAGTTGAAGAATCAGCTACATCAACTTATGGGATCATTGTCTGCTGAAACTCCACCTGTTTTGGAGTATGCTCCACCTGCTGCAGAGTACTACTTGTCTAGACAGCTTCATTTGTTACCTTCTTTACTAGACAGATTCATCAAAGGTAACATCTCTGCTACAAATATCTTCTTAGTGTCTAAACACCAAAGGTGGAATCCCTTCACTCCATGGGTGATTCCCATAAAGAGAGCCTTCTTTGTTCTCGGATCAAGCTTGGATTCCTTCACATGATAATAAACAGTGGATCCAAATACATGAAAGGAATCATAATCAGTAGCAGGTTTTCCAGACCATACCTCCAATGGTGTTTTTCCTCCTATTACTGATGACGGTAGAAGATTGATGAGATGGCCAGTATTTGTCACAGCCTCGGCCCAAAATGTCTTGCCTAACCCAGTATTAGACAACATACATCGAACTTTCTCTAATAGTGTTCGATTCATACGCTCTCCCACCCACATTCTGTTGTGGTGTATTTCTAACAGTGAAATGTCGAACAATACCATACTCATGGCAAACATCAAAGAATGGGTCACTTTTATATTCCCCTCCATTGTCCGTCCTAAGACGTTTGATCTTTCTACCAGTCTGGTTCTCGATCATATTTTTCCATTTCAGGAAAATTCGAAGCACTTCATCGGATACACCCAAACTCTTCTGGAAAAGTCATCTACAAAACGTACAAAATAATGATTTCCTCCCAAAGACGATGTCTTTGAAGGACCCCATACATCTGAGTGAATATAATCCACAATACCTTTTGTATTATGTATAGTGGTGCCAAACTTCACTCTCTTATGCTTTCCTATAACACAATGCTTGCAAAAGTTCAATTTGCAAGCCTTTGCACCTTTTAACAATCATTTCTTTGCCAGGATTTGCAAGAATTTTTCTCTAGCATGTCTCAACCGCATATGCCACAACTGGGTTGCATCCAAATCATCACCTCCGGAAGCTGCTGCAACTGCTCCAATAATTGTACTACCTTGGTAGTAATACAAATTATTTTTCCTGATGCCCTTCATCATCACAAGTGCGCCATATGTGACTTTTAAAACTCCATCTCTTATAGTGACTACTGAGCCTTTGGATTCCAAGGCTCCCAACGAGATGATATTTTTCTTCAAACTAGGCACGTATAGGACATCCGTCAGAACTCTGGTTGATCCATCTTGATTTTTCAATCAAATTAAACCTATCCCAACAGTTTTATAGGTATTGTCATTGCCCATATAAATAACTCCTGCATTTAGTTCTACTAAATCAGAGAACCACTCCCGATTAGGGGACATATGATAGGTGCAACCTGAATCTAATATCCATTCATCTGAATGGAATATTGTTGATGAAGCAATCAATGATATGTCAGAGTCATTTTCATCATGCTCTGCAACACATGCATCTAGAGCAGTTTTTCCTTTCTTCTTCATCTTTGGACAATCTTTCTTCCAATGTTCTTTCTCATGACAAAAGGCACATTCATCTTTTCCTAGTCTAGACTTCGACTTTGATCTGCCTCTCCACTTTGGCTTTTGACTTTTTGAGTGACCTCTTGCCACCATGGCCTCCGTTGCTTCGTACTTACTCTCCTTCTTGGTTTTCTTCCTGAGCTCATAACTATACAAAGCAACAGTTACATCTTTAAGGGTAACATTATCCTTACCATGAAGTAACATTGTCTCAAGGTGCTCAAATTTATCTGGAAGAGATGACAAAAATGTCAAGGCCAAATATTCATCTTTGAAGGTTTCATTCATGCCCAATAAGTCTGCCACTAGCTCATTGAACCCAGTGATGTGTTCATTCATACTGGTGTCTGGTTGATAATCAAATCTGAACAATATTTTCTTCATGTGGAGACGATTCTGAGAGCTTTTCTTTAGGAATTTTTCCTCTAATGCTTTCCACATCTTACTTGCAGAAGTCTCATTCTTGTAGCCATACTTCTGCTCCCTGGAAAGACAAGATCAAATCGTGTTGCATGCCAAACGATTGATTGTTCCCCATTCTTTCTCCTTCATATATTTGGGCTTTTCTTCCTCAATGGCGATGTCTAGACCTTGTTGGAATAAAGCGTCTAACACCTCGCCTTGCCACATGCCAAAATGACCGGATCCATTGAACAACTCCACCGAGAAATTTGCATTTGACATCATCCTCCTCACCGGTCCGGATGAAGAGCTTGATGTCTCAATTGATCTGTATTTTGGCATTTTAATTCCAATGAACAATATTCAATATCATGAAGTATATCTTTTTAGCAACGGAACCACCAGGATAACCTCAACCGAAGCTTTGATACCAATTGTTGGGGAAATCGGGTTATTTCCCACACGAACATAGTTTCAAAATTGATCTAAAATGTCAATATCAAAACCATCAAAGGTTGCACAGCGGATAAACCTGTCAAACTATTGAATATTGAAACACAATGGAAAAATCGAATAAAAACAATAAAGGAGAGAACATAACAAATTTATGAGGTTCGATGAGAATATCGTCTACTCCTCGGGCACCACACTGGATGATAACTTCACTATATCGCCAATAGTATAACAAATGGAATTCTTTAGAATTCCCAAAGTGGGAGAATGAAGAATACAAGAGGAAGAGAGAACTTGTTTTGGGATGATTTCTAATGAAAAACTTAGGCCCATTTATAGTTGAGTTTTAAGGGCTAAACTTATAATAACCTAATATTTTAGGGATCAAGCATGAAAAATAAGTTGGCCACCTACCAAAGAATTTTCCAATGTGTACAAGTTAGCAACCAAATATGAAATTCCCATATTCAAAGTTTGGCCACCAACCAAGATGAAATTTCCAATAAGTTGGTCACCAACCAAGATGAAATTTCCAACTTGCCAACTTAATTTCATGCCAAATCTAACATACAAAACCAAGATTTTATGTCTCGCGGTATATGCTACAAACCTGTGTTCAAATCATTCAATATTTCAATCATAATCTCTTCCGGTAATGGAGCAGAGGGACCTTCCTTGGAGTCAAAACTGGCGAAAGAACTTTCCGAGCTCGATATACGATTCCTCGCGAACCCCCCTCCGATTACTCAAATAGTCTAGGATCGACTCTTTTACGGCCTTCATCGTTCGTCTAAACTTAGCGACATCTTTGTTTAAATATATAAACGATAATGGAGGGATGTTCGAGATATGAATATGCACAAAATTTGATATGTTAATGGAAGCTTGATTCTGTTTCAAGTCTACCATTTTTTATGTCTGTGGGCTTGTGATCTATATCTTCTGTAACACCCCAATTTAGGGGCTAAATTTAAGAAATTATAAAGTGGTGGATTTAATTGGTATTTTGAAAGAAATAGTGGATTAAATTGTAAGACTTATAAGTTGGCAGATCGTTTTAAGAAGTACAGGAAGTTCAGTGACTAAACTCTTGGTTTAGCCAATTTCATATAGGAGAGAATTATAAACTCTCCCCCGTGCGCAGAAACATAAATTTTCCCAGTTTTCCGTCTCTGATCAACCAACTTTCAACTCGGATCTACTCGCTGTCCGACCTCCGATCGACGAGCCAAAACCACGTGTTCGTTGTCAACCAAGGAACAAAACCCCTCAAACCTTTCGTCAGGAATCATCACCGTTCGTCGTTAATTTCAGTCGGAAGTATCGTCGGTAATAACTTGATTTTAGTTGGTTTTTCATCGATTCACGACGATCCGAGAATCCGTTTACGACACCTCCTACACCATCGTGTTCCTTGCATCGTTCCGAGTCTGCCGGAGTCATCCTTGGTATCTGTCGACGGCGGCGCGTGAGGAGGTGAAGCGGTCAAAGTTTCCGACTTGTTGAAATCGAGCTCTCCGCCGTTCAAAATTGTGAGCCGGCTTTGTAAATATCTCGAAATCACTAAAAATAATTTTTAGAAATTTTTCTGGGATTTTAACACTGTTCACGCGCCCCCACGCACCGCCTCTGCGCGTGGGGAAGAAAAAAATGACCGGTTTGACCGGTTTTGCTCCTATTTTGACCGGTTTAACCGGTCATGACCCGACCCGACCTGTTGACCCGTTGACCGGCGTTGACCAATGTTGACCAAAACTTTGACTGGCTTTGACCGGGCATTAAACGACCTTTGACTTTGATCGAGTATACCTATCCTGACATTTTTCGACGTTCCAAATCTGATTCCACTGTCCTTTTTTCGAAATTCGAACCCAAAGACCTCGAAATTGCCGATCAAACCCGTTGACTTTGATTTTGACCAAAAATTCCAAATTTCTGAAAAGTCATATTTTATGCTTTCGACATCCTGAATCCGAATCCGAAGTCTGTTTTGCCAAATTCGAACCCGGTAAGCCGTCTTTCACTGATTTATCACCCGATTCGATCCGTTTATCGCAATTAAGCTCTGTTTCTGATATAATTTATGTTGATATGTATCTGAGGAATTATTGGAAGTTGAATTGAAGATCAAAGGCGTTCGAATGGAATTTTTATGGTCGATCAGTATTACACGGAAATCGAGGTAATACTTTACTACCTCTTTATGCTTTATAGAACATGTGAATATTGATAAATGCATGATTAAGATAATGTTGGTCTCATTTGTGTAGTTAATTAGTTTCTACACTCGATCTGAATACGGTAAAATGGTTCAGTAATTGATTATGGTTCAGATGATTTTTATAAGAAATTGAGGGATTGTTAGAATTAAATTACAAGTTATGTGCTTATTTATAAAGAAATCAACATGGGTTTGTAACTTATAGTTTATTTCATCAAAGGTTAAATGTTAAAGGTACTTGGATGGGAAATTATGATAATACTCCGGAAGGGTAAAATTATGAAAATACCCTTAAGTTGTAAGATGTCAAGAATTGTCCCTAGAAGTTGATTAATAACTCTGAAAGGATATATTGATATGATAAAACTACATATGTGCTCAAGAAATGTTAGATTTTGCTTAGGAAATATGGATAATCGATTTTTAACCCTATAGGGTTTGTGCAAGCTATTAGAAGTCTATTAAGGAATCATTTCAAGATAAGAGAAAGTTCGGGAAAGCAATTGATCATAGGATCTCTAAATTATATTATTTTTGTTAAGAGCTAATATTGAAATTATCTGGTTAAGAAATTACGAAAATTCCCTTGAGAGGTAAAATAGTCAGAGTTGACCCTGAAGGAGAAAGTACTTTGAGGATTTGTACTTAACTCGATTAAGTACAAATTTAATTATTAATATTCTGCCTTTGTAAAGAAAAATTCATAATATTGTGTTTGTAAAATCCGAGAAGGCACTTGACCCGAAAATATCCGAGTTATGAGTAAATACCTGAAGAATAATTTGTCGGGGTATTCTGTTGTCATAATTGTTCGAAAGGACTGAAACAAATGATGAGATTGAATTAAATAATAAGATCGGATGGAGGAAAAAGATATAAATTGGAATTAAATAATAAGACCGGATGGAGGAAAAAGATTGAAATACCGTGGATATGTGAAATGACCAAAATACCCCTGTAATGGAAATAACCCAAGAATATCACCAAGCTCAGAAATGATTGGATATCCTCGAGCTCTGAAATGAATGGAATAAAACTGAATACCAAAATTTACAAAATAACCTTATGGTCTAAACTAAGTAAATGTCTTGGATTAATTAAGGAATCCAAATAAGCATAGGTATTGGATTACCTTTAAAAGTAATGAAACATAATTTAACTGAATAGATCAACCCTAAAGCTATATCACTACTTGAATGACATAGATATTACTTGAATGCGTGTTCGTCTTCTCAAGTTTGGCTCGATGATAATTTTGAAAGTATTCAACTCAGCTCAACTCTAGATCGCATTCAGTACTAAGAATTGGACGCTTGTTCAACAAATTAACTACGAATACTGAATTGAATAGATCGGAAGTACAATATGTATCTGAAATTAGGAACGTTTGAATTACTCTGGAAAATCCCGAAGTAACTGGAATGGACTTGAATGCAAAATGAACTAAGTAACCTCAATGACTGAGGATTAAGTAAGTGATTAGGATAAGTCTGGAATTTGGATGAACTTACATGATGTATCATCCCTATGGATTATGAACCATAAATCAAGTACGTCAGTATTTCATGATATCGTGGAAGCGTGAAAAGGAAACAAAAACCATTAGAGTATTTGTTTGTCTCCTTAAGATATGCTCAGTGATAACTCAAAAGTTGATTTAGGGACAATAATTGTTGGTATTAAAGAGTGAATACCTGGTAGGACAACGAATGAACCGATCAACATGCATTAGTTTTGGGAGTTGTTAAATTTAAGTTATTTCAATAATCCGATAAATCGACGCCGACTGTAAATGTCCTGAATCTTTATTTCTTCCTTATCAGCTCAAGTTATATTCTGAATAACTGATGATTATGTTAGTTATTGAACTATTCCTATAGTGATTCTAAATACCGACATTCTATCGGTAAACTGAAGATCCGTGTTTCTCTTCCTTATAAGATTATCCAATCCCTCTAAATAATGTCCATAAACTCTGGTGTGTTCCCTACTCACATGAATATTTTACCTTATTTTCGATTTGATTTCTGATCTGATACTTGACATGGATTCTGATATGATATCTGACATGGATTCTGATCTGATACTTTACTTGGATTCTGATCTGATACTTGACGTGAATTATGATTTGATTTTTGATATATCCGTTTACGGACGGAACATGTTTTATTTGGGGGGTTAATGTTAGAGGAAGAATACCTGGAGGTTCCTCGGCTGTGTGCTCAGGGCCTTACTTACCGGTTCCTCGGCTGTGTGCTCAGGACCTTACTTGTACAAAAAGGAATACCAGTAACATCTGTCTAAACAATGTGAAGTACCTCACGAGCCATGTGAGGGTTATTCATCTGAGAAATTTTGACTCGACTCTGGAAATAAAATTGGATATGCATGAGCCTATTCTCGTAACTAAGGCTAAATTGATTCCACAAGGATAAAGTTGTTTTGATTATTTACTTCGAATGAGGGAGATTTCTGATAAGAATGTATACTCAACTGGTTAAGGATTAGTGGAGGATTCGTATTTCTATAAGAGCTACATGAAAGACATATATAAAAAAAACTGATGGAAGTTTCATTTCTGCAATAATGTGACATGAATGAATTTCGAGGACGAAATTCTTTTAAGGAGGGGAATATTGTAACACCCCAATTTAGGGGCTAAATTTAAGAAATTATAAAGTGGTGGATTTAATTGGTATTTTGAAAGAAATAGTGGACTAAATTGTAAGACTTCAAAGTTGGCAGATCGTTTTAAGAAGTGCAGGAAGTTCAGTGACTAAACTCTTGGTTTAGCCAATTTCCTATATGAGAGAATTATAAACTCTCCCCCGTGTGCAGAAACAAAAATTTTCCCAGTTTTCCCTCTCCGATCAACCAACTTTCAAATCCGATCTACTCGCCGTCCGACCTCCGATCGACGAGTCGAAACCACCATCGTGTTCGTTGTCAACCAAGGAACAAAACCCCTCAAACCTTTCGTCGGGAATCATCGCCGTTCGTTGTTAATTTCAATCGGAAGTATCGTCGGTAATAACTCAGTTTTAGTTGGTTTTTCATCGATTCACGATGATCCGAGCATCCGTTTACGACACCTCCCGCACCATCGTGTTCCTTGCATCGTTCCGAGTCTGTCGGTGTCATCCTTGGTATCTGTCGACGGCGGCGCGTGAGGAGGTGAAGCGGTCAAAGTTTCTGATTTGTTGAAATCGAGCTCTCCGCCGTTTAAAATTGTGAACCGAGCTTTGTAAGTATCTCGAAATCGCTCAAAATAATTTTTAGGAATTTTTCAGGGATTTTATCACTGTTCACGCGCCGCCACTGCGCTTGGGGAAGAAAAAAATGATCGGTTTGACCGGTTTTGCTCCTATTTTGACCGGTCATGACCCGACCCGACCCGTTTACCCGACCCGACCTGTTGACCCGACCCATTGACCCGACCCGTTGACCCGTTAACCGTTGATCTGTTGATCGTTGACCGGCGTTGACCATTATTGACCAAAAGTTTGACTGGCTTTGACCGGGCAATAAACAACCTTTGACTTTAACCGAGTATACATATCCTGACATTTTTCGACGTTCCAAATCTGATTCCACTGTTCGTTTTTCGAAATTCAAACCCGAAGACCTCAAAATTTCCGGTCAAACCCATTGACTTTGATTTTGACCGAAAATTCCAAATTTCCGAAAAGTCATATTTTATGCTTTCGACGTCTTAAATCCGAATCCAAAGTCTGTTTCGCCAAATTCGAACCTGGTAAGCTGTCTTTCACTGATTTATCACCCGATTCGATCCGTTTATCGCAATTAAGCTCCATTTCTGATATAATTTATGTTGATATGTATCTGAGGAATTATTGGAAGTTGAATTGAAGATCAAAGGCGTTTGAATGGAATTTTTATGGTCGATCAGTAATACACGAAAATCGAGGTAATACTTTACTACCTCTTTATGCTTTATAGAACATGTGAATATTGATAAATGCATGATTAAGATAATGTTGGTCTCATTTGTGTAGTTAATTAGTTTCTACACTCGATCTGAATACGGTAAAAGGGTTCAGTAATTGATTATGGTTCATATGATTTTTATAAGAAATTGAGGGATTGTTAGAATTAAATTACAAGTTATGTGCTTATTGATAAAGAAATCAACATGGGTTTGTAACTTATAGTTTATTTCATCAAAGGTTAAATGTTAAAGGTTCTTGGATGGGAAATTATGATAATACTCCAGAAGGGTAAAATTACGAAAATACCCTTAAGTTGTAAGATGTCAAGAATTGTCCCTGGAAGTTGATTAATAACTCTGAAAGGATATATTGATATGATAAAACTACATATGTGCTCAAGAAATGTTAGATTTTGCTTAGGAAATATGGATAACCAATTTTTAACCCTATAGGGTTTGTGCAAGCTATTAGAAGTCTATTAAGGAATCATTTCAAGATAAGAGAAAGTTCGGGAAAGCAATTGATCATAGGATCTCTAAATTATATTATTTTCGTTAAGAGCTAATATTGAAATTATCTGGTTAAGAAATTACGAAAATTCCCTTGAGAGGTAAAATAGTCAGAGTTGACCCTGAAGGAGAAAGTACTTTGAGGATTTGTACTTAACTCGATTAAGTACAAATTTAATTATTAATATTCTGTCTTTGTAAAGAAAAATTCATAATATTGCGTTTGTAAAATCCGAGAAGGCACTTGACCCGAAAATATCCGAGATATGAGTAAATACCTGAAGAATAATTTGTCGGGGTGTTCTGTTGTCATAATTGTTCGAAAGGACTGAAACAAATGATGAGATTGAATTAAATAATAAGATCAGATGGAGGAAAAAGATTGAAATACCGTGGATCTGTGAAATGACCAAAATACCCCTGTAATGGAAATGACCCAAGAATATCACCAAGCTCAGAAATGATTGGATATCCTCGAGCTCTGAAATGAATGGAATAAAACTGAATACCAAAATTTACAAAATAACCTTATGGTCTAAACTAAGTAAATGTCTTGGATTAATTAAGGAATCCAAATAAGCATAGGTATTGGATTACCTTTAAAAGTAATGGAACACAATTTAATTGAATAGATCAACCCAAAAGCTATATCAATACCTGAATGACATAGATATTACTTGAATGCGTGTTCGTCTTCTCAAGTTTGGCTCGATGATAATTTTGAAAGTATTCAACTCTGCTCAACTCTAGATCGCATTCAGTACTAAGAATTGGACGCTTGTTCAACAAATTAACTACGAAGACCAAATTGAATAGATCGAAAGTACAATATGTATCTGAAATTAGGAACGTTTGAATTACTCTGGAAAATCCCGAAGTAACTGGAATGGACTTGAATGCTAAATGAACTAAGTAACCTCAATGATTGAGGATTAAGTAAGTGATTAGGATAAGTCTGGAATTCGGATGAACTTACATGATGTATCATCCCTATGGATTATGAACCATAAATCAAGTACGTCAGCATTTCATGATATCGTGGAAGCGTGAAAAGGAAACAAAAACCATTAGAGTATTTGTTCGTCTCCTTAAGATATGTTCAGTGATAACTTAAAAGTTGATTTAGGGACAATAATTACTGGTATTAAAGAGTGAATACCTGGTAGGACAACGAATGAACCGATCAACATGCATTAGTTTTGGGAGTTGTTAAATTTAAGTTATTTCAATAATCCGATAAATCGACGCCGACTGTAAATGTCCTGAATCATTATTTCTTCCTTATCAGCTCAAGTTATATTCTGAATAACTGATGATTATGTTAGTTATTGAACTATTCCTATAGTGATTCTAAATACCGACATTCTATCGATAAACTGAAGATCCGTGTTTCTCTTCCTTATAATATTATCCAATCCCTCTAAATAATGTCCATAAACTCTGGTGTGTGTTCCCTACTCACATGAATATTTTACCTGATTTTCGATTTGATTTCTGATCTGATACTTGACATGGATTCTGATCTGATATCTGATATGGATTCTGATCTGATACTTGACTTGGATTCTGATCTGATACTTGACCTGGATTTTGATATGATACTTGACGTGAATTATGATTTGATTTTTGATATATCCGTTTACGGACGGAACATGTTTTATTTGGGGGGTTAATGTTGAAGGAAGAATACCTGGAGGTTCCTCGGCTGTGTGCTCAGGACCTTACTGGACGTGACGGGGTTGTATGGTTCTGGGAAACCTACACATTTTGTTCGTGACGGATGGGGGTATATATATATATATATGTTTTAAAAACATCTAAAAAGTTACATGATTTTTTGGAACACACTAGAAAACCTATTCTGATATCCTAAACTCAGTCATCCGAAATATTTCTCTGAACTGAAAGCTCATTGTCTGTTACCACCTGAAATATCAGTAGGATCTCTGCTCAGCATAATAATCTGTAAATGTTCGGAAATAATAAGGAAATATATATTTATCTATATATGCACGTTCATCAGCATCATCTGGTAGTTCTGTATTACTGAGCTTTTCGAAGCTCACTCTATTACTCACCTTTTCAGGTTAAAGAATTGTACCAGTGCATCTATCGACTTCAGTAAGGGAGTTCTTCCGGCTTGTTACAGAGTAAGGTACATGTGATTAGGGGGCATGTAATTGTATTTTGATTTATATACGAGTCTGGAAATCTGTTTTATTTTTAAATGGTGAAAACTGATTTTATAAGTTTACACGTTTCAATAAAAGTTTTAAATTTTCCACTATTTTTACAGTGGGTCGCTTCGGTGACCCTAATGTGACTTCCCGGATCGGATCGGGCTACCATTTTTGGTCTGGGGGGTTACATCTTCCTTCTCAATGGCATAATTGTGTGGCAATACTGTTGTGTTTGTGCTATCCAAACTGATGCGAGTTGCGATGATAATGCACAGGAAGGGGAAATGATGAAAGTTACGGTGTACCCTGAACTAGCTACACGTTCATCAGGTTAAACGGTTGCAACTCGTGTCAAGAATATAATCCTTGGACAACTGTCGGAACGTTCTCGTGACCTTCTTGCCGACAATTAGCGTGCTTTGACTTCATATCGACCCTAATTGTTTACCAAACTTTCTCGTGTAATCCTGTAACCTTTCTTGTTTCAATACTTGTGTAGGAGGATTTGGACTCTAAAGTTACCTTTTATAGAAAGGTTTGGCTACTCTGGGCTACCACCATTACGTTTTTGCCTCAACCATGTTTGTTCATCAGGTCACCCGTTTCTGTTTCCGGTATAATAGTAGTTTAAATGCTATTAATCGATTCAATTATTCAGAATTCATTATCATATTATGATTAAGCAAGAGTTTAAACGTGTCACAAATCTTCAAGGGCGGTACTTCATGGAGAGAAAGCAGATACAAATATTCATGCGTGTTTAGTAATGTTAAGCCAATGGCTTGGTTATTTGATGTTTTTGAACGTTTTGCAGGCTGCAGTGATCAACTCAAAGCTTCGTGATCATCCTGTTTTGCAGTGATCATCCTTGAGCTCCAGATCAGTTGCACTCTGAGGAAACATCGATGGCCAGTGAGTAGTCAAAGAAGCCGTGTGGTTGCATTGCAGAGAGCAAGGGTGGGTTAACTTCACGAATTGAACAAACAAACAAATGAATTGAACAAACACGAGAGGGTATGTTCATGTTCATTCGTTCGTTTAAATTTAACCAAACAAACGAACTGTCGAAATGATTTTTTCTTTAAGAGGTGAGATTTTACATTTTGCAACACAAATTTGTCAAATTTGCAACTCAATTTTCAAATTGGCGAATTTGGATTTTTTACCGGATTTTTTCTACCGTCTTTACCTATATCGGTAATTGAGTTGCAAAATTGGCGAAATTAGCGTTGTGAATAGTTGTGTTTACCTATATCGGTAATTAGCGTTGCGAAAAAGAAATTCGCGTTGCGAAAATATTTATGTTCGAGTTACGAATTTGGAAACCGTGTTGCGAAATTAGAGTTCGTGTTGCGAATTTGTTAGTTATTTTTGCAAATCCAAAAAAAGTTGGTTAAAATCGTATATTATAAGGCATTTACGGTCAATGAAGTTATTTTCTCATTTTTTATTTTAAATTAATAAACTTTAAATCGTTATAATTATAATAATTAAAATTAAGATTTTATATTATAAATAACATTGTTTAGTTTGATATTTTTAATCAAATAGCACTAGAGAAAACCACGAAGATGAAAAAAATTGTGTCATTTGGTGAATATACTTACCTTTTTTATTTGAAGTTGTATTCATTTAATCATACCTATTAGTTTTTTAACAAATCTTTTCATCAAATTGTATTAACATTTCAATTCATTTCCTCTCTACTATATAAAGGCTAGTTGAGACAAATCTTAATACAAATTTGGAATAAAAACACACTTAGAAAATTTCTTCTAAATTTGTTCTTTCTGGTGATAGAGAAAGACAGGATTGTGTTCGACTGATCACTATTGTGTGCTTATTGTTGTGATTGATTGTTGTATCGTAGGAGACCGACTTCCAAAATTACTCAAAGCATCGAAGAGATGATGAATTTGTCTTAAGAAAATGTTCATACATGCCTCAACAAAAATTCTTCTTCTATTTATCTGACTTGCTCATCCGATTCTTGTCTACATATGAATAAGCAATATCATTCTTCTATTTTAATTGTATATTATTTACTTCGTTCAATTCAATAATAATATCAATTATTATTATTATTATTTCATTGTTCTAATTCGTAGATTAACGTTTTTCTAACAATATATATACACATGCAACCAGGGACGGACTAATGGGGGGCGGGTGAGAGCAATTGTCCCTGAAAATTTAAAATTATCATATATTTTAGATTTTTTATGTATTTTTTATTGAAAATCTATTTTCGGCCCCTATAATTTATTAGTTCGTCTCCTCCTAAAATTTTAAAAATAATCCATCAACATAAAATTTGCTTTCGTTCCTGCCTACAACGTGTATATATATAAAAAATAGTCTTAAACAAAAGCAAGAAAAAGAATATTCTTTCATATAGTATATAGTTTTAAAACTTTTAAATAAATAAATTTAAGAAATTGGCATATATTCTTTCAATTTATTTATAATTTTCAAATGTACTACATAAGATATTTTTCACATGCTAGTATATACATATAAAGTTATTTCATTATCGATAAATGAAATATTTTTTTCTCTAAAATTGTAAATTTTTAAAATAAAAACACTTTCTTCATCAAGTTTTTAAAATGCAAATTTGGTAGTATCCCATAGAGTATGAAGCTTTTTTCTTTATATTTTTTAAATAGTATATGTTATTATAGGGAAGTATTTTGTCGCACACTTGGTTTTGATAGGTGAGTCTCGCATCAGTGATTTTTTGTATGCACAATGACTCGAACTCGAGACTTATTTAATCGATATTAAACTGTTACCACTTGAATTAACCCCAGTACCTAAAATCTTTCTTAACTATTAACAATACACATTCATCCTACAAATATATGTGTTCGAATCTAAAACTTAAAAAGAAACATACTTTTTTTATTACTAAAATCACTCAATAAATTTAAATCTTTTAAACATTTAAAGTACGTGCTTTTCTCAATACTAAAGATTAAATGATTTATTCATAAAAAGAAAACCATAATTTTCATAAAGACAAAGACGAATATTTATATTAAAAAAAATAAAAATGGAATTTTGAAAACCTTTATGTTTCCATTTGTGACACCTTTTTTCTTCCGAATATACATGACATATATGGTTGGATGGCTCAAATTTCTACAATTTTGATGTGGCCTATTAACTTTATGCAATAATACTTAGGGTAAAGTATAAACATATCTTCAACTATATGATACTATTTTGTTGAGTCTTTTATTATTAAAGTTAGAAAATGATCATTTTACTATATGATGTTGTTTTGTTGAGTCCCTCAATTGTTGAAAGTTACAAAATGATCACCCAACTATTTATATGTTCTAAACTCATCCTCTTTCGATAAAAAATTGACGGTCGTCTGAGTTGGATGTTAACATGCTGACTGAGATATGATAGTCGTTCGAGATTATGAGGTTATATTTAGCATATCTCAGTCAGCGGGTTAACGTTCAGCTCAGATTGATGTTAATTTTTTAACGGAAAATGATAAGTTTGAAACATATGAATAGTCAGATGATCATTTGTAACTTTTAATAGTCAATAGACTCAATAAAGTAACACCCTATAATCAGATAACTATTTATAACTTTTAATAGTCAAGAGATTCAATAAAGCAATGATCTATAGTTAAGAGACCATTTATGTAATTTACCCTAATAATAAGAAAATAAAATCTAAGTCAAAACATATTATGCCGAAGTTATACCAAAATTCCAACCAATATGGCATCCAAACAGTCCTATCTGTTGGAGTATGGTCTTAGATGACTTGGGCCTTGCTGCTTTGTTGTTGGACAAGCTGCTTTGTTAATAATGTTCAGGTGAGGTTGTTGAGAGTTGGTTACAAGTTGTTAGAGCTTCTAGAATTGTAACTAATGAACTAACTAGTTGTATAAATAAGCTTCTCCTTGTTATGAGAAGATGAATGTGAATATTCAGCTTTGAAAATCTATTAATCTTTCTTTCCTTCTTTGTTTTTTGCAATGGCTATTGGTGTATTCTAACATGGTATCAAAGCCAAGTCCTGGAGTGTTTTCATTGTCCGGTACTCGTTCATTCTTGAGGTTTCTTTTCACTATGCGTGGAGGTTCGTTGTTTCTTAATTGCTATAATTGTCGATCGTGTGTTTGCTAAAGGTGATTGCAGGTTTGGAAGTGTTGTAGGTCAGTGGTTGAGGTGTTTTCTCTTCAGTTTCTTGTTGTGATTGTTTTTCTCTCATTCGTTACTTTGCCTATGGCTTCCTCATCTGTTAGTTTAACTGTTCAACATTCTTAAGCATATTGTGAAATTGTCAGAGAGCACTTATCTTTTGTGGAAACATCAAGTAATGTTGATTATTCATGGATATGGTTTATTGAAATATGTCTCTATTGATATTATTGCTCCTAGTGAGATTTTCACGAATGAATCAGGGTAAGAGGAAGAGAATTTACCTTGTGGTTTATAGGCAACAAGATAAACTATTGGCATCTTGGCTCTTAACCACTATGAGTACATAAGTTATTCCTCATCTCACTGGTCTTATGTCTACGATCACCACTTGGACTGCTATTTCACGGCTTTTGGCGCGCGTTCTAGTGCAAAGATATCCGCTCTTAGGCATAGTCTTCACTCTCAAGGAAGGCTGGTTTAACTGTAAGTGAATACCTGGCAAAGGATAAGTCTATTTGTGATATGTTGATACTGCAGGGAGTTTAGTAACTGAGCAGGGGTATGTTAATGTCTTTTGGTTGGATTATCTATGGAGTTTGAGTCCATAATTGTATAGCTTCGTGATATCTATCGTTGGATGCTTTAACTGAATGCTTCTTGATTGTGAAGCTCGACATTTTTTCTTTGTGAATGTGCTTGGTAGCATGGAGTTCATTTTGTGATAAGGATTGTCGAGAGTTGAGTGTCAAAACTACTGCTGAAAATGTTTCGTCTCAGCAACAGTCAAACCCAGTCATAAGTCATAAGGTGACAATTTTTGGGGTAGGGGTCGTGGTCATTATAATAATTCCAATCGACCTCAGGTCAGCTATGTGGAAAGTTTGTCCATACTGTTCAGAAGTGCTATCACGGGTTTGATCGCGGTACTCTGGAGTGACTGACTCTACTACTCAAACTAATGATGGAAACAGTCACGCAATTTCTCTGGTGATAAGCAGCAGTCTGCAGCCAGTATGCAGACATATAATCACTCGACGAGTCCTGGGTTTGCTCAGTCTCCTGTATTCTTATATCATCCTGCTACTAACCCTTTTTCCGGTATACAGTCATTCGGCTTAGTGTCGTACTATCAGGGGGTCACTTGTTCACTCCTCAGATCTTGTATCCAATGTTTGTGCTTCCTGTTAGTGCATCTTCTATTCATCTTTTGGTTCTGGTGTTGGGAAAATTCCTTTTGTTTCTCCTTACTCGGCAGCCTTTGTTTCTACAGTGCCTTCTATTACTGCTTCACCCAAAGCTTCTGATGTTGTCTGGTATCCAGATACGGGAGCTACACATCACGAAACCAATGACCTGTCTGTGTTTAATTTTGGTGCTGCTTACACAGGTAACAATACCTTCTTATGGGTAATGGTGAAGGTGTTAAGATCTTACATATAGGACAATCTTGTCTGTCGAGTAATTCAAAGCCTTTGTTGTTACAAAATTGCTTCATGTGCCCAATATAAAGAAGAACTTGTTGTCTGTATCTCAATTCACTTGTGACAATAAGGTGTTTATAGAATTTCACCCGTTTGAATGTTTTGTGAAGGATATACAGGAGATTTTGTTGACAGGGAGGCTCACGCGTGATGGAGTACAAGTTACTGTAGTACATTGCGAAGGAGTCGAGTTGGCAGTTGAATAATATCTCAAAGTCGTCAAGCCTACTGGACTTGTGGCACAAACGTCTTGGTTATTCTTCAATGGCTGTTATACGAGCTGTAATGAAGTCATGTAATGTTGTTCCTAGTGAAAATAAGTTATTTCATGTTTGTACAACATGTTTACAAAGCAAAGCTCATAAATTACCATTTTGTAAATCCTTAATTGAATACAAGAAACCATTTCATTTGGTTGTTTATGATGTTTTGGGTCCAGCACCAGTTATTCTGCTGATGGGTTTTCGTATTATGTGTCTTTCATAGATATTTATAGACGACATACTTGGATTTATCTTCTTAAGAGGAAGTCTGAAGTTATGCAATGTTTTATTAACTTCTATAAGATGATTGAAGTATAGTTTGGTTTTAAAATTAGAATTCTTCAGACTGATGAAGGTGGTGAGTATCAATCACTTAAAGGTTGGTTTCTTGCAAATGGTGTTCAACAAACAATTTCATGTCTGAGTACGTCTGAGCATAATGGAAAAGCGAAGAGGAAACATATACATGTTGTTGAGATGAGGTTAGCATTAGCTAAAGCTTCGTTGCCATTTAAATTTTAGAGTCATGCATTTGTTTCAGCATTAATTTGATAAATCGTTTGCCAACTGAAGTGTTAAGTGGCAAGTCACCGTTGAAGTTCTTTATCAGCAAGTTCCTGATATTCTATGCTCAAGGTTTTCGGTTGTGCTTGTTTTCCTCTTTTAAGGCATTTTAATAAGCATAAGATGGATTTCAGGTCAAACGATGTGATTTTCTTGGATACAGTCCTTTACATAAGGATATAAATGTTTGGATGATAATGGAAGGATTTTTGTTTCAGACATTTTTTATGAGGAAGTTTTTCCATATTCTGTTGGAAAGTAGAAGGCCAAGCTCGTGATGGTAATATTACCTCGACTAGTATGTTACATGTAATACAGTCTCTCACTTCAACTGAGGTGTTAGATGATGCTTGTCTTAACAGACCATAGAGGTTGCACCTAGTTCAATTCATAGTTGTGGTCAAAACCTTGATCTACGTGTTCCTGGTTTAAAAGCAATGACTATTATGGAGTATAACACACATGCAACTACTAGTTTAATGATACCTATTACGGCACGTGAAGTGGAGGTTACTGCAGATGGCCGTGAGCTACTGGTTCCAACTGTTTCGGATAGTAATGTGATATGGTGGTTGGGTCAAATTCCAGTGCTGCCACTCGTGCAGAGTCACAGGCTGTTGTAGAACGGTGCAATGTTTCATCCTATGGTGACACGAAGCAAGAATGGTATTTGGAAGCCAAAAGTCTTTCAAGTGGCTTGCTCGAAAAAGAACCGAGAACCATCAGAGAAGCTATGAAGAGTCTTGAATGGAGATCTACAGCTCAAGCAGAATATGATGCGTTGATGAAAAATAACACATGGACACTTGTTCCTCTTCCAAACGATAGAAAGTCAGTAAATTGTACTTTTTAAATCAAACGAAATGTTGATGGTTTCATAGCAAGGTACATGGGTCGACTTGTAGCCAAGGGATTTTTGCAGCAACCAGGGGTTGATTATCATGAAGTCTTTCAGTCCAGTTGTCAAGCCAGCAACTGTACGCGTAGTTCTTTCACTTGCACTATCAAAGGGATGGTTGTTAAGGCAAGTCGATGTAAAACACATTTTGAATGGTGTCTTAACTGAGGAAGTGTATATGAAACAACCATCGAGTTATGAGCAAGGTGATGGAGGTTTGGTTTGTATGTTAAACAAGCGATTTATGGTTTGAATCAGGCTCCTCAAGCGTGGTTTGAGAGGCTTAAGAATATTTGATGTCTTAGAGTTGTGTTACCAAGGTTTGATGCTTCACCCTTGTTAGGGAAACTGCTGATAGTATTATGTATTTGCTCATATACATTGATGACATTATTCTTACGGGAAGTTGTGAGAATGAGGTTTAGAATGTTTTTAACAACCTAAATACTCAGTTTGCTTTGAAGGATGTTGGTCCTTGAATTTTTTCTTGGGAATTGAGGTTTGTCGTGAATTTGGTGGTCTTGTTTGAGTCAACAAAAATATACGTGATCTCTTGCATAAAAGCGGCCTGGAGGATGCTAAAGGGCTTCCTACACCTATGGTGTCCAATTGCAAGTTGTCAGTTGACGCTGGAACACCATTGAGGATGTAGCTCGATATCGAAGTATTGTTGGTGCTTTGCAGTATGTTGTTATCACTCGCCCAGACATTGCCTTTGTTGTCATAGGGTATGTAGTTTATGCAAGCTCATTGTGACATTTATCTTCATGCAGTGAAGCGAATATTGTGATACTTGCAGAGGACTATTGATTTCGGTCTTCGTTTTCTACGTCTTATCAATTGTCTTTAACGGGGTTTGTAAATGCCAACTAGGGGTCGGATGCTGATGATAGATGTTCAACCTCAGGGTACTATATTTATTTGTAGGGAATTTAGTTTTCTGGAGCTCTCGTAAACAACAAGTTGTTGCTCATTCTACGACTGAGGTTGAATATCAGAGTGTTGTATGTGTTGTTGCTGAGATGGTATGGCTTGAATCTTCTTAGTGAGCTGCGTGTGACTTCTCATGGAGAACTTGTTCTGTGGTGCGATAATTCTAGTGCCGTGGCGGTTTGTGCCAATCCGATTCTTCTTCCAAGTTCAAGCATGTTGAGCTTGATTTGTTCTTTGTTAGGGAGATGGTTGTTGCTGGCAAGCTTTCAGTTCAGGAGGTTCCTGCCTTTGAGCAGGTTGTTGATATATTACTAAATCATTGTCTTCTCCTATGTTTCTTAAACATAGGCAACGGTTGCTTGTTTCTCAAGTTCAAGTTAATTCTTTGGAGTCAAGTGATGAGGAGTGTAGAGTGAATGTCTCTTTTAAAGAGGTGTGTTAGTAGGGGGAATGTTGGAGTGTGACTTGTTAGTAAAAAGGTTTCCAGTAGGGGGATGTTGGAGTATGGTCTTGGATGACATGGGTCATGCTGCTTTGTTGTTGAACGAGCTGCTTTGCTGGTTTCTCACGTGTGGTTAATAACTTTATTGTGAGGTTTTTGAATGCTGCTTGTTAGGAATGGTTGTTGCTGGCAAGCTTTCAGTTCAGAGGTTCCTGCCTTTGAGCAGGTTGTTGATATATTAACTAAATCATTGTTTGCTCTATGTTTCTTAAACATAGGCAACTGTTGCTTGTTCTCAAGTTCAAGTTAATTCTTTGAGTCAAGTGATGAGGAGTGTAGAGTGAATGTCTCTTTTAAAGAGGTGTGTTAGTAGGGGGAATGTTGGAGTGTGACTTGTTAGTAAAAAGGTTTTCCAGTAGGGGGAATGTTGGAGTATGGTCTTGGATGACCTGGGTCTGCTTTGTTGTTGAACGAGCTGTTTGCTGGTTTCTCACGTGTGGTTAATAACTTATTGTGAGGTTTTTGAAGTTGGTTACAAGTTGTTAGAGCTTCTAGAATTGTAACTAATGAACTAACTGGTTGTATAAAAAAACTTCTCCTTGTTATGAGGAGACGAATGTGAAGATACAATTCTGAAAATCTGTTAATCTTTCTTTCCTTCTTTGTTTTCTTTCAATGGCTATTGGTATTCTAACACTATCATTGACTTCCTTTTCCATTAATTATATAATTGACCCATGCTTTGAGTTTTCCTCCTTTTTTTTAATTAAATTAAAATAAAAGTACTATTCTGGGCATTGTTCTTCCTGAAGCAAGGAAATAATGCTATATTGATAAAATGCCATTCTAAAAGGTTATTAAAATGCCATTCTAAATGGCATTATTCTCCATCTTATCTGCATCTCTTTCCTCTTAATTCTTTTCCGTGTATCTACGTGGCTTTTAATCTTACACCACTCAATTAGCTCCACTTTCTGCTGCTGCCCAACAAACTCAGAGCTGTTACATTACTTCATCTGTAAATGAACTCTCAGAAGATGATTGTCAAGAAAATGTAGACCAGAACCGTGGGTTCATTAGGGACTACGATTTTGATCATATTGATTTTCAACACCCTTGGAACATGGGGAACTGTTTCATTGCAGCGCAATCCTGGAGCTTCCAAATCATCGCCGTCTTCGTCGATCAATACCATGGGTGGTTTTCAGACTCCTGGTGCAGCCTTTTATGCAACTGAAAGATGCATGGGGTTTCCCCATTTAGGGTTGTCTCAAGAAGGAGCTTCTTTCTGCTCTCAATACAACAACAACAACAACAACGTCTGCAATTCTCAGTTTCCTTCATTTCATGGCACAGGGGATAACTTTTCCATTGCTCCACATGAACCAAACCATGAATCCAGAAATACACTGCAATCGCTATTGAAATCCCAGATTTTTTGTACAAACACAAACACACAAACGAGCCAGGTTCCTGTTAGGAAATAATCGAGTACAAGTAATTTCCCTATAACCAGATTAGTGAGAATGCGAAATAAAAGCGGAAAAATAATACCCGAAAATTGATAACGGAGTTCAGCCATTGTGCTTACGTCTCGGGCTGTGCAGATCTTTACTAGAGAGAAATTTACAGGTGTTTACAAACACTCACTACTCACAAGAAAGCTCTCTAGTATAGGAAGAAGAAATGTTTTGGGATGATTTTGAAGCTAAATGGGTAAGGGTATTTATAGTAGAAACTTAGGGACTAATCTTTGAAAATACCCTAAAGTGCAATGACTAAAGTGAATTTACCCATTCCTATTTTCAACAAACATCTACCAAAATTTTACCAAACTTTGAAAAACATTTTTTCAAAAGAAACATTTACCAAACTTTGAAAAAACATTTCCAAAGTTGGTTGCCAACTTTGAAACTTTTAACAATCTCCCACTTGAAGACTGATTTTAATATGTCTTCACACCTCGATCATGCAGCAGCATGTCTGGTCTTGTTATTCTAGCATGCCAACTGAAGCTGAACACAACTTCAGTTTGTCCGTAGTCACCGTCTTGTCAACATGTCTGCCGAATTTGAGCTCCACTAATCTTTTCAAGTTTCAAAATCCCATCTTCCAGAAGAGACCGGATAAAATGATATCTCAATTGTATGTGCTTTGTCCTGGAATGAATGAAAAGACGGATTCTTTGCTAGATGGATACACTTTGACTGTCGCAATACAAGATATTGTTTTTGTTTCTTGCCTAACTCTTCCAAGAACTTTGGAGCCAAACCATCTCCTTGCTGGCTTCCGTAACAGCGACATATTCTGCTTCAGTTGTGGAGAGAGCAACTATCTTCTGTAGTTGAGAAACCAACTCACTGCAGTCCTCCTAGAGTATAGACATACCCTGTAGTGCTCCTTCTGATGTCGACATTTCCGGCTAAGTCAGCATCTACATAGCCTGTCAGTATCATATCTCCACCTTTGAAACAAAGTGCTTTGTTTGTGGTACCCCGAAGATATCTGAGGATCATTTGACTGCTTCCCAGTGTACCTTGCCGGATTATTCATGTACTGCTAACAGCTCCCACTGCATTAGCATATCTGGTCTGGTACAAACCATGGCAATACATCTTCCAATTGCTGAGGCTACCGTCCTTCACCATGTGTGCACGTTCTTCCTCCGTCTTTGGTGATTGGTCTTTGGAGAGTCTGAAATGAACACCTAAAGGTGTACTTACTGGTTTAACATCTTGCATGTTGAACCTGGAGAGTACTTTTGATGTACTCAGCCTGCGATAACATCAAAGTCCCCGACTTTGTGTCTCTCTTGATCCTCATCCCAAGAATCTGCTTTGCAGCGCCCAGATCCTTTAACAAACTACTTCGACAATTTTTGCTTCAAGTTTATGATCTCTTGCATGTTTGAGCCTGCAACGAGCATGTCATCAACGTAAAACAATAAAATAATGAAACTATTGTCGAACCTCTTGATGTAGCAAATGATATGCTGGCATCTGGTAAAACCACTGCTACTCATGAAACTATCGAACTTCTTGTACCACTGTCTAGGAGCTTGTTTTAAACCATCCAAGCTTTCTTCAACCTGCATACCGGTTTTTCTTGCCTGCCTCTATGAAGCCTTCTGGCTGCCTCATATAGATCTCTTCCTCCAATCACCATGAAGGAAAGCTGTCTTTACATCTAACTGCTCGAGATGTAAATTCTCCGCAGCTACAATTTTCAACACCAGTCTGATTGTAGACAGTTTTACGACTGGAGAGAAAATTTCATTGTAGTCAATACCTTCTTTTTGCTGAAAACCTTGACAACCAATCTTGCTTTGTAGCGTTTTCTCCCATCATGTTCTTCTTTGATCCTGTAAATCCACTTGTTATGGAGCGCTTTCTTGCCTGATGGTAATTCAGCTAATTCCATGTCTGATTTGACATAAGCGAGTCCATCTCATCTTTCATGGAAGACTCCCACTTGACTGAATCCTCCACCTGCATTGCTTCTCATAGCACTCTGGTTCACCATTGCAGTCAACAACAAATAGTGCAAAGAAGGCGAATACCGTTGGGGGGGTTTAGGAATTCTGGAGGAGCGTCTCAGTTCTGGTGTGTGTGGTTCTTCTTGAACTGCTTCAGATTGATCTGAACATCATTTCCAGAAATATCCTCGAACTCAGCAAATTCCTTTGTTTCATATTCGATATTACTTGATTCTGCGTTGACCTATCTTGTACATCACAATTTCATTGAAAAGACGTCTCTGCTTCTGATGATCTTTCCGATTTTCGTAGTCCCAAAACCGGTACCGAACTCATCACCACCGTAACCAACAAAACGCATTTGTTGGACTTGGCATCAAGTTACTTCTTTCAGCAGAGTTTATGTGTACATAAGAAATACAACCAAACTCTTAAGTGTGAAAGGTTTATTTCTTTCTTGCTCCAAGCTTCCTCGGTATTCCGCCATCCAAAGGAACTGAGGGCTCACGGTTGATCAGGTAAGCTGCAGTGTTGATAGCTTCAGCCCATAGAAATTTGGGC